>NW_027203381.1:102871019-103421019 GCF_024711535.1 Dipodomys merriami | reverse complement strand
TGAGGGACAGCAGTCAAGCCCAGAGTTCAAGCCCCATGACTGACCAAAAAAAAAAAAGAATGAGTGAGAGATTAGGAAGCCTCTTCCATCACTGGGAAGTGACAGGCTCTTCAGGTGCTTCAGCTAACGGAGACCTCTTTGTACAGAGTGCTCCCCAGCACATAGACTTTTGGAATAATGCAAGGATGTGGTAGGAACTCTGAAGAGAAGAGAGAAAATAAAATATTAGAAATTGTGGTTTAAAAATTTGTATCCCAGGGCACTACGTCTGGCATAAAAAAAGTTTGATAATGGTGATAACCAGTATGGAATGAGGAAAAATATTTCTTTCTAGAATGTTCTAGATGACAAAGGCTACAAAACCACACCTCAAGTCCTTTGTGGCTCTAGTAATTTTTCAGAGAGTTTTGGACATTTTTCCCAGACTGTCCTAAGACTCCAGTCCTCCTACCTGTGCCTTCTACATAGCTGGAATTACAGTTAGCTACTTGTGTACACTTGGTCCCAAAAATTCGTTACTCTATTGACATGTCTTTTTGATGACATGCCCTCTACCTAGCCTCTATTCAGTACAGGAATAAAGACTAAGATTTTTCTCCATATCTACTGTTGTAAACTATGTTTTAATGTGAATTAAAGGCTGAAAGAAATAAGATATGCTACATACAAAAAAACAGCAAAAATCTCAACTGGGTGTCAATTTGCATATGAAAAGAATTATGGTGACTTTTCTGTATAATTGTCTACATTTTCAACTTTTCTGTGATTCTCATTTGTTACTTACAAAGTCATAAAAACCAATTACTTTATTTAAACTCTTATCAGTTAGATCACTGAACCTTCCATCTGGTTTAGTCGCGCTTTATTTTCAACTAGACATTTTTATACTGCAAATGTTTGTTACAAGTAGGACAGTTATGATTTTTTTCTAGAATCCAATCCTAGAATTTGCATTTAGATATATGTAAATTAAAACAATTTAGGACAACATCATTCTATATCCTACTTTAAGAGAATTTTTTGAAATCTTAAGGAAAACTAAGGTTTAATCATTTTGTTTCTGGTATCAAGCCCAGGGGTCAGACTGGAGTTGTGAATGAACTAAACAACACCTTCCAAATGACACGTGGATTAGATGCGTAAGCCTACCTGGATATTTTGAAATAAAGGAAGTCCCTTTGCAGGTTCTTCTTGAGTTAGTCACCGGTTTATAGTTGTAGATATTCACTTCATTAAGATGTCAGCTACTACCAGAAATACATGTGAAGTTGTTTTTTTTTAATCCCAGAATATGGCAAGTCTATCATGACCCTACCAAAAACTTAGTTCTCTTAAAGAATCATCTCAAGACAGAACTGTCCATATATTTTCCTATGGCTTCAGGACCAAGTCAGTTAAGCTTAGGTCCATTTTCCATATCTGAGCCCCTGAAGACTTCCAGTTCCATCAGCCTTATCCTTGGTGCCTCAGAGTCTTATCTACAATTTGCAAGAACTTTTATATCCATGACTCGCAAGAACTTTTATCTCCACACAATAGTTTTCCCTTTGGCCACACCACCACTATTTTGAGCTTATTTTTCCATTGTAAATTATGCATACATGCAAACAAAGACCTAATAGTCATGCTGGCATGCTCTCTTTCAGCTTGCTTGTCTTCATCTGACATTGTCAGGCGTACCATAGAGGCATGTTTGGCAAATGCTTCCTATTTATGGCTGAAGCTTTGAATCATTGTTCTTTTCCCATCCCTGCTGCTCCTTAGTCATTATCTCCTCTCAAGCCATTTCTCCCTTTGATTGTCTTCCTCTTCACTCAGCTTTTGACTATTTATCCTTCCCTACTCACATCATTTAGTCCAAGAAATATTTATTGAGTAATGATCTTATGTTGGTGCTCTCTTAGACACACAAAACTGAATGAAAGACCTTTTCCCCTAAAAAAGAAGTTGATGCTTTATCAGATGTATTAAGTTTTGAGGTAGGCAGGAATTAAAGACAATAAAATATCTCACAGAGCAACATAAATGATCACCCCACTATCCTGGTGGTTAGCAGTATGCTATCAAGATCGAGGTATGAGCAGAATGGGTTCCTTCTGAAGGTGAAGGAGAAACTGCTCCCTTCTAGCCTCTGGTAGCCCTTCATGTTCCTTAGCTTCTCAGTGCTCCTTGTCATATATCTTTACATCGTCTTCTTTTTGTGACTTCAGCCACATTTTCCCATTTAGGGTCCAAACTATACTAGTATGAGAATGTCTTAGCTACATCTGTAATGGTCCTACTTCGAATGGAGGTCACATTTGAGTATGGGGGTGGGCAATTCAGCACATGGATTTGAGATGCAGGGGACCAAAATACCTACAGGTGGAATTAACCGATAAAACAGACAAATGAAGGATGGATGATAATCGTAAATAATAACAAAACACAGAGAACAAGTAATGATTACACTGATCTGAGGAGAGTCAGACATGGCCACGAAAGGATGAAACTTTCATTATAATGGCACCATCAAGGATTCTCCTGCCACTGAGTAAAGAAGAATGTCCTGCTGTTACCAAGCATATGAAAATATTGCCTGCTGTGGGCTCTTTAGAGCACACCTTCGACCCATATCTGAGTCTACCAGAGAGAAAATGGGCTCCCACCCCCCCAGCCTAAGCTGTACATCTAATATTTGGGTGTCACAGAGTCTACTGCCCTTATCAGATTTATTAGATAAAATCACCTGAGGGCGGAAGTACCACGAAAGTATGAGTAATTAAAACACTGGGCAGCAATATTATTAAAGGTATATTAAAATCAATGACATCCATTTGAAAAGATCTATTTCACAGCCTGTCCTCCACAGTGGGAGATGTGGCTGGGCAGAAATAGGTCAAGCAAGGAGTATTGTTAATGAAGGTTCCTGGTAGAAAAGACTGCCAGAGACAAAATGAGTTAAAAATCTTTATTGTGTCTTGACAGCCCACATGAATCTGTGATGATGACAAATGTTCTCATTTAGAACTTTTTCTTTTCCTGAGACATTTTACATGTTATCTCCAATTTGCTTTGAATTTCTCAAAAGGCATATGTTCTCAGAAGAAAGTCTCTGCTTGCTTTTCATTAAGTAAGATTTTTATCAGGGTGTTTGCATGTGGCATCACGTTTGAACTATTAATCTTATGGCAGGATATTAAAAAGAAGGGAGGGGGATCCTTAACAGGTTGAGGGCCATTACACTTGAGAAACAGCTCTCAGCACCCAGCAATAAGGAGCAGCCTAAGAAGTGCTGGTCTGATGATGAATAAGGCTTTCTTAAAGCCAACATTCTAGGAAGGCAGGCTGCTCCTTGGGACTGGGTGCACTGGACAGTGGAAGCTAAAATGACTTGTGCACTACTGGGCTGGAACCTGGCGCTGCTGGATCATTGACTTGCCAGATCGTGACTGGACACCAGGGGAAGTTTGTTCATTCTCAGTGATAGGAAGGCTCCGCTGAAATCAAGATGCAAATCATTCAGGCCACAAAGCACATCTTGAGTGGAAGGAAGACAAGTTGCTCAGTCTCTACTGTAAAAATTCTATGAAACACACACACACTTATCAGTGCATATCACCAATACAAAGAGCATTTTAACAGACTTTAGGAACAGTTTGAAAGAAGGCTTCAGAAATAAGTGAGCTCTACACCTGAGCCATAAGATCATGAAAATGATTTTGACATTTGTCTTAAGAGCAATGGGAAATATTGATAGATTTTAATTAGTCTCTACATTGTAGACTATACATACAAGTATATTCATTCCAGGACATCCCCCACACTACACATATGCCCAAATCCACAGATGTTCAAGTACTTATCTGAAATTACATAACATTTAATATGTAGCTTACAAATACATTCCCTTCATGAAATTTAAATTATCTCTAGATTGCTTATCGTACTGAAAACAATGTAAACTTTATGGAAATAGCTATTAAACTGAATTGATTAGGGAATAGCAATAAAATGGTGTGTATATTCAGTACAGTTGCGATTTTTCTAAGTATTTCAGATTCACAGTTACTTGAATACGGAATATAGCCAACTATAATGAGGTTTGTATTTTTCACAGACTATTTTGATAACAATGTGAATAATAAATTTAAACTAGGGCAAGAGGTAGTCATAAGACTATAGAAGAAATCCAGTGGATAACTTTGACCTATAGTCGGTCTCTGGAGACAAGAGAAGTATATAAATCCCAGTGATATTCTGGAGGTCAAAGCAAAGGACTCAGCAGTGGCCTGAATAGGAAGAATGGTGACAAGGATAATCCACAAAGAGACTCCAGTTATCTGGGCATGTAATTAGATGGATGATAAAAAACTTCCAGAGAACGGGAGAAATGGGGATAGTGCAGAGTGGACAAGGTCATGAGTTAGTTTATAGACATTTTGGTTTAGAATGCCAGAATATCTAAGTGGGAACCCATTTTGGCTATTCATTATTAGAAACTACAGTCTGGTATCTAATCTACTCAATATCATCTAGATATTTCTCATTCATTTTTTCCCCTAATTTGTCCCTTTTTAAAGAGAAATGACCTCTACAAGGAAAACCTTAAAGGAAAAAAAATTAAAAATGTTCTGTGAAGAGTACAGGAAATCCTAGAATGGTGTCAAATTTATATATTAAATAGAATTGAAGTACCTTTTTGCCCTTTTCCATCCAAGAAAAGTGATATCATTTGAAGGGATAGAAATCATACGGTGTCAAAGTTCTACTAAAACTCTGCTACCAGAAAAAATAAGCAATTCTAGGTCAACGCTGGGCCTAACAGAAATGAGGCTTGTCATCCCTAGGAAATATGTGTATTTTTGTCTTTGTTAACCAATATTTGAAGATTCCTCTCCAGATTGTATCCATTTGGTTTCTCTGCGTAGGGAAAGATGGATTGTGGCTACACAGGATAAACTATTTATCAAGACTACTTACTCACTCAGGAAAAAGGTACCCACTCCTTGCTTCTTCCCACTAGTTTGAGAAATGACTCAAAGATTTTCTTAATATTGTTCTGAATTTCTCTGTGATGTAAATGTCAAATATTTTAGTTTCATTTCCCTAAAAGAGAGAAAAAGTTGCTGGAGGAAATGCCTAAGCTAATCATAAAGTATTCCTAAAGGGACGATATATCGAAAGAAAGTGTCCATCCCCAGGACCGGGTGGCTCAGTGGTAGAGCGCTTGCCTTGCATGCTTGAGGCCCTGGGTTCGATTCCTCAGCACCACATAAGCAAAAAGAAAAAAGCCGGAAGTGGCGCTGTGGCTCAAGTGGTAGAGCGCTAGCCATGAGCTGAAGAGCTGAGGGACAGCATCCAGGCCCAGAGTTCAGGCCCCGAGTTCAGGCCCCACGACCGGACCCAAAAAAAAAACAAAAAACAAAAAAAAAAACAACAACAAAAAAAGAAAGTGTCCATCTTGACTTCTTTAACAAGCTCTCATAGCAGATACAGGCATAGTAAAATTTCTACTCCTACCCGGATATCCATCAAATATGGCCTCATAATGAAGTGGAAGCTAGTCCCGGGACACTAAGTAAAGGGCAATTGCCAGCTTTCCCAGTCTCTGTTGTGCCTACCAGATTTGTACCTCATGTTGTGATTAGGTATGATTACTTTAAAAAAAAAACTTTCTTTCTACTTAGAAAACTAAAGTAATATTGCATAGGCTGGAGTGAAATGAAACTGAGTTTCAAATTTACAATATACTACAATTGAGTATTAAATAATTATAATTGATTTGTCCTCAGAATTGTCATGGTGCTGAAGACCTAGGGAGAGTCCAGAGGTCATTGATCGAGTAAATCGGTGCACGCCATCTTCCCACCACACACGGCAGAGAAGCTAATAGCAGCAGAGTTAAGTAATGCAAAATTTATCCCAAAATTTATGTCTTCTAGGTTCTCAGCTCTCTCTAATCAAAGAGAATTAAGATGCTATACCTTACAAGGCTTGGGGCAGATAAAATAAGATGAAAAATATGAAGTGCTACACACACTTCACATTTGCAAGGATAATACTAACATTAGTATTATTATTGAAGAAATAAGAGTAAGGCATTAGAGGTTGTTAGGGAATTACCAGAGAATATAACAATATTAGGCATTTATATATGTTGAAAACAGCTTCATGGAAAGAATTTTTTATTTAAAATTAAAAGTGACAGCCTTTTTTAAAAGTGTGAGATGTAATAAGTCATGTTAGTAGAATGAGCTTAAATGTAGGGCCTATGCACTGTCCCTGAGCTTTTTGATCAAAGCTAGTGCTCTCGATCACTTGAGCTAGAACTCAACATCTGACTTTTTGGTAGTTAATAGGAGATAAGAGTCTTACAGGTTTTTCTATCCCAGCTGGCTTCAAACTGTGATCCTCTGATCTCAGCCTCCTGAATAGCTAAGATTACAGGCATGAACCACCAGTGCCATGCTCTTCTGGCTTCTTATTCACCAACAGGAGAATCTACTGTATTTGGTTACAATTTCGTTTGGCAAAAGATCTTGCTAAGCCCTTCTGATCTGATCAGGAGAAAGCCCAAAGATGTCTTTGGGAAGAAAAGTGAGCACAATAAAAATGAACCCAAGCCAAAATGTAGACATGAATCTTCATTAGAACAACACAACAAAAATACTCCAAAAGGCCATAGGATGGATGGTTCTGTTTGGTGTTCTGATTATATGATGTCTTTCATTTAGGTCAGACAAAAATAATTTAAAAATCCACCTGAAAACTTTTTATTTCCACTGTCCATGTAGCAAAACTCTAGTTTGTTTGGTCTAAGGGAGTTCCTCATTCAATAATGAATAATGTATTCAGAGCCATACTATATTTCAGATATTAGAAGGCGATCTGGGATTTGAAACTCCTAATACTAAACATTTTCAGTGAAGATCCTAGAAATTTCTCTTGCCCCTCTAATGACTCAGGATGAAAACAGTTCCCATAGAACTTCTCCATTACTGTCAGGCCTATATGAGCTTCATAATTGGTTCATGTTTGTCTTTTGAGAAGAAATCAAAGAATACCTTCCTGTTTACCTAAGAAGTTGCTCCAATATACCACAGAGTCATCTTCCCTGATAATAAACTACCCTGGGAATATCGCTGGGAATATTACCATGTAAAGCTTTAATTCCCTAACAGCAAAACAAGTTCTGAGTGACAAGGCAATTTCCAATAAGATTCAGGTGGCGGTACAGCCTGGTGTTTTTGAGCCATCTTTGTTGTTTGGACCATCTTTGTCTTCCTCTCTTTCTTTACCTACTACATGAAGTATAGATATGCAGATAATTCTATAAGTATTTTGGACTATGAAGTGTTTTTAATGAAAAAGATTTGAAGTTTCAGATGCTGTAGACCAGCTTTTCCTGTTTTGGGATGCAGTATTAGTTATCTATCTAATTTTAAGAAAGAGTTTCTTCATATCTTGGTTTAAATTAATTACCTAGGGACGTCCTTCAAGCTTTAACTTGGGCATCCTTGGAGTTTCAGAGCCTTTGGTGGGGAGAAATGGTGACCATGTCTGGGCTAAGCAATGGTGGTTCAAGCCAAGTTTCTTCTTATTTTGATTAGTCTGATCTTTTGCTCTCCCAATTGTCTTGTGATAAGGTGGTCCAAATAATAGTTAGGGGGGAGAAGCTGCTCTCCCAGTCACCTGGGAACTCGCCATTAACAAGCAGTCTGTTTGTGGTTTGGGAAAAAGTCTCTTGGTAAATAAGAGTGGAATATGTCAGAAGGTCAGTCAGCTAATTGCTTCCTCTCTATTTAAAACAAGTTTTTCCACATATGGATGGATTTTATCCTAGAAGGGCTTTGTTCTTTTTTCCTTATTTTTTTAAAAAAATAACTCCTCTGTATGACATAGCTTTTATTGGCCAGTGCAGCTTCAGCCATTTAAAATCTTTCCAATTTTACTTTATTTCTCTGTCTTTGTAAGCAGTTGGCAGGGAGTGATGGAGTAGAGTGATAAGACAGTAAGGCATACTGCAATTGATCAGAATTTGCTGAGTACTTTTAAATCTGGGGTGTGTGTGTGTGTGTGTGTGTGTGTGTGTGTGTGTGTGTGTGTGTGTGTGTGTGTGTGTGTGTGTGTGTGTGTGTGTGTGTGTGTGTGTGTGTGTATCTAGGTCAATCTGTGGTTATTCTTTATGTCTACCATTAAAAATTGGGAGAAAAAAAGTTATATGTTTGCCTCTTATATTTAATGAAGCAGAAGACCACAATGCACAGTGCCCACCTCAAAACATGGTGTCTAGATTTGGTTTGCCTTTACTATTGGAAATCAGTGAGGAAAAAGAAAAAAAAAGAACACAAGGAGGATGTTTCTGATGAGCAAAGTCACCCATCATTACTTCTCACACAGTTTGATAATGATGTAGCTCCTTGGTTACACTTGAATTTTGGGGAAGATAGATATAATCAGCTGGGCAATCCATTCTTACATTCAGTAATATCATTAGAATAGAAAAATAGAAGCTTACTAGTGATTGAAGAGTAATCTCTCCCAAACTTCTAATATCCATGTTTTATCCAGATGGCAGAAAAAAGTGTACTTCTATTTTGGACCTTTGTTTTTTATACTTTAATGTTAATAGATAGACTTCATTTGCAGTTTACTCAATGAACCTCATCTGTAAATCATGAATTTGAAATGTGTGATAAGCTGTCTTGCAGATAGGCAACTATCATACTTCATACTTACCCATTTATGTATTCTTAATGAAAAACATAGAAATTAAAAAAAACAAACAACATTTTATTTTCAGCTAAGTGTCTTGTGTTATTTCAGCACCTTTTCTACAAGGCCCTTCATGAGCTGTTGTGTGGGAAAGGTGACGAAAAGGGTCAAGTGGCAGGGATTCAATGTTATCAAAAGCTGGGAAGGCTAAATCTCTCACCAATGAAAGATGTTGACAGAAGCAGCCACAAGATTTCCTACCGTTAAGAATGGAATATCTAGAATATGGAGCTGGGGTATCTTTTGTTCAACCACCCTCCATTTGCTCATTTATTCCAGCACAAGTCACTCCCATAGGTCACAAGGGTGGTATTGTTTACTGTATTGCTGTTTTCAAGTGAGTGACAATTTAAGCCAAAAAGACTTGAGTGAATCCATATCTAGAGATAGATTTGTTTGGATAAGAGCTTAATTCCTGGTTCCAATGGTAATACCAGATTCATTTCTTGGTTCTTCTTCTGAGCTGGCTCTACTCTTAGGCTGTGTAGATGAGCCAGAAGATTTAGACCTCCAGCAGCATGAAGAGAGAGCCTGCTTCCCTGTTCACTTGCCCCAGAATTGAGCCTCATTGCCTTGAGTGAATAGACCTGGCTTAAATTCCTGACATCAATCCAAGCACTGTGACCGGGAAGAAGAATGAATAGATTAATTTAACCTTGGTCACATACTGTGACCTGTAGGTTTGGTTAGAGTCACCTTTATGCTAATCACAGGTGTTGAATATGGGGAAATCAGGACTTTATGATCATAAGACAGAATAGATAACAACTGGTCAAGAACAACAGATATCTTCTCTTTGTTTTCCTAAAGTGTGAAATCTCAGAGATTGAGAGAGAGAGGGGAGGAGAGAAAGAGAGAGAGAGAGAGAGAGAGAGAGAGAGAGAGAGAGAGAGAGAGAGAGAGAGAGAGAGAGAGAAGAGGAGGAAGAAAGATGTGTTTTCACACATCACATTGGTGGTCTACCAACTAATGTATGAAGAGTAAGTTTAACCAAACCCAACACATTCAATGTGCAATGGAGGAGAAAGGACCCAGTAACTGTAACCAGAACTCTTGTTTAGAAAAGATAGTAGAGGAATGTTGAAAAACAATGGACACTGAAACACAGTTCAGAGTATGTGTCCTATCCTGGGGGCAGGGAAGCCAATGACTCACTCCCTTGGCAGGGCAAACTCCAGCTGACCTTGGCACTATTCTCTGAGATGATTGCTATGGTCATTTATTTCCCATAGTTTCTGGTTTTGCTCTGTGGATGGGTCTCCCTTGTACAATGGCATGGTTAAGAAATGTAAACTTGAGAGTGGTCTCCTTTGTCCATCTGTAGCTCCTCTGGAACTCTTGGCATTTTGGTATATGTGAGAAGCCAGAGGATTATTTTACATGTTTATCTGAAACCTTTGTTGACCTCCTCACCTTAACCAATTTCATATTCTGGGTCCAAGCTTTTGCAATATACATTCCAGAAATTAGCCTTAATATAGTTAGTGCTTTTTTGTTACTTGAAAAAGATGTAAATGTCAAATGTATCTGACTTCAACAGAATGGGAAATTTATTAATGTAGATAGATAAATAAGAAACCCAAGAATAATAGAATTAACTTCAAGGAGGACTTGATGTGAGATGTGTGGTTGGCTCAATTTCCTGATCTATTTCCTCTAGCTCCATTCCCGTTACAGATTCCATATGGTAACAATCAGTAATTTCACACTATTCAACAGTAATACTTTGAAAGTCTTGTTCTCTAAGTCAAAGCGAACATTTTGCTACAAGATAAGTGACCAATTCGAGGTAACATGAAACAAACAAAATTACATGCCAAGATACATATTATGTGGATAAAAAACCCTGGAGATTGTGGGAGTTTCTTCACATCTGTAAATTCAGTTTTCTTGTGTGAAATATTAACTCATAGATAGAAAAAAATTATAGTTTAATTTAGATAAGAATCTGTCCAGCAATGAAGAAAATGTATTGCCTAAATAATTTCAATTTATTACTTTGTTCCTGTGGATACTTGTCCCAAGAGTCCAGAGGACAAAAATTCATATGAGAGTAGCAACAATGTCCAGGATGTTATGAGTTGTATAGCACTTCTCTCTGACATACTGTGATGGTTAACTTGATATGTGAACTTAACTAGGCTACAGTACCCAGATATTTGAGCAAACATATGCCTGTATGTTGTTTTAAGGAATTAACAAAATTAGGAATTAGACAATATTAACATTTAAGTCAGTCCTTGAGAAAAACAATTAGGATCCAGAATATATGGTTCTCATTTAGTTGAAAGCCTTAACAGAAAAAAAAAAAAAGGCTGTTATCCCCAATGAAGAAGGAATTCTCCCTTCAGAATATTTTTGAACATGAGCTGTAATACCAAGTTTCTCTTAGGTCCCCAGCTTACTGATCTACCTCGTATGCTTTATTCCTGTCAACCTCCAAAATAAATTAAGCAAGTGAATTCTAAAATGAATCTTCTGTGTCTTCCTTTGCCTGTGTCTGTCTCTGCTGTCTTCAGAATAACAAGAAATGTAGGCGGGGCATAGCTCAGTAGATACTCACCAAACATTATCAAGGGCCTTGGGTTCAATTCCCAACACACACACACACACACACACACACACACACACACACACACACACAAGCTCACTCATTTAATCATATATTTATACCTAGTTCTGACATTTTGTTTTTAAGAATCCTAACATATATGAGTGTGATGAAAGTATACTGAAAGGAGCCAGCTTTGCCTCTGTTTCCATTTCTTAATTTTGCTGTAACATATTACCATGAAATTTAGTGGCTTAAAACAACACTGTGCATTGTTAGGTGGACTTGGAGATTAGAAACCCAATCTATATCTCCCTGGACTAAAATCAATGTCAGCAAGGCCATCTTCTTCTAGATTTTTTTTTAAGAAGAATCTGACTGGTCCTCTTGCCCTTCTAGCTCTAGAATCACATGCATGTCTTGGCTTATAGCTAAGCTTTCATCATTGCATATAGCAGCATAGAAACTTCTAGTATCTCTCTGACTCTGAATAACCTTTCTCTTGTAATTAGAAAGGACATGCCTGTCTAATCCAGGAAAACCTTGCTCCAAATCTTTAATCACATCCACAAACTACCTTTTCTCAATATGAAAATGACATATTCCCAAGTTATGGAGATGAGGGCATGGTCACACTAAAGGAAAACAAGAATTCTGCCTAGTTCATTTAAAAAGGCTGATACGTTGTGATACAATCAACTATTCATTCAGCAAGTATTTGACAAGTACCTACTAGGAGCTGTGACTTGAAGTTGGAATCCTAGCCAAAAGTGAGAAGATAATCTCAGTCTCATGGAGCTTATACAAAACAGATTTAAAAAATAAAACAAAACCCTCTACAATCTACATATTCATATATCTCCCAAATTCACATTGGAAAACCTTCAAAGTAATGGTTTCAGATTGAGCATTTGGAAGGCAGAGTCTACATGATAGAATTAGTATCCTTAAAGAAGAGGCCTAGTAGAACTAATCAGTCCCTTCTACCATATGAAGGTATAGTGAGATATTTGGGCCCTTTCCAAAACCCAGTATGTTAGCACCTTGATCTTGGCCTTCCCAGCCCTCCAAACTATGAAAAATAAATTTCTAATGAGAATGTGGCGGTACATACCTACAATTTCAGCATTGAGGATGAAGAAGCACCAGGATTTATGCATGGGGAAAGTATTCATAGGGAAACACTCCTTCAATGATGAACAAAATAAAGCAATACATTTCTACTTTAGGAAAAAAGCTCCTTGGTTTATATTTTTCTGTAACAACCCACATGGTCTTCATAAGTAAATGTATCAATAAGGCAATTTCAAATAGTAATAAGAAAGTTAATAGAATGGAGATGGAAAGAGTAATACTAAGGGAGGTGGGGTATTAAGGTGAAGGCTTTTGGAGGTGTGACTTCAATTAGAAGCCTCTAGATATGTCACATTCTTGAGAAGAACATTTCAGGAAGTAGTAAAGGCACAGGCATAAGGTTGGGGCTAGTGTGGTGAGAATGAGTACGAGAGACAGATCATACTACAGCAAGCTGAGGAATAGCAGAGAATGCAAGATGGAGTCTGAAGTACAAGCAAAGCTGGACCATGTGGGGTATTGTGGATGGAAGCAAGAGGGCCGGCTTATCTGAGGTTTGGAGAACACATCCACTAGTAAGGCATAGCCCCATGTGACATCCCTTCACATAGACTATAGTAACATCGAGTACCTCTCTCCCAGATAAACTGGGAGCCCATTCCTTTTCTGACAGAGGAAAATTGGACAAAATCCTGTCTATTAGAGTGATTTTAAATAATCACATCAAATTCTTCTCCACTCCACCAATTTGTACAGTCAGTGTACCTTCGGAATGTATGTAGTTAGTAAAATTTATTTGAGCTTCTATGCAAGTATTTGCATTTGCTGATCATTTTCCAAGTGCATTTTCCTGGAATATTCACAGGGAAAAAAAAGAGGAAATTAGAGGTGTTTTCTCTTAGCCCGCATCTTAGTATCACTCAAGTAATAAATACATACACACATCTCCTTTCCCAACTTAACTAGGTTCGAATAAAATCTATTTTAGGTTTCTTTGCTTCACACTAGGAGAAAATATCTGTGTTTCGGAATACTTAAAACTTGCAGAGGGAACATATCTGAAAGAAGGGGGTGGGGGATTGCTTCAATAGTCTCATAGTGCAATACAAGTTGAAAAAAATTACAACCTTGTATTTAAAGAACAAGTAAAACAAACCTATCCTATGATGTCAGGAAAAGTAGGCCAGCAATCAGTAAATTGGTTAAGTAGCTATTTAAGAATGATATACAACAGTAAATTAACCCCCCCCCAAAACACATTGTTTTTTACATTGTTTGGTATCTCCATTCTGGCCATAACATCTATCACAATCATGTTTAGTCTTACTATCTTATTTTTTATAGGAAAAAATAGAAAGGAAAAATATTACCCTGAATTTTGGTTTTGGTCTGCATTTCTTTGGAAATAGGTCCTTTCCTTCCCTCTCACCTCTCTTTCTGTCTGACTCTCAATCCCTGTCTCTGTTTCTGTCTCTGTCTCTCTTTTATTTGATTTTATAATATTTCATTTTATGATTGTACTGCTTCCCATAAACGGCTATTAGAATTGTATATAAGTAGTGATTCCTAGATAACTGCTTGTGTGTGTGTGTGTGTGTGTGTGTGTGTGTGTGTGTGTGTGTGTGTGTGTGTGTGTGCGTGTGTGTGTGAAAATGTACCTTCAGGCCAGTGGATTGCTGCCTCAGATAGTGAATGCATGTGTTGTTTTATTATATATTATCAATCTCCATTCTCTAGGCCTGTGCCATTTTACCTGTTTATCACTCTAAGCCAGTCTCCTCAGTTTCATCCACAAATAGCTTTCGAATCTCTAAGTTTTATCAAGCAGAAAGATACAAAGCTATATCATGTCCTAGATTTAATGAGCATTTCTCTTATTACCAGTTGAGTGATTCTTCATATTTACCATTTTCTATCATATTTGGGGATTTTTTTCCTCTTCTTTCAATAGCAAAGAATTCTTTTCTTAATATTTTTTTATTGTAAAGATTCTGTACAGAGAGGTTACAGTTCATGAGCAAGGTAATGAGTCCATTTCCTATAGAGCATTGTTACACCCTTTTTATTTCCGCTGCCATCCCTTTCCTCCCCACCTTCCCAACTCCTCCCTCCCCTCATTCCTTCCCTTCCCCTTCCCCACAAAATTGTAAAGTTAATTTTCAACATACTGTCTTGTACCTCTCATGGTTACAATGGGGCATCCTGTATCTTTATTTCAGCATTTGGTCATTTCCTTTCCCCTCCCCAAATTAGAAAAATGTATATACAAGATGCAGGACACCAGAATCAAATACAGAGACAACAGGGGTTGTACCACGGGGGAAGAACATACAAAAGAAACAAAAAAATCATACAGTACATTATAAACACATTTTTAAGCATTTACCCAAATGATCACATGTAAAGTATTTTTTATGTGTTTAAAACAAAAAACAAAAAACAAACATTGGCTTTTGAATAACACATTGTAAGCATTTTTACAGTCTTTTTCTTATATTTTGTTTATACCTTTTTGTCATTTAATTTGTTTCTGTTTACTAAAATTTACCATTTATTAAAATTTAGCCAATCTTTTATTATAACTGGATTTGGAGTCTGTAAGGTATTTTCACAATTAAAAAAAAAGAACCTAAATTCAAGCCCTGGTACTGGCAAAATAAATTAATTAAATAAAAGCTAATATTGGCTAAGAAATTTATGTTTGTTTTCTATTTCTTGCCTTTCGTGCAAATGGTACAATGAGCTTGCCAAGACTTAGGAAATAACTTGTTAAGATTTTGATTTAAATGTCTTTTTGCTTATACATCAATTGATATGAAAGTAATATCTGTATTATATAGAATTGTCCAGTTTATGTAGATGAGTTATCCATTTATTCAATGATGGTTAGAACATGAATGTCTTCCCCATCTGCAGCCCATGAGCTTATCTTTTTGCTCAATGTTTCATTACTCAATACTTTTTTTCTCCAAAAGTTCTTTTCTATTATGTCTTGTAGAGTTCACCTTCCTCACCTAATTCAAGGTAACTCCTTGAAGATTTCTCGGGTTCTTTATTGATTCCCTTCTTTCCACTCATTCCCATAAATGGTTGCCATCTAATCCTCTCCAAATTCTGACCTCAAGTTTCTTTAGTTCAGGGAAACCACTGTGCACAGGGTTTCTCTTCCCTGAACCACAGTCTGAAAACTGCTTATGAACAGAAGCCAGAGGAAATAATAGGGCCTCATCTTGTTCCTTTCCTGTCTTCAGAGTCAGAGTCTTGCAACTTTTGGCCAATGTTTAAAATAGAAACAATTATTACATATCTTTCATCTACATTTTAAATCATTGGTGACAAGAAGTCTGATCTAGGACTAGCTATTCCATTCTTGCCTGAAGCATTGCACTTAACTCTTCAAACAATGGATTGTCACAGGAGGGGAAAAAAAGAACATTCACAAACCATCTATAGATCAATACACCCTATTCTCGTAAGACTTAAACTTCCTTTTCTAATATTCAGTAAACATATATTAGTGTTCAGTATGCAGGCCATATTTGTTCCCTTCAGTGATAATGAAGACAGTTTCCCACACAGGCCACAGGGTTAGCTGGTAAGTACGTTTTTTGTTCTGTTCAGTTTAGGTTTTTGTCCAGCAGAATTCTGTCTTACCCTGGGAGTCCACGCTTAGAGAGTCAATTCTCCTTTCTTCTCAGTAGCCTTTCAAATAGTTGACCACAGCATCATGCTCTCCTTGAGCCAGCTCTTCTCTACACGAACAATACTCATTTTCCCCAATTTATTGAAAAAGTAAGGTAGAAGATAACTGTTTTATTCTCCTCCAGGTCCTTATTTTTTTTTGCCCCAAGACATGAATTCTCCCGAGAAAATTTCCTTGATACCCTCCTGCAATCTTAGCTTGAATCCTCCATGTTTAATTTGATCAAATGATCGTTTAGCTATTGTAATGGTCTATGGAGATCCTAACAGTTTGGGTCTACTTTGTCCTTAACAATGTGTGAGCTGGTTCTCTCTCTCTCTCTCTCTCTCTCTCTCTCTCTCTCTCTCTCTCTCTCTCTCTCTCTCTCTCTCTCTCTCTCTCTCTCTCTCTCTCTCATTCTCTCTTTCTTTCTCATTCTCTCTCATTGTCTCTATTCTTCTCTCTCTCCTTCTCTCTCTCTCCCCTCTCCTCTCTCCCTCTTTCTCTCTCTCCTAGTCTGTCTCTTTTTCTCTTTCTCAAATATTTTGTTTTGCCACTTTAAATATATATATATATATGTATATATATATATATATATATATATATATATCCTATGGAGTTAGCATCTTTCAGAATCTCCTAGGAATATTAAATGGAGCTTTTCTCAGCTTTATAATCCAGAAAATAACACTTCTGACCATGGGACTACAAAAGAAATAGTTATCACCTTCATTCACTATGGCACTATAAGTGAAAGAGGAAGCATAATTCTGTTGAGGTATCTATAGTAGTAACATTGCCTCATTAAAACATCAAGAATAAGATTGGAAATAAAATTTCAAACCACCACTAATCAATCTAAACATCTGAAGGACAAGGTTATTTTATAGTTCTAATATTATTTGCTGCTTACCTTTAGTATGTTTTTAAGATAGAAGTTTTCAGTGTTTTGTTTTTAGTTTTAAAACAGTATTACTCTTACTTAACAAACCTTATCATTAAGATAATAAAAAAAAGTCCTGAAAAACCTATTCTCTCCTGCACCTTTCCAGTTGTCATAAGTACACGTGTGGGAATGATGGGCCTCCTAGTGCATGCCTGACAGTGTTTTTAACTGGTTTCTAGTTTATTTCTTTAGGCTATGCTTTTCCTCTCCATCTCAGGTCTAATATGCATAATAGAATTAACAGAACATTGTGAAACATAATTCTGACTCATTAAAAAATGCAGATGCAAAATGTCACCAATTTACATTTTGAAACACTGATTTCATTTAATTGACTTTATCTTATTTAACTTTTAAAAGTGATTTCCCAAGGAATAAAATGTAAGAAAACCTTGGTAACTTTATCTCGGCACTTTAAAACCACATAGATCCACAGCCAGCAGTTCCACCATGCAATGCTTCCGAGGGCATGTTGGATTGTACATTTGACAAGTAATTATAATATTTTTAACATTTCATATTCATAGCAATACTTGTTTTTATCTTTCCAGGGTACTTGCTTGCACTTAAACTAGTCTTATTAATTCTCTACTTCTTTATATCATCATGAAGCTTTAGCGTAAGATCTCAGGATAAAGATAGTTATTTGGTTTGATGCTATTACCCACAAAGAGGCAATGTTTTCCAAAAGCTATTGATAGAAAAGAAAAGAGAATAGAATTGAAAAATATGAATGTTTGTGACCTACTAAGCTGCTCTTGCCACTAACACATAGCTTGACAAAGAAAAGGAGTCTACCAGAGAACAGACCCAAGAGTTGATCATAGTCAAAGAACTCAAATGTAAGCATCCAGGAAGATCCTGAAAGTTCTTTCATTACATCTTACCTTGTGTTCTAATATTTATAGTAGCTTAGATCAGCATGAAATAGGAGTTTGGCCTAATTCTACCCACTACTAGTCTCTATTTTTTTATTTTACATTTCACAAAATTTCCTTCTTCCTAAGGGCCCAGCCTAATATGAGATGCTAAAATTGCAAAAGTAAACGTAAAATTTTCTGCCTTGAAGGAGTTTGCAAGAAGAAAACAACAGAGACAACCGGAAGAGAGCTGAACAGGCTTGCAACTACACCAGGCCAGGTTCAAAAGTAACTTTTGTTGGTCAGAGACCAACAGACGAGTTATACAATGAGTACAGAGATAGAGAAGAGAGAATTGAAATGAAGGGAGGAAAAGACACCAGGTAAAAATGAAATGGAAGTCTGAAGTAATGTGGTGAGCTGTGGTCATGATCAGTGGTTTAACATGGTGGGGGCATTAAATATTTATACCTAGAATCCCTCTTTCTGTTATTGGTGTTAACCATTCACCCAGATCAGAGCGCTTTCTACATTTTTGTTCTCCACTCTCCTTACTATCAAGGCCTAAGGTCTCTATCATCTATTCCAAAATCCTTCTTCCAGGTCTTCAAGTCTCCATACTGTCATCTGTCTTTTCAGATCTCCATAGCACAGATAGTATCATCTCTTTGCAAAACAAAAAGTATCAGATATTGAGGGGGGTGGGTAGGAAAGGGATAGTAGGGGAAAAAACAAAAAAGGGGATTAACAATGCTCAGTAGGAAATGTACTCATTACCTTACTCATATAACTGTAACACCTCTGTACAGTATCTTTACAATAAAAAAGAAAAAAGTATCAGATGTTTTATGTTGACAAAATATATTACAAACTCATTATTGTCATCTAAGACTCCAATCCAATTCAGCCCAGCTCAATTTATCAAACTATAATCCAGCCACCAACCTAATATAAACTCCCATATCTTGTTACAACCCTGGTATTTTGAAGTGTCTCCTGAGGTTTTTTTTTTTTTGGGGGGGGGTCCGGTCGTGGGGCCTGAACTCTGAGCCTGGGTGCTGTCCCTTAGCTCTTCAGCTCAAGGCTAGTGCTCTAACACTTGAGCCACAGCGCCACTTCCAGCTTTTTTCTTTTTTCTTATGTGGTGCTGAGGAATCGAACCCAGGGTCTCAGGCATGCAAGGCAAGCGCTCTACCACTGAGCCACCTTCCCAGCCCTCTCCTGAGTTTTGAAAGTATATCCTTCTTTCTCCTTTTAAGTAAACACCTAGTTATTCATCAGGATTTACATCATATGCTACTTTTCCTTGAATCTCTCCCTGGATCTCCTGATTAAATTTGTCACTATATCTTTCTTCCTTAGCATGTTATAAAAACTCTTATTAAAGACACTTTATGTGCTTCTTACATTTTCACATGAAGTTAAAGCCATATCCCATGTATGACTCTTGATGCTAACAACTACCTCTGGCCTTTGGAGGCTATCTCGTGAAATGGTGACAGAAGGGTATTCTCATGTCATAGTTTCTAGAGAATACAGATGCTACCTTACTTGGGGTTTTTGTAGATGTGATTAAATGAAGGTTCTTTAGATAAGGCGATCTCCCTGGATTACCCAGAGGATCCTAAATTCTGTCACAAGGTCCTTCATAAGACAGAGGTAAGAGGCTATTTGACATTGAAAAGAAGAAACTCATGCGACCTGGAGACAGAAATTGTAATGGTGTGGTAGCAAATCAAAGAATGCAGGTGGCTACCAGAACCTGGAAGAGGAAACGAAGGGGTGATTTGCTAGAGGCTCCAGGAGAAGTACAGCCTTGAAAATGTTTTGATTTGAGACTTTTGATGTCAAACCTATAAGACGATAGATTTTTTTTTATTATTTCAAGTCATCTAGTTTATGGTAATTTGTTACAGAAGCCACAGGAAACATACAGAAAGCAATGGGTGCTTGTCATTGATGTTAATATCATCATTAAAATAACGTAAATGTACCAGTATATAAAATTAGTAAATTACATTTCAAGTTTCCTTTAATGTCATTTATAAATATAAAGTAACAAGTTATATCTGTACAATTCATTCATTATGATTTTATCCTTTCCTGTGTGCTGAGAGCTGTGCTTAGAAATTGTAATGTATTATCTATATGAATACAAACAATAGCCTTCTTAGACAGAATTATTGCAGCTTTGTACATGTGTTGACAGAGACTTATGAGTTTTAAATAATTTGCTCAGTGATAAAGAAGTAACTGAGATGGGATTTAGGCTAGGTCACTCTAAATCCATAGTCTGTGCCTTTAGCACAGGCTACTCAAATCACATGATTTAAACAAGTGTAGCCGAAATTACAGGGATGGCAAGATAAGCAATTTCAGTGCTTCTTTTTGCCAAAATCCAGCAGTTATATGTCAACTGAGCATACAGACTTTTGTAACTTCATATTGGGTAAAATAGTTTTGACTTGTTATCTTTATTATGAAAATTACTTAGTTCCATTCTTATAATAAATATTATTTGTCCAATATTTTATTCTCTGCATTGCAAATAAAAAAATAAAGACACTCTCTTAGTTTTATATTAATGGTAATTTAATTACAAGAATCTACATGGAACTGAAGTAGTAATAGGAGTCAACTAAGGTAAAAAGAGGAAAATTTGAGCTTTACCTCAGAATATAATTCTAATAGGTATATAACAATTTTGTAATCAAACACCTTATTTAATTCTATTCCTTTTAATTCTTAGGTTCTTCAGAGACCTAAAAGCACTCTTTTGTCATATTTTATATAAGTGAGTGAGTTTCGGTTACAGAAATATCAACAAGATTCTCTATTCTGCCAAACAAAAGATGATAATATCAAATATCTGAAGACTGTAGCAGAATAGATCTGAAACCAATACTCTGTTATTGGTTTCCATGAGGTGAGGTAGAGGTGGCCAAAGGCCATTGATTTCCCAGAAGTTTGCTTTCAAAATCGTAGAGTTAGCACAAATACACAAATACCATTAACCACAAGTAATTACATTATTTTAGCCTGAGTTTCATTTAAGCCAGGCTATTTGTTAATTTCCTTGTTTAAGATCAGTGTTTCATAAATAAAACCATTTTTACACTAAGTTAGGCTAAATTCACACTACCAATGCAGAGCTGAATATTTCTATAAACCCACATTTGTCTTCGTTTCTTGGGAAAGGGCAGATGTGAAAAGATTATTTGTAAGGCACCAGCCTGGCATGTATCAGAACCCAGTTCTGAATGGCTGCCAACACAGTGCTCTGAAAGCACTGGACTGAATCAGAAATGCCTACTAATCCTGTTGTTCACTATTGAGCCGTAGGAACTTGGGTAACATACTTTAACCTAAAGGTTTCAGTTTTTATTCCAGACAGAAAATAGGTCATAGTATCAATGAGATCAATTATGAAAGTTCATTGCTCTAATTGAAAAATAAAAAATTACTCATAACAACTATATTCGTCTCACCAAAGATCCGAGGGGACACCCATTTATGAAACCACTTCCGAAAGGGTTCCTCTAACTTCATGTTTCATGAAGCTCTGGTCTTTGCCTTATGAGTAATTACACAAAATGATGGTGTAGCATGTATTTTGGAGATTGGACAAGATTTAGGGGTGATATAGATGTGCAAATGAAAGAAAAGGAACTAAGAATGCTGGTACTCATCTCAAACTATTGGGCAGATGCTGGAATCAGAAACAGTAGAGGTAAACCATACTGAAAAGGACAATCAAAAATTTACTTCTGTGCAATTTAATTTGGGGATATATTGAGGAGCCAAGTGTACATGCCACTCATTGCACAAGTCGAGAACTTAGAGTGAATGTCAGGTGGAGAGGCATAAACATAGATGTTATCAACAAACAGTATGTTTAGGCAAGAAATGAAATGAGAAACAGAAAGAGAAATAGAGTATGAAGAGAAGTGTTTAGGGACTAAGCAAATTCCACATTAGAGATCTGGGAGCAGAGGATGCATTTGCAAAGGCCAAAGCAATAGAAAGATAGACAGGAGAAGATCACAAAGTTGTGATAGGATAAAATGTAAAGCCAAAACAATGCTTAATAAATGGGAAAAGTCAACTGTATTAAACACTTTTCAAAGGATGTGGGAGGAGTGGCCAAGAGTCAAAAAAAAGTCATAAATTTATCTTCTAACAGCCCTTCTGATTCAAGCATGTACATAGATAAAATATAAAGTTAAAAATACATAGTCAGGATCACAAATTAGCTGAACAAATAGTTCCACATCTATCAGTGGAAGATGATGAAAAGCAATTAGTGAGTTAAAGCCAGGAGTAGGCAGTTGTTCTAAACATTTAACAATGATTATATGAAATGGTTTAGGTGAGACCAGGCTCACCTAAGTCAGATCAAGAGGGGCTTAAAAAATTATTATCTTTGTTTGGGCCTGGGTTTCACATCAAGCAATTAATCTAGATTTGAACATGAACAGTCATGCAAGTAAGATCTAAACCACAATCTTACCATAGGACAGAAAGAAAAATATTGTCCCTGCTGTATAACTGGGTTCTGAACACAAGTTAAATTATGAGATGGATTTCCAAATATTAAATGGGCTGGAGTTCATTTCTATTACCTTTCCCAGCTACATTTGTTCTTTGGTAATATAAGCCAGACTGATCATTTTTACTTTTTTAATGTCGTTCGTCATTCGTTTCCTGTTGGCTCATGATTTTACACTGTTAGCTTGGACCTCTTAATTGCTTATTTGATATCACCACTTGAATGTTCCCAAATTCAACTCTCCATCTTACTTCTCTCATAGCCTCCCACATTGGCCATTTTTCTGTAACTCTTCAGTAACTACTCTGCTTCAAAATGCTATTTTCTTTCCCCTGAATGACTGCCTTTTTGTGGTGGTTCCTCTCTGGGCTCCGCAGACCAACTACATAATGATAGTACCTATCTACCTTGTCTGTCATAAATAAATATGATGTATAGTTGCACTCTCTGTGTCACTTACCTTAATCTTAGCCTAAGAAACACATGGTCATTTAGTTCATATTTCTCAAAATTCTTATGGTCCAAAATATCCATCTCTCAAGAGTAAAAGAGTATATAATGTCCCACACAATGTTCTACTGTCTCTTTGATCTCTGTTGATTATTTCTTCCCTTGCTATCAACCTCAGACACACTTGTCCTCTGCTGTTTCTTGACCATGAGCATGCCAGAAAATGAACTGTATGACCTCCCACATTAAAGATATGTATTATTCACTGATATGTTCGTAGTATCTAAGACTTTTTTTTTTTTACTACTGGTGATTTCTCAATAGATATTTCTTGAGTGCATAAATGAGGCCAGGGTAAATGGAGAGAAAGAAGTAAAACAAGATAAAAATAAAAATTATACCTCTTGAAAGTGAGCCATGAATCAGATTTGCGATGCATTTGAAATATTTTCTAAGACAGCCAAATGAACGTGAGGATGGATAAGTCTCAAAAACACATCATTGTGGGGGAAAAAAACCACAGTTCCTAATGATATATAGTGCATAACATCAATATATAATACATTTAGATCAAGTTGGCAAATGAAGAATGATACTATATGCTGCTGAGAATCATGTGTATGTGGCAGGAGTATAACATCTTGAATAGGAATGACAAATGGAAAAATAAATTAGCTGCAGTGAGGTATGGATGGATCTGAAGTTTTCAACAAACATACGGGGTTTCAGTGCTTTCAGAACGCATTGGTGAGAGTCTGAGTGGAATGAGGCCCTATAAGGTCTCATATTTCCATGAATAAAGAAACTGAGCAGCTGCTTAGGGAAAGGCTGGTTCCAAGGTTATGTGAGATGGCATGATAAAAGAAACTAACCGCCTGAGCTGAGCCAACAGGTTTATGGCTGAGTTGAGTCTTTACCCCTAAATGGCCACAAAACATTTTAAAAATGATGTTTTTTAATTTTTAAAAAAAATAGTGTTGCTGAGTTAGGCCACTCCGTTTCTCTCCAGCTCAATACTGCACTTCCAGGCTTGACTTGATAGGAATTGTGTGGCAGATGACCATGTACGCGTAGAATGCTTGTGTATGTAGTGATAAAGAGTGTCAAAGGTTTTGAACCAAAGATTGGGTTAGTTAAGAAAACTCTATTCCTGAGTAATAGGTATGTGACTATAGTTTCTAAATATAGTATTCCCATTATATTTTTTAGCTTTGGTCCTTAAGCTATTTTATCTCAGTGATATGATCTTAATGACTTTCAAACATGGTGAGAGATCCAGTGCTTTTGTCTATATGTGACTCCGCCGTTTATTTAGTGAGAACTTGATTATCCTCCACATCTCTGTAGTCTTCAAGCCCCCAAATGAGTGAATATTTGAGGGAGAATTCCATGCTTAGCTATTTGAACAATCAAGAGTCATCTCAGGGCTAGTAAACATTTTCTCAAAGTAACACCTTCTAAAGGAAATGTGAACTAATATGTTAATATGCATTTTATGATCATGATAAAATATGTTAATGGAGTGTGAAAGCAAGAATCATGCAGAGTAGGTAGCCACCTGGAGGGAACTCTTTAAGCTTGTTGCTTAAGTAAGTACCTAGAACAGCTGCCCCTTCCCAACCCTTTTGTGGGGAGCCTTGTTTTGCTCATGAAGGGAGGGGAAGATGTCTCAAGTGATCTGTCATTAGTTGGTATGTGACAAGCAAAGCATCCTAATACACTGTCATGCCTTTGTTTCTTCTTTTTTATTTAGCACTTTCATCTTTGTATTGCCCCATAAAATTCTACACCTCCTCTCAAGACCAATATAAATATTTTAAACATCCCCTAATTTCCCTGGACCAAGGTTGCTTTTTCCTCTCCTCTGAGTCCAACTGTTCCTTGCCCCTCTGACTTCATATGATATTTTCTTCTTATAATTGTCAAATCTTCATATCAGAAACCACGTGTTCCTCTCCTTGCCCTTAGAAAAACATTTTAAGTAAAGGCTAAGCCACAATGTATCACATTGAAATATAATGTGTGTTGTTGACAGAGTGATTGGAAATTTTTATTAAGATTTGTGTTTCTTTTCCTTCCAGGAAAATAGCTCCTTGAAGTTAGGTATGCCTATGGGACTTGCTTTAGGCAAGTAATGGAGTAAGTCATGGAACAGAAATGAAGTATGTATGTGAGTCCTAACCGAAAGCATCTAAGAAGTGATGTGCATTTCCCCCTTTCCTTCTTTGCTGCAAACTCATAGAACTATGATATTACTTCACAAGCAAAGCACTATGCTGCTCAGAAGTCTCCACAATCAGAGCAATTACCCTGGGGAATTCCCAGCAAGAGCTCTGTATAAAGCACAAATTAATATTGGGTTATACCTCTGAGGTTGTGAGGTTGTTTGTTACCACAGCAGATCCTACTATATTCTGAGGTACATAACCATATAAATGGATAGGGAATTAATTGGAGGGGAAATCCTGAGTTTATATTTTCTATCTTATAGCAATGTGACTTTTGAGAAGTTCTGAAATGTCATACATCATAGTTTCCTTATCTTTATAGTGGACCTGTCTTATAGAGTTAGCATACTCTTATATAAAATGCTCAGAGTGGGCTGGGAAGGTGGTTCAATGGTAGAGCACTTGCCTTGCATGCATGAGGCCCTGGGTTCGATTGCTCAGCACCACATAAACAGAAAAAAAAAGCAGGAAGTGGCACTGTGGCTCAAGTGGTAGAGCACTAGCCTTGAGCTGAAGAGCTGAGGGACAGCTCCCAGGCCCAGAGTTCAGGCCCACGACTAGACCAAAGAATAAAAAAAAATAAATAAAATGCTCAGAATTATGGGGCCTTGAAAAAAAATTGTCTGATTAATCTGAATATTTACAGTAGAATATCTATAAACTATACAATGAAAGGTTTAAAAAGGTTTCAAAACGTCATTGGTAAATTAACCAAGAATGGAAACGAAGTCTGAGGATAAAGTTGACCCTGACATTTAAGTCATTTTAAAGCGCAGTGTGTTTGTAAATAAGGAGCTGGACTTGGCCTCTCCTGCGGGTTAGCTCCAGCTCTTCACCACAAGCCAGCGTCAGCCCTCCTGCCCTCACTGCCTCATTCCCAAATGGTTGTAACTCTGTAATAAACCTCAGAAAGCCCCACTCATTTGTCACTTTTTCTTTTCTTTTCTTTTGTGCTGGTCCTGAGGCTTGAACTCAGGCCTGGATGATGTCTCTGAGTTTCCTTTTGCTTTAGCTATGATCCTCAGATCTCAGCCTCCTGAGTATCTAGGATTACAAAAGAGAGCCACCAAAGCCTGGCTCATTTGTACTCTGTTTATGTCCATTTAACTGTATCATTTAGTCAGTTCAGTGTTTTGACTAATTCAGCTTCTCAGGTTTTGATATCTCAAAACTTGTCACACAATGGCAATCTACCATGATCATCAACATGAGCTATTTCTCTTTAGTAGAAAAAAATTATTCACTTACATGATTCTTTTTCTTTTTTGATTGTTGTTGCTGTTTCTCCAAGAAAGATTTAAAATTAAGAAACCCTGTTTAAAAGAAAAAGCCATTTTGTTTTAAAATTTTAAAAAATTAAATGCAGTCATAAAAATTTAAAGAAACCTTTGGAAGACTCCATGTTGTCAGAAAGATCAGGGGCTTGACACCAAAAGGGATCTGAGTTTCTAAGGCTGTTTTTTGTTTGCTTGTTTGTTTTTGTTTTTTGTTTTGGGGGTTTTTCTGGCTTACTTTCTCTTTGCCTTACCTATCTTATCTGTTAAATTCAGATAATAATAACACATCCTAGAATTATAAGATTAAAGAATCTAAATACTCCATGTAAAGCAATAACAGAGGGCTCACTCTAAGTTAGCCCTGGGGGAAAATTTGGATCTTTTGTCATCACCAAAGCTATGCATGGACACATTTAAAAATGGAGAAGTAGTTTTTACAACTGGGCACTAGTGAAAACCATTATTCCAAATGAATGGATGACTTGTACAGTAAGGATTTCAGGTTCACCCATGTATGGCTGAGGGAGAAAAGGTAGAGTGAGCATGGGACCAGAAAGCCTCAACTCAGAGAACATGATAGAAAAACCAATAAAAGACACTGTGATTTCTTCTGAGCTCTCAAATATGGACCCGACTTCAAAAGATCGTAGGAGGGAACACATGAACTTCTGTGTTATGATAATAGGATATTTTTTTATAAGAAAAGAAATGAAGTGGTCAAACAACTAAAGCTGCGACTTTGTCTTAGGCACAACACAAACCTTTGAAGAGAAGTTTTCATTCACTTAGGGAAGATTGAGGAAGAAGAAATGAAAAAGCAAGGGTACTTTGAGGAAATGTAGAACTCCATCAGCATGCTGCCACGAGGGAGCACTGCCTTATGATGATTTTCTGTCACTACTGGTGTGCAGTGTGATACTAGATGTGTCACCAATATGCCAGCTTTACCCTGATGTACTAGGTGTATAAAACATTGGGGTAAAGCAGCTTAAAGGAGCTGGTTAATACTGAGGTGGGAGAGGGAGCCTTGGAGTAGAGGTCAAGGTGAAGGGAGGGTGAGTAAAGATAATTGAGAGGCATTCTCATGAAAGAAGGTAAGAAGTCAATGGCAAATTCCAAATAGGAAATTAAGAAGAATGAATCATCATGAATGATCAAGATGAATATTCATTCATTAAATCAGAAAAACATAGTTCATCCCAAATCACCAAATAGATCTGTTAGGTTCCTTTTGGGAAACATTTCTTGAAATCTGAAGGATGAATGAGAAGATGTAATATTATATAATATTTTAAGTGGCTTTTGTCGTGACTGGCTTATTAGAAGAGATGAATATCGGGGCTGGAAAAGTAGCTCAGTGGTAGAGTGCTTACCTTGCATGCATGAGGCCCTGGGTTCGATTCCACAGCCCCACATAAACAGAAAAATGGAAGTGGTGCTGTGGCTCAAGTAGGAGAGCTTTCACCTTGAGATCAAGACCTAAGGGACAGTGCCCAGGCCCAGAGTTCAAGCCCCATGATGGAAAAAAGAAGAAGAATTGAATATTAATGTCAGTCTACTTTTCCTGGATCTAACACAGATATGATATCAAATATGGGAAGATGTGGGAATATTGTATTTTATTTGTACATTATCCATTTTTTACCTCATGGCATCAGAGACTCATATGGGATCTTATATGAGTTTTTGCTCTCTTTAAAATGTAGACATAGCTTCTACAGCAAAAATAAAAAAAGGACTATCCATCAGCCAAATATCCTATTCAAAAATATTTTTTCTGTAACTGGCTTGTGCAAACCTTCTTTTTATTTCATTAGTAGTGTTTTATGTAGTGACTCCTCCTGTGTCAACATCAGGCTCATATTACTACCAGTGGCAGGATGTATAAATAGCACAAAAATAGGGAGAAAAAAAGGAACTATGTTTAAAAGATACTAAGTGTAAAACTATATGCTAAATATAATTGTATCAAGAGAATAGACCTGGGGAGATTATTTAGCCCATTCAAATGTCTTTAGCTAAAGGCAGATGAATCAATATTTTTATCTAGAGCTTCTTAAAAATACAGTTGCAAGGCTTAATCTACTAAGATTCTGATTCAGTGGTTTCTGGGATTGGGGGACCCCTGATAATATTTTGCTCTGTAGTCTTCCCTGGTGATTATGGTATACGACTAGGGTTGAGCCATCCTTTTCTGAACTCTGGCTTAACTGCTTATTAAGGCCATCTAAAGGGCCTAAAGACTGTAAATATCTGGGGCTAATCCTCAAAAGATTGTCATTTAGTGGCTTCCAGTAAAATCTGTGTATTGATCAATTTAAAAATTCTATGGTTGATTCTTATATAGAGCCAATTGGACAATCTAATGAACAGAACTTTGGCTCCCAAACTGCAAAGAGATGTTAACAAAGAAATTGCCAAACCTCTTGCAGAGGCTTTGGTTTGGTAGGTATAAGAGGGACCAGAGTATTTATCTATCTTCTGCTGTTAGTCTGGGGACTCCACTATGACAATCGCTGAAGCAAAACACATTCATATTAAAAATATCTCCAATTTGTGGAGGGGAAGGGGAAAAACAAATCGTTTAAATAGGGATACAGGTGGACCCATTACAACAATGAGATGTATAAGTCGTTATGTTGAAAATGAACTTTATAACTTTGGTGGGGGGCAGGGTAGGGGGGAGGATTGGATGGGGGGTCAGGGGGAGGATGGGAAGGAATGGGAAGGGGAAACAAAGGAGGAGGCTACAATGCTTGATAAGAAATGTACTCATTATCTTGCCCACGTAATTGTAATCCCTCTGTTCAGTATTTTCACAATAAAAATAAATAAATAAATAAAATAAAAATATCTCCAAAGCAGATTAATCTTCTAAGTTTTTAGTCTCACCTTAAGAAAATTCAAGTTGTTTCCTTAGAAATATTATAGTATATTCTTTATTGTTTGAAGTTGAGGTGACCAGTGAATTTCAATTAATGTTACTGATTATTAATTAATTTCTTAATTTTCTACCATCTCTCCTCCTCCACAAAAGTGATTTTTTTTGCAATTTTAATTGAGAAGAAATGGAAGTAAATGATTATCAAGGATATATAATTTGGTTTTCTTCTACTAAGGTTATACTCCATGGCTCTGCAGCGATTATTAAAAATTATATAAACACAAAAGAATAGGAAGCACTGATAAAACACCATTGTGGATATCTTATAATAAAGCTAAAGTTAAGGTCACGTTGACCCATAGTGTGAAGAGAACACCATCTACTGAGCACAAAAAAGGAAACAAATTTTCATGTTTTATTTTTCCAGTGGTGTGATTGAAAGATGGTATTTTAAGAAGTTAGATTAATAAAACATTAAAATAACTAGGAAGAACCCCCATGTAATTTAGATGTACAGTAATTCAAACCCAGATTGAACAATGACTCTTCTCTTTTGATTCTGCTTATTTTTAATTAACTAATAGCACTTCCTGCAGTATGGGCCCTCTCCTGTCTGTCATCTGCACAGATGCATAGCCAGTTTTAAAAACACAAAACCTACTAAAATAACTCACGCTTTCTGTCCTCATTTTTCCCCCCAACCTATTTTCCCAAGAAAATGTAAAAGGGCAGCCAAATCATTGACTGGTACAATGACTTCCACACTTCAGACATTGGTCATACAGCATCCATTGTATTAATATTTCTCTGGTCTTCTCAGATGAAGTCAGCAGTTTCCAAAGAAAACAATCCAAAGGGCTAAGTAGGACTGGACACATGAAAATCTTTCACCAAGAGGCAGACTGTCATTGCTGGATGAGGACTCTCAAGAAGAAGAAGACGAAGAAAACACAATCTTGGAAAAAATATATAAAAAGCCACCTGCCCTAGATTTTAATTATAAAAGAGACTTTATTGGGAATATCAAGATGTTGACAGTGAATCAACTGGGAGGATATTTTCAGCTAGGACAGTGTGATTGACATGTTTCATATTAATACACATATACCAGGAGGCGCAAGAGCTGAAGGTGGGCATTTTGCTAAATCAACTCTTTACATAAAACCACAGTACCATTTGTCTAAAAATCAAGGTCAGATTGCTAAATGAAAGTGCTTCTGTCCCTAAGTACTCTCTTCCATCTTTGTGCTTAATTAATCAAAAATGCCTTACATTGGATTCTTAGCAAAGTGGTGAGAGAAACACATTTTTTAAAAAAATCAGGAAAAAGGTAGCCAGGAATGCAAGGAAATGAAAATACAGATGAATACATTTGCACTATTCATTAGATAGATAATATTTATTATTATTGTATCTTACAATTATACAAAATACTAACGTTTTTCAATCTATTGAAACAATCATGTTGTATGGATAGATGAATCTTGACTATCATTTGTTAGATGCACCGATTGTTTTTGAGTTAAGGATCTGCTAACTGCATACTGGCTCGTGTGAGTTTCACTGAGCTGTGAAAGCTCATCTTCTCAATCCTAGTGTCAGTCACTTCTCCAAACAAAGATACGGAATATAGAAAGCAGAACTTGAACTGTAAACACCTGTGTTCCACAATTGTTTTCTTCAGCAATTATTTTTTTTTAAAAACACACAAAGAAAATGTACAGAAAGCATTTGCTGAATGCAAAATTGTTTAGACTCTTTGGGAAATAGTCAGAAAGCTTTACTTTCTCAAAATCTTAACCATAATAATATCACATGACCCACAATTCCAGTTCTAGTTAAGAGAAATGAACATATGTGTGCACATAAGAACTTATTCATGAATGTTGATTGTAGCATTATTCACAATAGCCCCATGTGGGAACAACTCAAATATTGATCAGTGATGAATGTATAAATAAAACACATTTCCTCTTATTTGGCAATAAGAAAATATGAGGTACCAATACATGCTACAAGATGGATGCAACTTCAAAATATGCTGTTGAGAAGCCAGACCAAGGGACCAAAAAGCTGAAGATAATTTTAGAATGAAATATTCAGAACAGGTGAATGTGTAGAGACAGAATGTACACTGGTAGTTGTATAGTATTGGGTAGAATGTAAGTTTTGAAGAAAAATGGCTAAAAGATGGGGGGGGTTCTTTTTAGTTGTTACGAATATATTCTAGGAGTTGGAGGCCGGTCTTAGATGGTAGAGCTTCAGTGAGTGTAAACATCAGACAGTGAGATCAAGTTTTGATCCCAGACTAAAAAAATTATAAAGATGTTCTAAAATGTATTATGATCTTCATATAACTCTGTAATTATATAGAAAGCTACTAAATAGGTCATAGTGAAAGTCAGAAGTTACAGCTAATCAGAGAAAAGGAAAAAAGAATGGAACAAAAGCAAATTTACCTTTTGTATATAGTTGCATTCAACCATCCTGATGGTTTTGCAAAAATAATAAGGACGAATCCCAAATTCATTGCAAACCATCATTATGGAATCATGTCTTCCTCCATGTGAAGCAGATGTATTATTCTAGATGTCCTGAAATCTTCCATGATTGGAAATTGCAAAGAAATAATGATTTAAAAATTATTAGAGGGATCCATCTTTAGATTGTTACCAGCATGGCACCCAAGTTCTCTTTTCTGCTCTGCTGCCTCATCCAATCTTCCTCATGGTTTATGAGCATGTAGTCCTTCAGAGATTGACTGGGTCCTTAGAAAGTGTACGCTTAGTTACTTAGCAAAGTAAAAGATACTCTTATGATCTGTGGGAGAGAACTCACCTCTCTTCCTATTAGTCATTCTTTCTTGTTATATCTAAAGTTTATCATTGGAGCTTCTGGGGAATAGTAAAGCACACTCTCAAATCTTAGGGTGTTGCTACTTTTGAGTTATTTTGATTAGTATTAGACTCATCAGCTGTATGATAACTGCTTTTTCTGAACATTTCCCTTGACATGGCAAGACTCTTAATACAGATTACATGGAATAAATGTACTTGACCAACTCCCAACTACTCTGGTCAGAGAAGCTTCTTCTTATAGGGATTTGTTTAGATTTTCTGTCAATTTTTCAAAAGCTTAAATAAAAAGAATTACATGAAGATGGGTTATTTGGCAAAGTAATATTGCCACGAATAGATGTAAGACTGGAATTATTCATCCTACACAAATTTGAATGTGAAATTAAACTTGGAAAAGTTCATTTTGTTGATGTCTTGGAATTATGATGAGCTAATCTCCAAATATTCATCATGTTCTGTGCTATTTACAGATTAAGTTCTTATTCTTAGAACTATTATGTATGTTCCTAGAGAAATGTTAATTTTATGCTCTGTTATTTTATAATTGATATTTCAGATTTAAACAAGTTCACCTGCTGGTAAATCAAACAAAAATGTATTAAGATATTTCAACTATTCTTCTAAAACAACATTACCCTGTCAGTTACTATATAGGACCTTAAGACCACATGATTTTGTACTTCAGTAAAATTAAAGTAGACATCTAGATGACAAAAAGATATCCTCAATCATTGGAGCCCAAAATCCCATTAAGTAAACTATAGTAAGAGAAGAAATCAAAGTTAAAAAAAAGAATGAATTGTAATGTAAAGAATGAATTGATGACAGATGCATTGTACTCAAAACTGGCATGTTGAGGTAGAACTTCTTTGTAACAGCTTAAATGTAATACATTTTAAAAAATGAATGTAAATGAAAATACAACAGGCAAAAATTTAAATAGTACAGCTAAAATATTGCTTAGAGACTTTGTCAAAACTTCTGGAAAAAATATAGGATAAAATATTTATATAATTGAGTAAGCAAAATTCTTTAGGATACAGAAAAGGCAAGTCTTGGAAACAAAATGGTAAAACTTCATGAAAATGAGTAACTTTTAAAATTTAAATTTGAATTATAACTTAACTGATAAAATAAATATATAAATAAAGCCTCATTGGCTCATAATCAAAAGTTCTTCAAAAGCTGAATAGGTAAAGAAATTGTGGTATATCCTTAAAATGAAATACTTCTTGAGAAAAAAAGCAAATCTCTCATAAACACCACACATAAGTAAATATTGAAAGCATGTAAAAGAAGCATGCATAAAGGAATTTTTATAATGTATATTTTCTTTATACGAAATTCTATGAGAAAGAAACCACTTTATGATGATAGAGATCATATTAGTGATTGCCTTCGGCTAAGATAGGAATGTGAATTTCTTAAGGACATGAAGGAACTTTTTAATTTGTTGGTAGTTACTCAAGTGTACATATTTTTTTCAAAACCCATTGTACTATACACTCAAACCCACTGACTTATGAATATTATGCCTCAATTAGGTTGATTTTTTTAAGCTGATTTAAACCTACCAAGGTCAGCTTTGTATTCATGAACTCATGTATAGGATTGTTTCTCTCTCTGGTTTTACATTTTATCCTCTGATCTCTATTTTAAATGAGCAAGTAATGGAAAAATATCAACATATGCAAAAGCTTTTCTAAAACTGTCCATGATGTTGTGTTATGCTTTATTTCATCCTACCTTACTACTTCTTTGCATTTTGGGGGGGGGGTCTGGTCATAGGGCCTGAACTCTGGGCCTGGGCGCTGTCCCTCAGCTTTTCAGCTCAAGGCTAGCGCTCTACCACTTGAGCCACAGCGCCACTTCCGGCTTTTTTCTTTTTGCTTATGTGGTGCTGAGGAATCGAACCCAGGGCCTCGAACATGCAAGGCAAGCACTCTACCACTGAGCCACCTTCCCAGCCCTACTTCTTTGCATTTTAAAAAACAGGTTGATTGAGAAATACTAAAGTTGGTAAAGAAGTACTAAAGTACTATATCTAACCTATACCTATCTTCAGGCCAGAACATTTTAAAATTAGAAAAATAAATAAATCCCTCTCTCACAGGTCCACTACATATTTTTTGTTTTCTTCTTGGCTAGAAAATTACATGGGCTGAAGAGCTCAGCAAAGCTATTACTTGTGATCACTGCCACCTCATCTTGACCTCCATGAAGGCTAAGTTCAGGTTCTTTCCAACACAAGGGATAGTGTTTCCCTCAGCATTTCCACAGGCTACTGCTGACCTCTCCTTTTCTCCGAACTTAAGGACATCTGAGCAAAGTTAATATTGGAGGCTCCCAACTTTTACAAGTAGTCTGATTAAGCAAGTTGTTGAAGTGGTACAGAAGTGGAGGGGGGAGGATGGAACTTTGTGTGCATTAATTTAAAAAAAAAAGAATATCCAGGTACAAGGCCGTGTTGCCCTCACTACTTAGTAAATTTAATTAAATTGGCATATTCCTAGGAGAGGTTTTCTGCTTCAGTTTGCAAGTAAGGTTTACAAAACTCTGTTTGGATAGGTGTTCAATTAGATTTTCCAATTTAGACTGTGCTGATCTGATATACATTTTTGAGTGATTCAGTGCATTTTGATTTTCTAATTTTCTGGGTCAGGTGTTTAGATACTATGTTAGCTAAAAGAACAAATTCGATGAATGAGTTGAAATGCAAGAGGAAACAAAATAAGAGATCGAGAGAAAGAAAATAGTCATAGGTTTGTTCTTCTTGTATCTTTTAGTGACACTGCTATGTTTTGTCATTCATTCACTTGTGTATTATTAAAGAATGTGTCATTAATTCATTTATCCCTTCCTTGTTTATTTCCAGAGTGCACACAAAGTACCTAGGCATATAAAGATAACAACATACTAGTTTTTGAACCTCATAGGCTTGTGGCACTGTGCACACTTTTTTTTCTATTCCCTTGGAAATGTCTAGTTTCTTTATGTTCCCTTATTTTGTAGATGAAGGAAGTGATTTGAATCAAGATTTAAACACAAATATCATGAGTATAAAACCACAAATTCATTCATAGTTTGGAGACAAATCAAAACGGTCTATGTATAATCAAAACACCATAAAACTGGCAGAAGAAGAAAAAACAAACAAGTTCCAGAAAGTTAGAATTTCAGGTCTATCCTTGACAATCTGGACATGTCACCTCAGAGAGACAGTTTATGTATAGGAGATTTGTATATAAATCCCCTTTGAAGTGGGAAATCTATTTAACTATTTGGAGGTCTTATTAGGTCCTTTTTAGATAAAATTATATTCTTCAGTATCAGCAGATATCAAAATATCATGAAACAACTTTGAGGCAAGTTATTTTCAAGATCATTACTTCTTTTCTTTTGACATTGGTCCTCAAATATGACAATGTAATGATGTTCTACATTTGGTGACTTTCAAATATTTTAATCTTAATGAATAAAGCAGAAGTTATTTGGGTGAGCTCAAAAGCTTGTCAAGTGTGAGAAAACTATATCTCAGCTGTATGTTTTGTACATGGTGTTCCTGAAACCTCTCCTGTCATTCTGTCTGGGTACAGTCTGATAACTAACTGAAATTAGCAGATGAAATATTTATATATGCTGTCACACAGTCAGTCCATATGTACATAATATTACTAGCTACTCAGTAGCATTTAGCTTCCCCTATTCCTATGTTGGTTGCTTGGAATAGACTTTATGGTACCTTTCAAAGTATGCTCTGAAAGCATGCAATTTCCTTGTTTTTCATGTGTGTCATGGAACTCAAGTCAGTTTCAGTCATTTACTCTGTATCAAACTCCATCTTACCAGTGTAGTAGTACCCTTCTTCCCCTCCAAGTTACTCATGTCTATAGCTTAAAGGTCACCCCATCAGTATACCCACAGGCCCATACACACTCAGAAGAGCCAGCCCTTACTATTTTATTTATAAAAATTTCAATTATTGACCCTGTGACATTAATTGAGAACACACACTGAGTGACTCAAAAGGAAATTTATCTCATACAAATGTTGATTCTTTTTTACATTCAGCACCTGATCAATAAGAGCTTGTTGATTTCTCAAGATTCTTACAGAAACTGAGAGGTTATAAAAACTGGAAATTAAACTTATCTTGGATTTGTTTCTGAGTTTAAATTGGTGGATGTTTCTGGGATATCCACTAGTTTAAAGTCCATGGGGCATTGGGTCATTTCTCTTTATAAGGCTTCACCCTGCCTAACTGACCAGGTAAGATCGAGAGAAAAAAAATTCTACCAGCCAGTCTACAGTTATGTGCTCCCTTAATTTACAGAAAGGTTCAAACTTTATCAACCAAGTCACAACACAAGAGGGGTGGGGGGAGAAAGAGAGAGAGAGAGGGAGAGAGAGAGAGAGAGAGAGAGAGAGAGACAGACAGACAGACAGACAGACAGACAGACAGACAGACAGACAGACAGACAGACAGACAGACACAGACAGAGAGACAGAGAGACAGACAGAGACAGAGACAGAGACAGAGAGAGAGAATGTGTGTACAGGTGACAGAGGAGGGAGAGGTGAAGAACATGCAATGACTGACATATTCCTTGAGATGGATTCTTGTGCTACTGAACTAATGATAGTTGTTGAAATGTAGTGAATTAAGAAAGGTCCTGGTTATTAGACCAATATAAATGAGAATGTTTTTTTTAACTAAATACAGCCAATGCCTAGTTCCAGAGAATATTGATGCCATTAATTTATGACCCCCTACGTGTTTTTTTAAATAATACAAACCTTGTTAATAATGCAGAGTCTCTTGAAATGTACAATTCCACAGCTCTTTAGAACAACCTTGAAAACAGAGCTACTTTATAGTACAAAAATGGCATAGTGTAAGTACTGTTTGAAGCAGGGAGGGTTATATTATTTCCTATCTTTTTATATCGTAATAGATTTGTGGTAGGATGGTTGAAGAGGCTCCTGCTGTCTCAAACTGTTCCCTTCGAGTGCTGACCATGAACTGGGCTCAAAGATTATTTAGATACTTAACATTCTCAAGGACAAAAATTTCTCCCAACACTGCAGAGAGAGCAAGATGGGAAGAAAAGATTATTTTTACCATTTTGCTTTACTGCTACTAAAATGAACTTAGAGATACAGGAAGAGTCCAGTATCAAGCTAGCTAATTGTGTGCTGTTTGAATTAATGGCATAAATATCTATATAAAAAGATAAAAACATGCAGAGCTATTTATGCAATGATTTAAACAAATAAATTACAGTTTCAGTTAGAAATGCTAACTTGGCCACTCCCTGCCAAATCTCTTTGCAAGGCCTGTCGGCTAGTTTTCTCCAGCGTGACAGATTGGATTTAATTGAAAAGTTGCTAGTTTAGAGCTGTCGTTGAAAACTCATGTGGGGAAATAAAATCAGCCTGATGACTGTCCTTCAGTCTATTTTTACATAGCCTCTTTACTCTGGTCATCAGTTTTTAGAAACTCACATGAATATTTCCCAAAGCCATCAAAAATATCTAACAAGTGGGAGTACTCCTTCTACTTAAAAAAAGTTCAGCCTACAATATCATTAATATGCTTGTTTCTTGTCATCCATGAACTTTAAGTTGCCTTACTAATGAGACTTTTTGTTCATTTATTGAGATTTAAAAATCCTACTTGTCCTTATTTTTTATTCTAAACTCAGAAACCACACCACAAATTGGAATGGTTTCCTTCTAGGATAGTTTTTAAAAGGCACCTTGAAAATAACTAAGTATGCTCTCAAATTGAGGTAGAGTAAGCAAACTGGAATAAATATTCTGTGGAGGAGGGAGGCAATTGAAAATAAATATGGTGAAAGCCAGATATTCAGGGAACTATAAACTCTGATATCTCATTGCTATATTTTCTTAAGTGATTTCCCAACATTCTATGTAGTGCATAATAGTATATAGTCTCAGTGCATGTCATCAAAGGGTCACAAATTTATTAGGAGTTTCTATTTCTGGAGTCACTGTATGCAGTTTTGTAGGCCTTGGGAAAATCAAAACAAAACTAGGAAATATAACTGCTATCTAGAAAACAATAACATTCCTCTATTTCAATAAATATCAATAATTATTCCAATGATTGCCATCATAAGGAACAGCGATGTCTACCTACTCAACGTTTTTACAATTTTTATTTATTTTTCATAGGTTGGAAGCACAAGATTCACCCAGAAACTTGCTGGGGTTGTAAATTAGTAGATCCTGATTCAAACTTACAGAATCAGAATTTGTAAATTACCAAGTCTCCAGTGATTCTTTGCTACTGAAATTCCAGAGGCATCTTCTGAAAAGACATGTTTGGAACATCTGCGCGAATTTCCTTTAAAAAAAAACAAAAAACAAAAACAAACTGAGGTTAGAAAATACCCTGCATCTTTAGTTTTTCCATTTTTTAAAACCACACTGGCCAGCCTGAAGAATAGATGATTCTGCTTACAATTTTCAGAAGCTGCTGGAAAGTCAACCTGTCATTGACATTGGTGTTTCCACTATCCAGGCACTGTGGTCCAAAGAGGAATGATGACAAACTCAATTGCACACAGGTGCAGAGGACAAGTTAAGTAGCTGTTGAGCTGACACGTATTAGTATCGGCTATGTAAGCATAATTATTGGTCAAGGACAGATTGTTGTAAAACAGCTAATAAACAGGAAACATTAACTTCCCTTGCACAGGGCTTTGGCAAAACCAATATTAGGCTTATGTGCACTATACATGTATTTTCTCTGAAGCTAATTAACCTCTTTATTGGAAAGCAAGAGCTTCGCTATTGTTGAACATGGCAGCTAATCCTTCAGAGCAGATAACTTCCATTGAGCATGAGTAGAGTTTGATTACTTCACTGACTGGCATTCCTATATAGTTAAAAAGGAAGATTAATTGTTTAATTTCCTCAACATTGATGCTAGTGAAGTCTAGGAGATCCATAAAACTAAAACTATAGATTTTTTATCCATTCAAGGCTAAAGGAACAGTGGAAATTAATTTTTAGATGGTAGGAATCTTTATACTATCATGACCATGGAAGGGTATGTTTATCAAATCTATTTTTCTTATATATTTTTTCTTTTTTAATATATATTTTTATTGAAAAGATACTGTACAGAGGAGTTACAGTTACATGAGTTAGGTAATGAGTACATTTCCTATTGAGCATTGTTACCTCCCATGTTGTTCCCCTACCATCCCTTCCCTTCCCACCTTCCCAACTCTTCCCTCCACCCCCGCCCCCACAAAGTTGTAAAGTTCATTTTCAACATAGTGTCTTGTACATCTTATTGTTACAATGGTTCAACCTGTATCCTTATTTCAGCATTTTGTTATTTCCCTTCCCCTCTCCAAATTAGAAAAATGTATATATAAGATGCAGGGCACTGGAATCAAATACAGAGAAAAAAGGGGTTATACCATGGGGGAAGAACATACAAAAGAAACAAAAAAATCATGTAGTATATTATTATTATATATATTTGAAACTGTTTCAGACTGGGAAAAGATTTAAGCCTATATAATTCTATCAAATCAGTTTGACATTCTTGAATTGGACTTTTGGTTGACATTATATATATATATATGAAAGATGTCAACAAAGAATAACAATAATATGAGCAAGGAGTACTTCAGTAAATATAAAATGCTGCAGGTATATTCCATAACTACTTGTATCGTTGGAATGAATCCACCTACATTTGTGATATTTGTACTGGGTCACGCTTCTTTCCCCTTTAGGTATAGATGTGCACAGAACACGTTATTAGTCAAGGAGCCCATGGAATGTTTGCTCTTTCAAATACTTTTAAACTCTCTTTCATTTGTTCTGCCATTTCTGGCTACTTCGATCAAAGACAAAACATAGCTCTCAGTGTCAGAGAGTCTGGCTCACAGAGCAGACTCTAAAATGACTTTATTAAAGACAACTCGTGCTATCTTTTAAGGCCTGAGATGTGATAAGAGATTACAGGATGCCCTCAACTGAAGAGGATCTAAAGTGTAAAAAAAAATGTATAAATAGATCCATTAATAGGGGAAGGGTTCTCTACATCTTAAAGTGAGTTGTTTTTCCTCACTACCACAGAATCGCTTTAAGAGAGTCTCTTTATCTTCCTTGCATTTAAGTATTTGTTTGTAAATCAATAACAACTTGAGGTAAAGACCAGAGGAAGGGGCAGGGGGAGAAAGCTAAAGCTTGTGAAACATTGCCAAGATTAATCAAAAATGAGGATAGCCATCCTTAAATTTACTATAAATCAAAGGGAAATTAAGATTCACCATTTAAACTTCTCATCCCTGCTCATTTTTAACTTAGCAGGTGTGGGAATAAATGATTAAACAAATCTCTATAAGGTTATATACTCATCAATAGCCTTCTTAAATTAATGACCATGAGCACTCACTACATACTACTATTGTGAGTGCGCGCGCACGCGCACACACACACACACACACACACACACACACACACACACACACACACACACAATTTCCTATTTCATTCCAGACAACTCTACCATGTTCCTGTGAGATGATAAACATTGATAAACATTGACCCAAAGGTAACTCTTAAGTTCCTAGAGCTGTTGGAAAGCTAGTTTTTACCAAAAACAGCTGCAAAACCAAACTGACTTTTAACCTCTCCCGTTGAACACAGGAACACTTGGCACAATTACAGTGCAAGTAGCACAGACGCTATGGGGTTACCATTATAGAAACAGACTTGGCCAGCAGGAAATGTTTACATCCTGCATGAAACCCTGATGTCTGACATGAAACCAGAGCTGTTCTCCAGGGTTTCAGGAAACAAAAGTCTCCATCTTTGAACTTGCCTGTTAGCCCAAACAAACAAATGTTTTCATTTCCTTTCCAACAAATGCCTCAGTCCCATCTACTCACTTCACTGAACTTGTCTTCATACTCTGTAGACACAGGAAATCTACAACCCTGCAGAGCTTAGCTTATAATGAAATATATGCCATGTTCACCTATAGTAGCACACAGTAAGTAACACAACAAAGACAGACACTCTGGTCTTTACATTTCTCAAACAGAAATTATAGCTTAATAAAAACTAGGTTACATTACTCCTCCCTCCCCCCCCCAAAAAAAAAGAAGGCAAGGAAGCCTTCTCTGAGAACCCAAAAGGCATTGCTGACATACTAACTTTCACAAAACACTCTATGGTCATATGAAAGAAATTGGGACTGAGCAGTTGAGCTGGCTGAAGCTAAGATCTACAAGAAAGGAAGTAAAGCTCTTTTCTAACCTTCAGTTGCCCGTGGCAAAGTTACAGCACCAGAAAACTACCTGTTCATCAAATTTCCTGACTATAGCTTAGCAAAAGAAGATTGGTGAAGCTCCCCCAAAGTTTGTTAATTAGGTATATGTCCTTATACCTAATGTCCCTATTTCCCCTCCTTAGCCAACAAAAGTTAAAGCTCAAAAGGTGCAGAAGGGCGCACCAATTATTGACTTAGAAAATATATGCATATTTTAAACAGTAAATCATTGGCTTTATTTTTCCCCCCTTTGGTGAAATGCGGAGCCTTTCAGAGGCCAGATAATTTTGTTGTAACTTCAGTAGGCTACTATGATTAGACTCTACTGGTTTGTTCCTGTCCTTGGTTGAGATGACCATGCAAATGCTCCTGCTTCCTAACTGCAGAAGGTCGAAGGGAAATCAGACAGCCAAAAGGAAACAGTGTGTCATCATCCCTCTTCCAAATGTATTTGAATTTCACAAGTATGTAAGTATGGGCAAGGAAAGATGAAAAGCATGGGAGGCATGTGGTAAGGAAAACGTAGTGCTACATTCTGGGCCATTCTGATTATTTAAATAATATTATGAATGTATTAAACCTCTATGAGTTTCTGCTTATCTACATCAAGTGAATCAGTATCTTAAAGGGGCGTTATGATACAGGGATAAGGCCGGTCCAGGCTGCTCTAAACTTGTTAGCACTTAAAATGTAAGGCACTGGTGGCTCACACCTGTAATCCTAGCTACTGAGGATCACAGTTCAAAGCCAGCTGATGCAGAAAAGTACATGAAACTCTTATCTCCAATAAACTACCAGAAAACCTGAAGTGGCACTGTGGCTCAAGTGGTAGAGCACTAGTCTTGAGCTGAAGAGCTGAGGGATAACGCCCAGGCCAAGACTGACAAAAAACAAAAAAACAAAAAACAAAACAAAACCTGTTAAAAGGAAACTTCATCTCATTTAAATATTCTAATTTACCAACTGGCTATGCCTTCATTTATATTAAGTGACTATTCAAAAATTGAGAGAATGCTCATATTTTCTATAACTTCTATAGTGGATTGTTACAAACTTTGTGGCTTAAGTCAACACAAATTATCTTGTGTTGTTCTGGGTTATAAATTTAGCATCAGTCTCACCAGGCTTAAATCAAGATGCTGGTAAGGCTGCATTGTTTCCTGGAAGAGCTAGATTAGCATCTGTTTCCCTTCTCATTGGGAGATATTGTTGAGGTTTGACTCCTGGCCTCACACTTGCTAGGCAGGCACTCTATCTACTGCTAAGCAATGCCTCCAGCTCTTTTGTGTGTGTGTGTGTGTGTGTGTGTGTCGGTTGTGGGGACTCCAGCTCTTTTATGTTTGCACTAGTTATTTTGAAATAGGGTCTCACTTCCTGCCCATGTCCAGGTGCACCCTTGGATCATGATCCACCTATTTTAGGTTTCCTGTCATGGCTGGAATGACAGGCATGCAGCACCTTCTTCCACTGTCCATCTTCTTCCACTAGATGCAGTCACATTGACTTTTTGACTATGCTGCCACTGAACTGTAATCTTCTCAGTCTCAGCCTCCCATGTACCTAGAATGTCAGATACTCACCACCATATTCAGCTACTGATTGAGAAGGGTGTCCACAGATTACATCTGTATCCACAGTTATTCAAGAAGGTGATGTCGGGAAGACTCTGGTTTGAAGCCAACCCCCAAAAGTGAAGATGAGACTTCATCTCCAAAATAACTGCAAAGAAATGGGCTGAAAGCATGGCTTAAAGTGGTGAGTTCACACCAAGCTAGCCAGGTGAGTACAAAGCCCTTATTTCAACCCCTAGTACCACCAAAAAATAAAAGAAGTCTCCTATGTATGCCTTGTTTGGCCTTGAACCTTGCAATTTGAATCTCCCAAGGAGGTAGAGTTCCCTTCTGTTTTCCTGCTCCTGTTGGTCCCTCACACCCACTGACTTTCTATCCTTCTACCCTCAAAGTCAGTAGTTTCTTACCCTTTAACTACGGCATAGGAAAGTTCTGCTATCCTAGGAACTCATGTGAGCTCGTGGAGCTCATCTGGATAAGTAAAATTTATTTTCCTTTCTAAGTTTTTAATCACATTAGCAAAGTTGCATTTTGCCTCCCATATATGTTAACAACATAGTCATAGATTTTTCAGAGTAGGGATGTTGGACTTTTTTCAAGATCACTATTCCGCCTGTCTCACTATGTAGAAGGACAGAATTTTATATATGCTCCTTGTTGCTTGTAAACACATGTCTTTGGAACTGTGTCTCAATTTTTTTAGGATATACTTGAACAATTCCAGAACTTTCTGGACTCTTCTAAATATTTCCATAATTTCAAAGGTAGAAATATAAAAATAAATTGATTAAGAAATGAAGTTTTTAAATTTATCTAGTGATTGGATCAAAATGTGTTCAAGATATGTTCTGGATCTTAGAGTTACTTGAAGCATTGATATCAGCTCAGCTCTAATGTTTAGAAATACCTGTCACAAAGTAACAAAGGGATGTTATCACTCTTACTATAGACAGGGATGTTACTACACCTGTGGTTATATCCCTAACATCTTGTGCAATGTATGAATAACTGTTAAAGGAATGAATAAATAAATGAATGTAGTCAGAATTACAGTAGATTTTAGTTGAGCCTTAATAAATAACCTAGATTCAATTTGACTGGGTTGGTACGGTTTAACCAATTTCATGATGTGTTTTTTTGTGGCATGGACTACAGTAATTTGCTGCTAAAATAGTTTTCCAAACATCACCTATTACTTCATTGTCACTTAGGCTTCAACCTGAGTCCCCATCTGAATCATAAATGGAAGATTGAGAAGTGTGTTTCCAAAAAGTGGAAGATAATCCTGATGATTTACCGTTAAGGTTGTGTCTCAAAGTGGAAGGCTCTGTCCATCAAGATAATGAGGTACAATAAAAATTGTGAGTAGTGTTGAGTAGCTAACAACAGAGCAGTGGAAAAAGTAAGGTGAAAGGAAGTTTTTCCAGGTCATGAGCTTGATAGGAACACAGAGGCTGGCATGAGTTTGAACAGAGTAACAATATCCTTCAGCAGGGCTCACAAGTGGGAATTCTCTGGGGAGATGCTGTATTTATGTGAAATGGTAGGCTGTGTTATTTTCCCTTGTGGGGTAAATATATTAGAAAACAAGCTTTTCCTTCAGTACAGAAAAGGGCATTAATTTCATGAGAGAGAGGTAGAGAGAAAAATAAAAGCTAATTAATAAGGCTAGAGACTCCTATTCAAAGAGCGTAATGCCACAGAAACATTTACTGATCCAACTACCCCTGGAAAAAGTGAAATAACGGCTATCCTCAGAGCACATGAAATGCATACAATGCAAGGTATATCATTTTGTCATTCGAGGTCATGTTAACCTTTTTGATGATAGAGCCAAGTTCTCCTTCAGTTAATCATCACTTACTTTGGAGTTGGAAGCTATTTCAGCTTAAAGTTTTGCTCAGAGCAGACATGTGTGCTGCTGCTGTAATGCTATATTTGTTTATGTGAGGTCAGACTAACCCAGAGGTCTTTAAGTATTACAAAGTGGGAAAAGTTTAGATTAGCCCAGCATTGTATGTGTGATTGTGCCAAAGATAAATCATTCTTTTCCATCCTACAAGGTCACTCTATTCTTAATAACAACTGCACGTTTCTGAAATAGTAACCATTCAACTGCATATGAAATAGACTTGATTTATAAACATGAACCTTTATTACAAAACATTGTTTTCAGTGCATAGTAGGAAAATTTCTGCACTATGAGTAGTGTTCAATAACAAGAATCACAATAGAGAGCCCTAAGTTATAAAGTTTACTATTTCCCTGACTCTTGTCTAAACCATCAGCATATGTCTTAGTGAAAAGCTGACTACTAGTCTGAAAATTAACAATTAATTTTATATTAAGTTTGGCAGAATGGGAGCAGCTCAGTCAATAGGGCTAGCAAACAGCATGATTTATATATCACTTTTAATTAAACATGAATTCTTTAAAGTTATTTAAGAAATGAACACATTGAATTTGTCTCCTTTAGTATAAATAATTTAGTAGGAACATAATGAGTGCATTTTTATGTATGTGAGTATTTTTAAAATAATATTGCCCATCTGTCTAACCTGTCCAAATGCCAATGTATGGATTAAAATAATGATTGCACAGATAAATGACCCAAAGGAGACTTTCAGAACGACTGATAATTGAGCTGAGAGAAGTTTGATATTTTAAGTGATCTTTCCGAAAGAACAGTGTGTGATATGGAAGCAGCCATTCATTTTTAGTTTTCAGCATTAAATGTTTGTCATCTGTTATAATTGAAACTTGAGCTAGAAACTTATGACTAAGTAAAATTTGAGGAGAGAGAGAATATTCTTATATGTCAAGCTTGGATGAAGAATCTTCAGTAGGAAACCCCCTCCTTCCCCCCTCCCCCGCCCGCCCCGCCACTCTTTTTTTGTCTCAGATAAGCATTTTCTTGAGTGGAGGTCATTCTAGAAATCTTTGGAAGGATGTGAAATGCTTGCATTTCACATTTGAGATATGTTATCACAAAACATTATTTCTCTGAGAACAGTGGAAGAAATAATATAGTGAAAGAAGCCTGAATGACAGAGAAAAATTAGCTTCCAAAAATCTATTGATAAACCACAGAGCTGAACAAGGTAGAATAACACAGAGGAATTACACTATAAATATTTAACTTAGAAATGTATGAGTAATAATAGCCTTCTAAGTCTAAGTCACATTCTGTGAATTTTCTCATGCATATTTTATCTTAAAATATTAATAGAATATTTATTAATTTCCAGGCCTCATGCTAAGAAACAGCATGCTAAAGGGTATTATATATATATATATATATATACATATATTTATATATATGTTTTTTTCCCCTAGATCACCTAGAGCTTACAGACCAGAGACAGTGACAGGCAATTATAAAATAACACTAGTGAGTATGTAGTTACAAAATGACCCCTAAAGGCTCTTATTTAAAAAAAGAAGAAAAGAAAAAGAAGGAAGTTTGTGGTTTTCCGAGAATTCAGAAGTAGGATGAACTTTAAGTGTGAATCAAACTTAAGTAGATAAAAGGCTCTCTCAAATGGTAGGCATTGAATGAATAAGAATGAATTCCAAGCAATTGTCTTGTGGGCACAGGTAACATGATTCATTTGAAACATTCCTTGTTTATGTCAGTGAATTAGAACAAGGATAGTAAGGAATAAAACTGATGCAGAAGTAAACCAAGCTTTGAGAAAGTGCGGGCTTTATCCAAAGACCAAGAAACCAGTGGAAGGATTCAAGTTGAGTGTTGTAAGTGTGCTGAAATGGTTGGTTTAGGTCTCAAAACTCTTTTATTTTCAGTGCAGAGAGTGGACTTGAAGAGGACCAGCATAGTTTTCAAAGGGTGGAAGAGTTGGGAAGCCCATATCTTAGCGTGGGGTAGAAAGTCTTAGTGCAACTTGCATGGTAAGGTGAAGACTGAGAGAGACTGAGAGAGTAGATGGTTTCAAAGGCAGTAAGGAACTTGAATTATTTCGTGCAATCTATATATGTTAATCATTTTAAAATAGTTTTAAAAGCTATTGTACTGATTAAGTTTCCTGGCTATGAACAACAGAAAGCAGCCCTAGAAGATGAATTACAGGAAAGATAACAAAAAGCTAGAAAAATGAGTTGGAAATGGTTGCATATTCTGAAAAGTTAGATAAGGGTTGAAATTAATTTCCCATTAACTATTTGGTAGGATTCATCATCCAAAGGGCTATAAACTTTACATTATAAACTGAGTGAGTCCTGAGAGATTATATATTACATCATCCTGACTGTACTTGAAAATTAAGTATCATATACCTAAAATTTACTGAGAGTAGGTCTTAAGAACCCTAAATAAAAGAAAACAGAAAAAAAAAAGAAAATAGAGGAAAGAAAACTAGCTATATAAAATGATGGGAAAACTAACCTGATTATGGTGATCATTGCACTTCCTATATAAAACTATCCTTATATACAAAACCATACATATACAAAGCCATCACATATTGTCAGTTATATCTCAAAACAAAAAATTATATTAATTTTGTGTGGTGTGTGTGTCAGTCATGGGGTTTGAACTTTGGGCCTGAGAGCTGTCCTTCAGCTCTTCAGCTCAAGGCTAGCACTCTACCACTTGAGCTACAGCGCCACTTCTGGTTTTCTGGTGGTTTATTGGAGATAAGAGTTTCACGGACTTTCTTGCCTAGGCTGGCTTTGAACTGTGATCCTCAGAGCTCAGCCTCTTGAGTAGCTAGGATTACAGGCGTGAGCCACTGGCGCCCAGCTTATATTAAATATTTTAAATTAAATGTTTAAACTAAAATTAAACCACTAAATGTATTAAATGAACGTTTGCAAAAGAATAAAATGTACACATACAAGCCTAACTGAAAGGATTATCTAAGAAAATTATCCATGAAAAGTTGCTAATACATATTCCAGAGATAAAAGGGGAAAAAAACCCACAAAATCAACAAAGAAACTTTTGCAAGAATGTCCAAATTGTCTCCATGATGTACAAGCTTTACTTTAAAAATGCTGATAGCTGAGGCTAGACATGTGGCCTAGTGGTAGAGTGTTTGCTTAGCATACATGAAGCCCTGGGTTGAATTTCTCAGTACCACATAAACTGAAAAAAGCTAGAAGTGGTGCTATGGCTCAAGTAATAGAGTGCTAGCCTTGAGCAAAAGAAACTCAGTGCCCAGGCCCTCAGTTCAAGCCGTAGGACTGGCAGAAAAAAACATGCTGATAACTAGAGTCATTTCTGGAGAAATTTAGTTTTCAAATTTACACACCCTTTATTGTGTAAACAATTGATACAAATGCTTACAGCAAAATCGTTTAAATAGGGATACAGGTGGACCCAATGCAACAATGAGATGTACAAGTTGTTATGTCGAAAACGAACTTTACAACTTTGGTGTGGGAGGGGCGGAGAGGAATGGGTGGGGGGACGGGGGACAGGGTGGTGGGGAGGATTGGGAAGGGATGGGAAGGGGAAACAAAGGAGAAGGCTACAATGCTTGATAAGAAATGTACTCATTATCTTGCCCATGTAATTGTAACCCCTCTGTACAGTATTTTCACAATAAAAAAAAATAAAAAACAAATGTTTACAGCAAATTAAAGAAACTAGCCATGTCAAAGCAAACAAACAAAAGTACCCAAATAAATCTTTTATGTAACTTAAGTACATAATTATAATGTTCACTTCAAGGAATAAAGAAAACAAGACATACTTTTTGGACAAAAAGTAGTAAGCCAGAAATGGTGGCTTATATCTATAATCCCAGAGGCAGGAAACTTAAGCTCAGTCTGGTCTACATACTAATTACCAGATCAGCCTGAGCTTGAAAGTTAGACTCTCTCTCAACAACAAAAAGAAGGAAAAGAAGGAGAAGGAGAAGAAAGAAGAAGGAGAAGGAGAGCAAGAAAAGAAAAAAGAAGGAAGAAGAAAGAAGGAAGAAGAGGTGGAGGAGGAGAAACAGGAAGAGAAGGAGCAAAGAAAAACCCAAGGGTATACTAAAAGAATTAGTTTATAGTTGAATGATTTTTTAAAAAGTGAGAATTACCTGGTACTTCTTAATGAAAATGTAAATACTGAAGATTGTATTTTAATCCAGATTCTTTTGGAGCAGAAGATTCTACATTTCTCATAAACTCCTCGGTGATTCTAATGCTGCTGGTGTCTGGACCTCATTTGTCCAACAAGACACTATGAAATGAGTGACAAAGGTGGTATGTTGAATTAGTGGCAAAGAGGTTTTCAAAACACATTAATATTTAATCAGTTTATATGCAGTGGGATATTAAGTTAACCATGTATAAACAATAAAGTGAAATTATCCTCTCATGTGGTATAATAAAACAATTGCTAAGCAAAGATAATTTTAAAATGATAAAGTCAGTTTTAACTATATAAAGATGAACATTTATGTAGTTTTGGTATAAAAATCTTTTTAAGACTAGCACCTAAAATATATATCAGAAAAAGAAAAATTTTAAATTCTATCATTTTAAAACATCAAATTAAATTTCTGCATGATTAAAAGCAATTTAATATTAAGTCAAATGAAAAAAATATTTTCAATATCCTAAAATCGAAATGTTAATGTGTTCAACAGATAAAGGACTCATGAATAAATAAGATAGAAACACACTGAACAATAGAATAATGTAGATATGTGCAAGAAATTATTCATGTAACACATTTTAATTAACACAAGCTGGATGAATATTTTTAACTTACTAGTAATTAGGAACTTCATATTTATGACTTAAAAATCAATTTGGCAGTAAAAATAGTTTGAAAGAGTATAGAGAAGTTGGCATTCTTATAATTGACATAAGTTGGGGGACAACTGGGTAATATAAATAAAGAGTTTTAGAAATGAGCTCACTGTAATTTGCAGCTCTACCCCTAGAAATTTAACCTGAAATTCAAGGTTGCAAGTATTTATATAGGATAACCTATACTGCAATATTTTATTGTGACATATACATGTACATGTTACAGGATAAAGAGATGTCACAGGATAAAGAGATGCAATAAATAACTTATTAAAATGTCTGCTCAGTGTGTCAGTTGGGGTTCTTTAATTGTAAGAAGAAAAAACAGCTTTGGCTGAGTTTGACAAGAATCAAGAAATAGGAATTCAGAAAGCAGAATGAGGCTAGATGGGCAAGAAACCGCTCAACCATCTTTCCCATCTTCTCTGTTGAGAAAAACACACTCCAGATATTTTATATGCCCCATCTCCATCATTGGCATACTTCTGTTACTTCATCAAGACCCAAAGTCCTGGAAGAAAGAGATTAATAGGTCTATCATGGGCCAACTGCTAGTTCCTGTTTGGGGAAGGCAAAAGATCCATAATATGTGATAATCCCATCAAGAATAAACACTGGTAGGTGATATTAAAATTGGAAATTGTGAGTTAGTAAAAAGGAAATAAGTACTTATATACAAATCATGACATATACATATGTATATTAACAGAATCACAGAAAATAATGTACTAATATAACAAAGATTAAAATGTTATATTATGGGCAAATTTTATTTATTCCTGCTTCTCTGGGTACCAGAGCTTGAACTCAGAAGGCTAGCATGTAAACCGATTATTGTGTTTAGGCCTGACAACATACTACTTGAATCATGCCTCCAGCCTTGTCTTTTATTTTTTCCCCTAGTTAGAATTCTCCCAAACACTTCTGCCTGGGCTGACTTCAAACCTCAATATGCCACATCTCAAATCCTGAATTTACTTGTTTGAGTTTAAAATATAAAAATGAGATTAAATTGATTTTGTAATATATGATGATATGCTTTCTATTGAGTTCCAAACTTCACATATAAAATGACAGAACTATTATTCCAAGAGCTACATTCCCCTTCCAGATTTTGAAATGTACTGAATTCTAAGGAAATCCAATTATTTTTCTGGCTTTGTAAAAATACCAAATACATCCTAATCCTATAGAATGCATCTTAAAAACAAACTCAAAGAAGACTACATTGTGCTAAAGAAATTGCTTCAGTTTTGTGCAAAATCACAAATCCTATAGCAAGATGATTTATTTTTTCTTCTGTTAAGCAGGGATAACTGAATACCATGGCCAAGAGCTCAAACTGACACCTACCTGGTCATAAAACTCTTAGAATATCTCATTTTGAAATGAATGTGATTAAGTGTTTAAAGCATTAGGAGATGGAATTCTGAGGACTTTACTCAGTTACTTTGACCAAAATCAAAGTTCTGGCTCCTGTTCATGGCAACTACTGTTCAAGGTCTAAATGCCTTTCTTTAAGCTCAAGTTCTTGAGTAACCATAGTTTATCATAACAAATGGACATATGAATAATGGATGCCTTTTAAGAATAAAATACTATATTTTAAATAAGTTCATCCTTAAATTCCAGGATCTTGAATAAACCTATTATTTATATAAAAACATGACCTGTAACTCCTAGATTCAATGGTATATTGATATAAATCACAAAATAAAAGCTTACTTTTTATATGAATATAAATTTAACTTTGTGTGAGGTTTGGAAACATGAAAAAGAGATATCATGGGAAAGTTGAGGTAGCATTTAATTTTAAGTTTATGGTGTTTTTTGTTTTGTTTTTTTGCTTGTTTGTTTGTTTTGGATCCGGCTGTGGGGCCTGAACTCTGGGCCTGGGCACTGTCCCTCAGCTCTTCAGCTCAAGGCTAGCGCTCTACCACTTGAGCCACAGCGCCACTTCCGGCTTTTTTTCTTTTTGCTTCTGTGGTGCTGAGGAATCGAACCCAGGGCCTCAGGCATGCAAGGCAAGCGCTCTACCACTGAGCTACCTTCCTAGCCCTGTTTTTTTTTTTTTAATGAGACATGCAACTTCAGGATTAGCTAGCCTATAGAATATAATTCAAAACTTCATGTCTGATGAAGAAAGCACAGTTCTGAACTATATGAAGACTTAATTACTAATTCATGTGATCAGTAAATTTGCACTTATCAAACCTGGAAACAGCTTAGGATTGGTTTTATAAAGCAAATGTGCTTTCTTCATGATGTGAAACTGAATTAAAATTCAATTTACCTATTTCCATGTTCTCTGATACTGTTTGATGTACCCAATAACAGAATGGCAATTTATTCTATAATTTACAGAAGAGCTCATTTCTGTTAGAGCCAAGCATACCATCAAATTAATTAAGATAACAACAGAAGTCCATTGAGTTCTTTGCAAAGTTGTACTTTTTAATGACAGGTTAAAAAACAAAGCCTGGTGCTGGTGGCTCACACCTGTAATTCTAGCTACTCAGGAAGCTGAGATCTGAGGATTGTGGTTGGAAGCCACCCAAGGCAGAAAAGTCCCTATGAGCCTCTTATCTCCAATTAACCACTCAAAATCCAGAAATGGTGCTGTGGTTCCAGTAGTAGAGCACTAGCCTTGAGCACAAAGAGGCTCAGGGACAGAATCTAGGCCCTAACTTCAAACCCCACAGCTGATTTTTAAAAAGAGAGCTTGTTTGCATTTTCTATTTTATAAATTGATGCAATCTTAATGTATTACTCTGTTATGAGTTACATTAAGCAAAGGGACCCTAAGGAGCATTTGTCAAACTCTGATGTTTGAAGAAGTAACAAGATTCAATGGCTATGTTTCTCTCATTACAGATAAAAAGAATCTAAGCTTCTTTTATTTACTATTTAACTCTTATCTAGTTTATGTCTCCTGGCTTATATACCAGAGATGTGATCTTAAGGCTTTATTAGATATTTGCTTGTTTTGTTGGAAGTGACCTTCCACTCATAACTGATATGACCTCCAGCTATAACTCTTCTAGGGCATTATGTTCTATTTCAGATAATCAGTGCCAAAGGTCATGTTGTCAGCCGTGGATGGCAGGGATTTTTACCTTTTATTATGAAACTACAGGTAAATCTCCAGTGTGCTTATATCTGGTTCAATGGTCTTGTTTGAGTTAAAGGCAAGGCTCTCTGTATAATCATTCATTTTATTATTTATTGATTTGGTGGGCATTGATGGTCATGTGCCTCTGTTGCATCTATGACAGTAAATTTGAATAGCATATTATACAGGACCATCTATCACACAGATATTGTGGAACCCCAAAGTGAGATTTGTGTTATCCCAAGTTGATAATTACTGTGTTCACAACCCTTATTTTTGTAAAAATCAAAGTCCCTATAATTAAATGTGAAACACAGTTAAAGTACCAAGACTTTCACCTCCGCCTCTGCCTTTGTGAAAGAAAGGCAGGATTAGTTGGTTGGGGTTAAAAGGTCAGAACAAAAGGTCACTTTTTGTCATTATGCAAATGGAAGTTGGCACAGACAGAAGAATGTAGCTTGATGAAGCCATCATCATTATGCCACAAAGAGTATATTCACAGTTGGAAGCTGTTCTTGAAAAATGTGCACCATTTCTTGTTTTTAATATTTGATTGGGTTCTGAAAAGGCTATATTTACTCTCTTTGATAAGAAATTTAAATAGTGTTAACTCACACCAAGCCAGCTCATAATGATTATAGCAAGGACTCTTTATACCATCCATTTCTAGTGAAAAAATGTTTACCACAGACGAGAGAATTATCTGGAAGTTGGAGCATCATCTTTTAACTTTCCAATTTAGGCACTGGTAATCAAAGTCATAGTATGTACCATATTTTGACCTTGCAGAAGATGTTTTGTAAAGCATTCTTGATTTCCAAATGATGCATTTTCAAGGACTTGACTCACTGAAACCTAAAGCTGTACACAGCAAGATCAGAGAGATCATTTGGGGAAACTTTTCCAGGCATAACAAGATATAAACCATGTACAAAAATTCTATGTGGAGCATCCATGCTCTCTGTCACTGAAAATTTTTTTTCATAAAATAACAAACTTTTATCTGGTGTACAAGACATAACGATGAACCCTCTGGTGATAATGTACCTAGTTTTTAAAATTGTAGGCAGAGCATGATGTTATTTAGTAATAGTAGACTCTGAAACCTTGAGCAACTCTAATCATATTATATTTTACAATAGTTAATGAATTACGTTGAATTAAGTGCATTCACATAGTGTTTGTGAAGCAAACTGCTCCTCATTTTTGTCAACAAACTCTATAGCATTTATATAATGACAACAATGACTACTAATTTCACATAGTTGTGCCTTAAAATGTAATTATTTCAGCAGTAAGAGGATCTGAACTCACAGTCTTGCATTGTATTAGGTTGCGACCTGGAACTCTACCACTTAGGTCACATTGCCAGCTTGGATTTTGTTACTGGTTATTTAGGAGATGGAGTCTTACAGATTTTCCTGCCCAGTCTGCTTTAAATCAAAATCCTCCAGATCTCAGTCACCTGAGTAGCTAGCATTTTAGGTGCCAACCACAGGACCCCAGCTCATTTTCTTCTTTTTCATTGTTCTCAGATTTCTGTAATCAGGATCAAGATGGAGAATAACCATTTTGTTCAGTCTTCACTGTAAACCCTTTCCCACAGATACATGTGAAAACAAAAGGTCAGGGATCTGACCTTTCTGGCCCCAGGCTAATTAATGGTCTCTGACCCCTCCCCATTACCCTTTCACCTCTCCAGTTCGTCTCAGACCCCCAGACCCTACTGGATGTCCAAACAGCTCATCCAGCTGCCCTTCTCACCCCAGTCTCTCCTCACTCCCACATTCACCCTGCAAAGAATTCCCTAAATAATGGAGGGCTCATGATAACTAAATATCTAGACTTTAGGTAAAAGACTCAATTCTATCTATAATGTAGATTGTGACATTAGGATATATAGACATTTTGCCAAGAGCATTTGAGTAAATCAGGATCATCCTCAGAAATAATCTTCATTTGGTATAACTATATTTGTTAAGGGAAATCTCACAAGCATCTCTTTGATGGCTCATTTCAGACTTTTCTTTTAGGAGAAAAGGATACCCTCTAAATAAATTAGAAATTAAAGACTGAAAATAGCAATACAAAACAGAAGACAATTGATTGAGACCAGCATTGCTTTCAGAGTGTGAGTTAAGAGATTAAGACAAAAACAAGAATTGTTTGCACCAGAGAAGATTGCCTGAACTGAAGACAGCACCTCTGCTTCTTGATGAATGTTGAGGTTATTGATGAATTTCTTGGGAATGTTGATGGAGGTTGCATTGAATCTGTAGAATGTTTTCAATGATATGGCCATTTTTAACAAAGGCCCCAAGTACATTATATACATGTATGGACATGTCAAAACAACATCCATGATTGTACAATGAGCATACGCTAAAAAAAGAAAAGTCTGTACCTCTGGAAAATTATTGCTACATGAGAGATCAGTTCCATGTCAACCATATTTGAGTGAAGAAGGCAGGTTTACTCATTTCATTAAGTTTGATTGGAGCAGTAGTTCTGAACTATGCTAAAAAATTGACCATTCAATGTTATTATTTTGCTTCAAATAGTCACATGTAATAAACATCTTATTTTATGCACACTGCATTTTTGTACATTTTTTTTCTTTGACTGCTTTTCAGTACTTTAAAGTACCTACTAAGTATCTCCTATTAGACCAACAGCCAAAGGAGAATCAATCAAATTACATATGTCAAGGAGTCTACAATGCAGTATAAATCTTACTTTTAAAATAAAGTCAAAACAAAATGATAAATGATATAGTAGTTACCCAGAGAAGAGAAAAAATAAAAGTTATAAGTAAATTTATCTTGCTGAGGAGGAGGAAACTAACAGAGAAAGTGTCATTTGAAATAATCCATTCAACAAATATTTACTGGGCACCTACAAACAACAGGGTAGCACCTGTAGAAGCAGAAGATCCAGTGGAACAAAACACAGGCAAGTAACCACTCGTAAGAAGCCTAGTGGAGAACAGAGAAACTAAGATAAGTAAATATTGGATCTTATATAAAATGTGAATATAAATAATAAAGCAAAAAGAAGAAATGTTTTGATGAGGTGTTTCTGGGAAGCATCCTTGAGAATGTGAGTTATGAGCAAACAGCTGAGGAGAAATAATTTACCAGTAAGTGGGAATTTGGAATATGTAAGCACAGTTGAGACAGATAATGCAGTGTATACAAAGGCATGGGGGCTTGTAGCATAATGTGTAGATGGAGAATTGCATGTAGCATCTTCAGGGAAAACATATACTGCTAGGTTGTGTGTGTGTGTGTGTGTGTGTGTGTGTGTGCGCGCGCGCGTGCGCGCACACGCACGCTCATGGGGGACTCAATATTGTGCATTTACACATGTGCTTGTATGGTTGACAAAAACTGCTAAAAAGAGCCAGGTGCTGGTGGCCCATGCCTATAATTCTAGCTACACAGGAGGCTGAGATCACGGTTTGAAGCCAACCTGGGCAGAAAAGTCTCAAAGCTATCTCCAATAAACAACTCAAAAAAACTGAAAGTGTTGCTGTGGCTCAAGTGCTAGAGGAATCACCTAGAACAAAAGAAGCTCAGGGACAGTGCCCAGGCCAAGAGTTCAAACCCCACAACTGGCAAGAAAAAAAAAGCAGATAAAAAGAGCTAGCACTGAGACCAATATGTGAGGAACACTAAATCCATAGTAAACTTTTTTAAAAATATTAAGTTCATTTGGAATTGATATGTAAAATAAAAATTACATATTGATGGGGTGACAGGATACATGTATCCAGTGTATAATGTTTAAATCAGGTGGAATGTGTCTGTCTCCTCAAAACATAACCATTTACTCATGGCAAAACAACCTTTCAAGTCATTTTGTCTAGATTTTGTTTTGTTTTTTGTTTAGTTGGGGTTTTTTGTCTTTTTTTGTCTAAATTTTTTTATGTGAACTATTCATGTACCAACACTTTTTGGAATGCTTAGTTCAAAAGCACTATACATATACTAAGAGAACTTCCTCCTCTTGTCTAAGTGTAACTGGATACTCATTAATCAACATTTTCCCCTTCTTCCTACCAGCCTCCAATCTACTCCCAACTTGTATGAGATTAGCTTTTTCGAGTCTACCCATGGTACTTCTCTTTCTGCATCTGGCTCATCATTTCACTCAATACACTCTTCTTCATCTGTCATATTATTAATGACAGTTATTTATGGATACATGATCTTCTGTATGTACATATCATCTACTTTCACCCACTCATCAGTAGATGGACACTTGGGTTGTTTTTGTGTCTTCCCGACTGAACTGGTGCTGCAAGAAGCATGAAAGTACAGAAGTGTCTTCAACAGACTGATTTATTTATTTATTTATTTTATTGTGAAAATACCATACATGAGCAAGATAATGAGTACATTTCTTATCAAGCATTGTAGCCTCCTCCTTTGTTTCCCCTTTCCATCCCTTCCCATCCTCCCCAGCCTCCCCAACCGAATCCTCCTACCCCCGCCCCACCAAAGTTGTAAAGTTTGTTTTCAACATAACGATTTGTACATCACGTTGTTGCAATGGGTCTGCCTGTATACCTAATTACACTATTTGTTTTTTTCCCTTCCCCTCCACAAATTATACTAACATCAAATACAGTGAAAGAAGGGGTTATACTGTGGGGGAGGGACATACAAAGCAACAAAGAAATCATCTTATAAATGTGTTAGAAACAATCGCATGAAAGAGAAAAAACATGTGAATACATATCTTAAGGTTCATTTTCCTAACATCAACTTATCTGACCTTTTCTGCTTGACTCAGACATATACTAGTTATTGCAAATAAGGGAAACCATGGGACTTATGTTTCTTTGGGCCTGGCTTACTTCACTTAATATTGTCCAAGTCTTTCCATTTCCTAACAAATGGGGCAATGTCATTCTTTCTGATGGAGGCATAGAATTCCATTGTGTATATATACCACATTTTCTTGATCCATTCATCTACTGAGGGGCATCTGGGTTGGTACCATATCTTAGCTATGGTAAATAAGGCTGCAATAAACATAGTTGTGCTGGTAGCTTTAGTGGTCTTGTTTGTGAACATTTGGGTAAATGCCCAAAAGTGGGATTGCTGGGTCATAGGGGAGCTCTATGTGGAGTCTTTTGAGGAACCTCCATACTGCTTTCCAAAGTGGTTGAACAAGTTTACACTCCCACCAAAAATGCAGTAAGGTTCCCTTCTGTCCACATCTCCTCCAGCATCTGTTGTTATTAGAGTTCTTGATTCTAGCCATTCTAACTGGGATGAGGTGGTATCTGAATGTTGTTTTGATTTGCATTTCTTTTATGGCTAGGGAGGTTGAGCATTTCTTCATGTGTCTATTGGCCATCCTTCTTTCCTCTTCAGAGAAGTTTCTCTTTAAGTCTTTAGCCCACTTATTTATTGGGCAGTTGTTTCTTTGAAGATTTGTTGTTGGGGGATTTAATCTTTTGAGTTCCCGATATATTTTAGATATGAGACCCTTGTAACAGACTGTTTTATTATATTTTGATATATATCCAGTAGTAGGATTTATATTTAAATGGTAACTCTATTTTATTTTATTTAAAAAAATGCCCTGTACTAAACTAAGTTCCCATCAATAGTGTGTAAACGTGTTAACACTTATCACTCATCTTTTCAATGATAACTATTCTGAGTCCTCAGATGTATAGCTTGCAAATTTTTGCTTCAATTTTGTTGGATCTCTCTTTACTCTGTAATTTGTTTCCCCAACTTAAGTTTTTTTTGTTTGGGTCAGAATTGTAGTTTGAACTCAGAGCCTTGGACTTTCTTGGCAGGTGTTTGATCACTTGTGCCATGTCTCCAGGCCTGCAAGCTTTGGAATTTTTTTAATAGCACACTTGTTTTTCTTTTTTAAAAAAATTTGGTGGTAGTAAACTTGAAGTCAAGGCCTCATATGTGTTAGGTTGGCTCAATACACCTTATTCCTACCTTTAGCCCTGTTTTGCATTAGTTATTTTGTTGTTGTTAATGTCTTACTTCCTGTGCAGGCACATTACTGTGCCACAATCCACCTACTGTTCATCTTATTGTTGTTGCTGAGATCACAGGAATAGGTCACTGAATCCAAATTCCCTTCTGTGCAGATAGAGTCTCATAAAACTTTTCTATTCAGGGTGGTGTAGTACTGCGACCTCCCTATCTCAGCCTTCCATGTTGGATGGGATCTATGGACAGGCCATTGCGCCCAGCAATAGGGTGAGAAGAGACTGATGCCAGGAGCATTGAGAAAATAGGTGATCTGAGCCATACTTCTGTTTATACCTGTTTTTACATTAAATGTATTTTTAATTGATATGTAACACAAAACTATGGCATGCACAATAGAACTATGGAGGTTTCAAGACTTCTTCAGGAATCCACATAGTCAAAATTATTTTTATACTAATCCTATGAAGCCAGTGGTTCTTTGCATTGCAATGAACTGATGGAGATGAATGTGCATTGATGTTGCATGTTGGCACCAGACTGTGAAGATACATTATTTATTACCTGTTGGCATATACCTTGCCTATCCAGGGCTGATTAAATGGCATATTTGTACTGAAAATAGCACTTTGTATTGTTTTATGGGAAATAGAAGACTGAAATGTATTACAAGTTAAAGTCTAGGAAGTTGAGCCCAAATTTATGAAACAAGTTATTTCTCTGTGTTAGCACATAGAAACGATATTTGCGATAGCATCAGGGCCTCCAATGTCCTTTTTTTAGAAAGATAAAGCAATTCAGAGTACAATAAGTCCTTCTATGCAACAGCTCCGACATAGCAAAAGTGATTCCTAAGAAAAAAGTACATGAATCTTAAACAAAGGTAATTTGTAGAGGTAAAGAAAAAAATATGTGTGGAAAGAGAGGAACATTAGCAGCAGTTGTTTTGGGGGAATAAAGAGCTTTTAAAAGAACCTTCCTAGCAATTTGTGAAATGAGATTTTTATCATTAACAATGTTTGAAATCAGAAAAAATTAGTGATATTCATTTATGTTATGTTATTTTCTTAAAAATTAAGATCTTGCTTCACAAATTACTCAACTTGTTTTATTTTAATATGCCTTAGATCTCTCTATATACCAATATATTTCCTCATAGCTTTTAATTGCTACCTAACATAGGTATATCAAAGTATTTCATCTGTTCTCTGTTGTAAAGGACTTTTTGTTTTTGCTATTTCAGCCAATGTTCCATTAACAAGATAGAAATCTGCAGAAATGCACAGAGCAATGGCTTATAGTTTTATATGGGTGTAATACACATACAAATATATACGTGTGTGTGTGTGTGTCATGTGTGTGTGTGTGTGTGTGTGTGTGTGTGTGTGTGTGTGTGTGTGTGTGTGTGTGTATGCTTTGGTGTAGTAGCATGTGGCCGAGAAGCATTAGTACAATTATTTTTATTCTTATACTGATTCATAGCAGTTGTGAACTTTACCTTTTTGAAAGCTCACACCTTTGGAGATGCCCAAGGAATCATCCTAATGGAATTTGCCCCCTTTTTATTAGATGTCTGACACTCAATATGGCTTTGCCCAACATCCATTCCAAACCAAAATTCACATAGAGCAGCTGGAAATCTCAAACTGCATTTGTCAGAGTCTTTGGAGTCTAGCATATGATTTAAGTTCCATCCTAGTCTTTGTGAGAGTCTTTAAAAATTAAATCAGAATAGGAAAAACCATCTTTGAGGCCTGCATTTTGCTGGCAAGGATCAAGGCTAAAGTGGCAGCTACAGCAGCAACTTCCCAATGTGGCTGGTTAATCCCTGATTCAGCAGCTTCTCAGACCAGCACAGACATATTTCTGGATTATGGCAGAGTAGCCCAAGAATGAAGTCAGCAGTACTAACACAAAATTCATAATTTGTTACCTTTCTAAATCTGAAGTGAGAGTTCATCTGCTCCATGCAATAGTAGAGTATTTCTGGAAGCTATAAGGCATTCCCGGATACTGAAGTTTAAAATGTTTCTCCATTTCTTCAATATGTCTATAAATTCTTGGTTCTCTATATAAAATTCTGTGTTATTTACATCATCAAGATCAAAAGTTAGAAAATTATAGTCCATGAACTAAACCTATCTTATCATCTGTACCAACACCTACAAGCGGATAGCATGTTATACATTTAACAGGTTAAGAGAAAAACATCAAAACAAAGATAATATCTTGTGGCAAATGAAAAACATGAATTCAAATCTGAATTGGCTTGAAACTTACCACTTGCCTTTATTTGTGTATTGTCTGTGGTTCCTTTTGAGTATGCCAGCAGAATTCAAGAGTTGAAGTCCCATGGTCCTCAAAGTTTAAAATATTTACTATCTAACTTTTACACAAATGTCCAATTTCTTGTCGACAGTGAACTCTCTTGTTTTAGCACAACCCCAAGGAATACAGATGCTAGTATATTAAGAAATGCGAAAAGATGGGGCCATGTATTGTAAACAAAATACTGTGTTCAAATTTAACTCACTGATAGCCTTTTCTGCTTCTTACATCCAATATTGTCAAATAAACTTCCATACTGGAATAATAATCTAGAATTTATAAAAAGGTGTAGAGATCTTGGTTGTCATTAGTGTTATTTACTCTTTAGTATTTCTCTTTCTCTTAGTAGACATACAGCAAAATTGTACTTGCTTTGACCAATAAAATTAGCAAAAAGGAAACACTTCACTCTAAAACCAAAGATAATTTATAACATATAGTGATATTTACTTCAAAGCATTTTTGTTTCTGTTATCTGTGTGAGAGAGAGAGAAAGAGAGAGACTCAATAAAAAAGGCAAGAAAACATGAGTAAAACAAAAATGGAGGAGTACGGAAAGGCTTGGTGAACATCAAGAGGAATGGGTTAAAAAATAAAAAAAAAAATAGCTTGTGATGTTGAAAAAATGTAATTCCATGTTTGGGACCGCTTTTCTTTTTCCAGAAATGGAAAATTTCTTTTTCAATGGCTTTTGAGAGAAAAAAAAATATTCTTCATTAGCAATTTGAAATAAAACCAGAAGACATCAGCCTGTGTTTTTTTTAAATTCAGGAACATTCTTTAAAATTGTCCATCCCCACAGTGACTTCTACTTTTTCCTATGTTTTCTTTCAAAATAGGCATAAGAAGTATTATTCCTTTTTGATTTCAAGAAAGCCAAGGGCAAAATTGGTTCCGTGACTTGCTCAAGAGCTTAGAGTTAAGCCTGGAGACAGGATTGGAATTAGTTCAGGATTGTAGCAGCAAGATGGCAATGCCAGCTTTGTTTATGTAACGAGTCTCCAAAGGCCTCATCTGGACTGGGCAATCTTATCAGGGGAGCTGCTCTGGAACCATCCTCATTTTAGACTTTTAAGTTATCGGGACAAGGTGGTTGTAAGTGAAACTCAGCAACTTTTTCCCCTGTTCCCATTAACCCAGGGGATGAATACATTATCCAAAGCAGCTGCCCATTGGCTAGCATTATACATATCACTCTACAGGCTGTTGGTTTATTACAGTGGTTTCTATTCTGAGACCAACAAATAGGCTCAACCCCAGTAATTACACTGCACAGCCTTTTGTATGGTGGAATCCAAATCGACTCTCTTTTTCTAACTTTTCCCCCTGTGCTAGTATGCGCAGGTGCACCTGTCTGCTGTGCCAAGAACATTCACTTTATGCAGAGCTGAACTGATTTCTCACCCACTTATCAAGAGCAACATCTACCTCTGGGCACACACTAAAAGTTGCCTCAGCTAATTTCTAGCTATGCTGAGCTTTAAAAGGAATTTAAGATTTGATGGTGTTTGTGTTATCTGGTTAATAGCTGATTTCTGGAATCAGCCACATAGAAAAGAGAAACCAATGTGATACAGGAATTTGGGCTTCATTTGTGCATAGGTGTTTGAATGGCTTAAGTGATGTGTTCCACAAATACAACAAAAACAAGTTTTTGAGGTCTTATAATAAATTATTTTGCAACAGTCCACAAGGTATGCTGAAGGTGTTGGCAGTGGAGGAGAATATTCAGTTACATGAAGCATTTCCTAGTGATGTGTGAAATATGTAGTGAAAAATGTACTACCTTAGTCTCTGAGAGGTAGAGGATAGTATTACTGAATGAATCAAGCTCTCTTTCCTTTATAGTCTACAAGGCTGATTTTTTTTTCTTTACTTATCTAAAAACTTCTTGATTTGATACAGGTAGACCCATTGTAACAATGAGACCTACAAGACACTATGTTGAAAATGAACTTTACAACTTTGAGGGGATGGGGTGGAAGGAGGTGGGGAGGTGGGGAGGGAAGGAATGGTAGGGGAAAAACAAAGGAGGGGGTAACAATGCTCGATAGGAAATGTACTCAATACCTTGCTCATATAACTGTAACCCCTCTGTACAGTATCTTTACAGTAAAATAAAAAATAAAAAAACCAAAACTTCTTGACTTGCTTTGATGGTTTCTCCTCCCCAAGAAGAGATAAGATCCATAAATTTCAGTCTTTATAGTCCTCTTCACATTTTTTGTTCTTTATACTTTATCTCCCTCAGAACAGTTAACTGAATGACCATCACCTTCAATAGGTTAATGATTTCTCAGAAAATATTAGGAATTTAGTCAAATTTCTTGTAGGAAGCTCCTACAACTAAATTCTCTCTCCAAAAAAACTATCTTCAAATGGATTTTCCATTTCAACTTTTTTTTTTTTTGCTAGTCTTGGGACTTGAACTTAGGGCTAGATACTGTCCCTGAGCTTCTTTTTGCTCAAGGCTAGCTAGCACTCACTCTCTTGAGCCACAGTGCCAATTCTGGTTTTTCTGTTTATGTGGTACTGAGGAATTACATTCAGGGCTTCATGCATGCTAGACAAACACTCTACCCACTAAGCCATGTTCCCAGCCCATTTCAACTATTTTTTAGGATATGTATTGTAAAAAAGTGTGTGTGTGTGTCTGTGTGTGTGTGTGTGTGTATTGCCATTTGACCAAGTGGTTTATGTATGCAATGCACCTTCGATAAGCCCCTTTCCTTATTTTTCTTAATTTTGTGGTATACACAATGAATTCTTTTTTTCTTTTTCTTTTTCCTAGCCAGTCATAGTGCTTAAACTCTGGGCCTAGACGCTGTCCCTCAGCTCTTCAACTCAAGGCACGCTCTCTACCACTTGAGCCATAGTGCCCCTTCCAGTTTTCTGATAGTTTATTGGAGATAAGAGTCTCATGGACTTTCCTGCCTGGGCTGGCTTTGAACAGTGATCCTCAGATCTCAGCCTCCTGCATAGCTAGGATTACAGGTGTGAGCCACAATTAATTCTTGACTGCATTCAAACACATTGGGTGGTACGCAAGCAATTAAGAATGAAGTAAATGAAGTATAACAACCTCTACAAAGAGTTCAAATAGTGTAATTCTTTAGAAAGACTAAGTCAAAGCCCAACAAAATAAGTACCAGGAAATGGGTACTTGCAAGAGGAGAGGTGGGGGCCAAAGGCAGCTGGGTAGATGAATGAAGCAGGGACGAGAGGGAGAAGGCCAGTCAACTATTTTGACATCCACTTCAAATTCAACATTACTAACAGTAATCATTGCTAGATCACAATGTTCCCTTCCCCTCTAGACCTCCTATCTGAACAATTGCCTCTTCCATGCTTTCAGAGTTCCATCTTACCCTCCCCTGGCAAAGCAGTTCACATCCTGCTGCCAAATCAATCTGTCCAAAGAGCACTCATTACATTGCTGAAACCCACAAAATAATCATCTGATGCCTGCAATAAGGGACATTCAACCTGAAATAAAGAGCCTGCCAATCCGGTCTCATTTTGTCTTTGCAAACTTCTCTCTCACTGATGCCTTAGATGGATTCTCTATTCCTGTCTTCTCACAGTGCCCAAGGCACCTTGAACATCTACAGCTTCTTTCAGCTGTAGTTTTCCATGCTCTCATTGGTAGGAACTCTTCTTCATTCTGTCCCACACTTAAATCTCATCTTTCCTTCTGGGTTCAGACCAGTTGCCTTTGTCAGGATTTTTCCTGATTATCTAACACTAAATGATCTCTTCTTCCTCTGCCCTTTCCTTAGCCCTTGGGTTACATCATATTGTAAGCACTAATTATGTAAAGCCTTGCGTTGTTTGTTATAATTTCATTTATATTCATATCATCTCTCTGAATAACGCATATGCCTCCAGACAGCCCAAACTACCAAATAACTGAATATACCAATGTTATTTGTGAGGGTTTTACAATTCAAATGTTGTTGATTTGTTGAGATGTATTTTATAGATAAAAGCCAACAATTTTTAGAAATTATTGCATACAGTATATATTATTATATTTTGAATTATAAATACATTTCATGAATTATGATCAGATGAGATCTGAAATCAGAGATTACAACTGTATGGTTTGGGAAAACAAGAATTTAGGGTCTAGCATCATTAAGAAGAAGGCAAAGAGGAGTAACTAGAAGAATATATCATTTCTCTTCTAACAAGGTATCAAAGCAATTGAAAGAAGTGGCCAAAGATGAGAGAGCAAATGTCATTTTTCTAGTAACCAAGCAAATAAATGTACACGTATTTTACCGTGGAAAGAATTCTCTATTTAGGAAAATAATAAATGTTGCGCATGCAGCAAAATGGACATTTATAAACTTAAAATAGTGCATCTATGTAAATTGTTTAGTATTGTGTGCAGCTTTCCCGTGTAATACCATTTATGCTGTGTAGCCTTTAGATCTGTGTTTTCCTGCCAATCTTGCTGACACCTCTTCAAGATTTACAAGCACAAGCACACAACTATAAATCCATCCATCTGAGGACATCAGTGTGTTTTATTGGGTCTGTGTCTTTTGCAAAGTAAATAAAATGTGTGCTGTTAATTTTATGTAACTGTTACCATGGCAATGTTAGCTTCCTGTCACTAATGGCTTGTGCTTTTTAATTAACAGATCATTTGATTTTTATAAATATGAGCATGACCTTCTTAATATCATTTTAATTGATTTTGTTTAAATTGCTTTATTTATAAAACTACAATCAATATGGTTCCTAGAAAAAGGAAGCAAACCCAAAATACTGGATGTAAGCCATTTTACAAGATGTCTTTCTGTTTCAGCGAAGTACTTATTAAAAAGGATGAACTTTTAATTATACTGTTCAATTATACCTTCCAGTATGCTGAATTTTTCAGTCATTTATGGTTATAAAGCAGTTTTGCCTGCATCATCCCAATGGGGTTCTCAAACATATGCTCAAGGAGTACTTGTAAAACTAACTGGTTGCTCTTAATAAAAACAAAATTTATAAAGCATGTGGTTTAGACCCTAAGTACACAGAAATCAAATTATTTTTTGAAAATTTGTTTTTAAGCTGATAATATTGTTTACAAGTATACTAGCCATTAAAAATTTCTCACTAAGGTATCCTTCTCGAGCACAAAAAAAGTGTATATCACTTTTGCAACAACAATAACTAATTTGTTCTAAAGTATATAAATAGAAGACATCACATAAAGCCGAAAATGCAGTTTTCTTACTTCCCTTTATTTGCTTAGTTGTATTTCATTATGATTTGTGGAGTACTCTAGAAATAGCTAATTATCAATCACAGGAAGAATGAAATGCAGAGAAATTCAGCCAATATAAATGTCTCATCATTTCCTATTCATCCTCCAAAAAAAATGTTCTCTGATGAATTAAATTATTGATATCTAATTCAGGAGTGTTCAGGGAAGAGAAAGGATTAATTTGGCGGGGCAGCAATAGGAGGCTCTATCCCCATAGCTTGAAGAGTATCAGGAGTATTGATAATCAGTCCACTCTAGTTAATGGGTGCATACTACTCTACTGAGCACTAACAGATGTGGCTAGTAGTAAAGGTAGTGATGAAAATAATTGAGTAGAATTTAGAGGGGCATTAAGGTTACTAGAAAGTGCAAATGAGGCAATACATTGTACACTAAAATGAATTATATTAACCTTAGTGATCTCTGAAAACTGTGTATCTGAATTAAGTAACTTTTTAGCATTCAATTTTATTCAAATTATACATAGTAAAATGTCTTTTTCAGTGCTATAAGAATTTAAAGCATAGAAAATGTTTTTTTTAAAGATATGAGTGATTAAGTTACAGAACTTTTTTTAAAGCTTTCATTTAGATTGCTATATGAAACAAGCCATTCTAAAAGGTTACTATGATTTCAACCACATAGCAGTCTGTAGAAAAAAAAGTAAAAAATACAGGAACAGCAACATAGTTGCTAAGGGCTGAAGGGGAGTGAGGGAGCAATGAATGGAGACAGAAAGATGAAATTATTTTAAAATGATGAACTTATTCAGAATGAAACTGAAATGGTGGCTGCACACAAATGGATAGTTGCTAAAACCATAGAACTGTTGACATAAAAAGCATCCATACTTATTTATTACTTATAATCAATGTAATTGACCTAGGAATAGGGACACTTTGTTGGTGAAAGGATATATGTAAATCTATGTACTGTCTCCTTCCATTATGCTATAAATCTAAAACTACTCGTATTGTCTTTTTAGTTATTATTTAAATGATAGCCATGCATGTTTAATTCAAGTTTTTCTAAGAAAAGAAGATAAGGTTTTACCCACCCCTAAAGCAAAAAGAACTGTTTCACAGATTCTTTTTTTTTTTTTTTTTGGGTCCAGTCGTGGGGCCTGAACTCTGGGCCTGGGTGCTGTCCCTCAGCTCTTCAGCTCAAGGCTAGCGTTCTACCACTTGAGCCACAGCGCCACTTCCGGCTTTTTTTTTTTCTTTTTGCTTATGTGGTGCTGAGGAATCGAACCCAGGGCCTCAGCCATGCAAGGCAAGTGCTCTACCACTGAGCCACCTTCCCAGCCCCTCACAGATTCTTTTTTTAAAGTTCAGTTTTCATTCTGATTTACTAAAAACTATTAATTATGTTTGTTTGAATCATTCACTTGGGAGTTAAGAGAGGATTGGGTTTTTTATGGTAAATCACTAACTTTTTTTAGTTGAATAAACAATAAGATGATAATTCATAAGCAACAACTTAGTAAAGTAAGTTAGATTAAATTCATCACAAGCTAGAAATCTTCAAATATATTCCATCCCTGAGTACTAGGGACTTCTTCCATAGGCTGACCTTGTCTAAATGATAGTTCTCTACTACCTGAGGTCAAGAAGACAAAAGATGTCTTTGAAACCATGAGTGCTTTGTCTTTAAAGAACCTTGAGCCAGATGGTATGGACAAAGAGAGATATATTAGCCTTTTGTCTTCTTGATATTATGGTGTCTGTTTTTTCTTAACAGTTCCAGATGTGCCTTGATTTAAAAATTCTTTCTTCTTTCCTCACATATTCTGGAAAGGTCTGCAGAATTGCCTTTCTTACTTATGACTGGAATTAATTCTTTAACCATGTGTTCCTAAATACTGACATCTTTTTATTCTGAGCCACAGTGGTGTGTCTTTTCCTTGACTTTCTCTTTAAGAGATCACTAATAAAGACTGACTTCGTTTTTTTTTTAGTAACTGAAATCTGACACTTATAATCTCCAGTTTCAAAATGAATAAATATCATTTTAAAAGTCTTAGTTTTTGAATTCTTAAACTTTAATGCACTGTTAATTTAATGCAAGGAAGGAAAGCATGAACTGTTGATGGTATGACACAAAACAAAAACAGTCTAAAATGATAATAAAGATGATCCTCCAGAACTCAGAATATGCAGCCAGACAAGAAAAACACAATGGTAGCTTCCTGGACATTGAGATAAGTCCCCATAACAAGAATGTAAGATTGCTTTTTTGTTTGTTTCATTTTAGAAACTTTGATTATGTTCTGGCTGGGCCAACATAAAAATTTACATGGGTACATAGCTTTCAAGCTTTTAAAAATATAATGAAAGAGCTGGGAGCCACTGGCTCAGGCCTGTAATCTAGCTACTCAGGAGGCTAAGATCTGAGAATCTTGGTTCAAAGCCAGACCAGTTGGGAAAGTCCATGAGACTCTCATCTCCAATTAACCACCAAAAAGCCAGAAAAGGATGCAACACACTTGAAGCTTAAATTGGTAGATCCCTAACCTTGAATGAAAAGGCTCAGGGACAGTGCCTAGGACCTGAGTTCAAGCTCTACAACTGACAGAAAGAAAAAGTAAAAGAAAAAAATATAAGAAACATTGAAACATTTGCTGCAACCCAGATAACATTTTTATATTAAGATCCTTGTGAGCCTCAACAGACCATGATGCAATTGAAACTGTCATTTCTTACAATAAAGATAAGTAAGAGTGGTTTGCTCAGATACATTTGAGAAATGGAGAATTAAGTCATTATGGTAGAGTTTGCAAGGATGTACAAAAGAATAATACAGCAACTTCAACTTCCTCCAGGACAGGTCAGTCCAAGAAAGCCTGCCACACACACATAGCCCTTTCTGAGTACAACCCCTCATCTAAGCCATTGCTGATTAAACGTCTTATTGTTAATAATAATTATCATTATTTATTATGACTGGTGGTGGTAGTTATACTAGGGGTTACATGCCGGGCCTCATGTTTGTAAGTTCTCTACCACTTTGGCACACCCTTCAGAACCTTCGGTGCCTTAGTTTGTTTGGTGATGATATGGTTTCACACTTTTGCCTGAGTTAGCCTTAGACAATAATTTTCTCACTCTACTTCTTGAGTGGCCAGAATTGCATATAACATTGAATCTATAATATCTAAACTATCACGACGATCCACAATAGCCTATTTTCTATGTGGTGGAATTCAGTGGACTCAGAGGCTGCTGATCTAGCCAGCTTAGGTCAGGACACCAAAGGCATGGTTGACAAAAATGTGTGTGATATGGTCTGAGGCAAAATAACTTTTTAAAATAAATAAATAAATAATGTAAAAAATCTGACTCAATATTCTTAGAATATTCATGGCAACACTCTGGTTGACTGGACACTTAAAGCAGAAAAAAATAAATAAAATGACCAAGTCAAGAAGGAATGAAACAAGATTGCTTCTCCATTGCCCATTACTGGATTCTATCACCCAGTGCTAGATGTCAATCCAAGGAGGTCTGGTGGAATACAAGTTTAGAGGAACAAAAAATTCTGAAAAAGGTAAATTAATGTAAACTCAGCTTATCACGAGCATTAAAGACTTGGGAGCATGCTGCCTGATTCAAATTCCTGTATATCTATTTAGTAACTATGTTATTTATGTTCTCTGTGCCTTAAACTTTCCCCTTAAAAAAAATGGGCTGCCTCACAGGTGGCTGTGAGGATTAAATGAGAAAAACTACATGTACTAAAAAATGCACTAATGTTGTTTCTTTACATTTGTTTTGTTTGCCTCTTGGTCAGTCATAGTGCTTGAACTGAAGCTGTCCCTGAGCTTTTTTGCCACAGTGCCACTTCCAGTTTCCTGGTGGCCAATTTGAAAGAAGAGTCTCAAGGACTTTCTTGACCAGATTGGCTTCAAATCCTAGCTACTCAGCCTCCTGAGTAGCTAGGATTACTGGCATGAGCCACAAGAGCCCAGCTTATTTTTTATTGAGTACATAAAATATTATATTATTTTGATACTAAGAAAGATTCAGAATTGTGTCTGGAAAAAATGAAGCTATTTCTTTGATGTGTATTCAAAATGGAAGAAATATGTATGTTTCTGAAGTGAGTTAACTGTTCAAGTGGCTCTTTAGGATAATTTTCAGCAAACACTGAATAATCATGACACTCAGAATATTGGCTTGTTTAGCACTGGGAGGATAGTTGAGCCTACACTGACAATCTTATAGCTTCTAATCATTCCTGTCAGTTTCTGGGGCTGACATACACAAACTAAATTAGATGCACTTTACCATTGGGAAAAGCAGATCAGGTAGTGCAATCAGTAAACAAGGTTTGTCTTCTTACAATTTATGTAAACTTATTTCTATATTAAATTGATATGTGTTTTATGAAATATGTGTGTATTTTCAAACCTCAGGTTGAGGTTTTAAAGATTTAAACTTTCAAGTTGAGATGGCACAGGTCTTTGAGACTTGTCTCAAATTCTGTAAGTAAGATATTAATTTGATGCTACCATATAAGTGTCCCTTTATAGAAAATTTGGAGGAGAGCAGCCATGTTGGATAGTGACTTTTCATGTGTCAAGTGAGGAGACTGAGATCACTATACGATGAGTGTTCTGAAACATTTAATTACAGATTCACTTTTCACTAGTTCTTATGATTCTGAATAGTCATAAGCATAAAGTCTCATTGAAACTATTTTCTGTAATTGAGCTATCAGCAAATAGGGATGCAGGACTGTCTAAGCATTTCATTACTCCCAGAATTCTGAGTTCCACCCTTGGATTAGGATTGAACACACAGTGGCAGCCCAGTCATTGGGTTCCTCCCAGAATTGTCTTCTTCCCTGGTGTTTTTACATTATGCTTTTAACTTTTATTGAAGGCCTTTACAAGAAAGAGCCGCATGAGGCTCATTTCTGCATTTACTGTGAAATTGGTATAAGGACATTGCCCATTAAATTACTCAATGTTCCCTACCTAAGACCCATATGAGAACTTACTGTGAGTTTTGTACCAGGAAATAAAAAGTATGCCTTTCTTGAGAAAGTAGTATTTTTTTCCATTTTTATTAGTGAGTTATGTAGTCTATTGTTCTTCCTTTCTAGGGGGCTTTGGATCCCAAAAACATATACAGATGATGCTTATGTATAGTCAAATCCATAGGTTGGGCTTTAAAATTTTATATACTTTTCTTTTGCCTTTTGCTCAACTTTATTTCTTCTAATTTAATCTAGTATAAAGTCTAGTATATCTAGTATATGATTCTTTACATGAAATCCAGATATATGTCTGTGTTAGAAAGAGGTTAAATGTATTCAAATCAAGTTTATAAACATATATTAATTAATGTACACTTTCTGATGCTTTTCCATTTTATTTCATCAAATGCTGTTGAATTCAATGTAGGTTTTGACACCTTATTAAATGAGTACATAAGTGTGATTTAACCATATGCTCTTGGCAAAATTTCATAGATATCAAGATATAAATCAAGAGTAAAAAAGGCTCCATGGTAGAATCAACATAGCAATAGTAAAAATCAGTTTGTTCATTCATTGTCTTCAAAAAGCCTATATTCATTGAAGAAACATGGAGCGGCAGTATGGGCTTTGTGCAAAGCACTTTGTTAATCACGGGAGAGAATATAAATGTGGATTAATAAATAGAAATTTATGGTTTAGCAATTAAGAGCCAAGGTATTTACCAATTTTACTTCAAGGTAACAATGAATTTCTTGACCAGCAGCATCTTTGGCAACTGTGTCAGATTTCCTTTTTTTAAAGTGGGCTTAAAACATTTATAAAGATAATTGATAATTTTGTTATGAAGAAAAATGTGATTGACAGGAAAGCTCTCTTCAAACTGAGTTATTTGCTGAAGAGGAGCGTGGAAAAATAAAAAAAAAACATTGAATATGACTATTATGATCTGCAAGTAGTTCTGCAGGCAGCGGATTAATTTTTTTTAATGAGAACAATATCACCTCAAAATAATACATTCTTAAAGGCCAAAGAAATTACTGACTGTCATATGTAGGCCAACAAAATAAACATTTTATCAATTGCTCAGCCTTCATACGAAAGCACAGTCATGGGAATATTTTCACAGCTTGCTGTGGGCCTTTTCAGAATGGAGGGGTTGAAGGTTGCTACTATCATTTGCTTTTCATATTTGCTTCGTCTTTTTTCATGAGGTGAATAATGTAAGAGTCTGGGAAGCCAGGGCTGGGGGTAGGGGACAGGAGTTTGCCTAGAGATCTGTTTAGATGAGTTACCAGCTTCCCAGCTTGTGGGCATTGAAGGTCACTTGGTTGATAGCTAAAATTTCAATTGGAACCTTGTCATATAATCAGGATTTAAAGCCCAGCTGAGACTTTGTCTCTCTGTGAAAGGGGAGGTTGTTTTATGATTAACTTCAGAATGTTAAATTAGGTGTTGGCAATTATGAGCCATTTTTGTAGTTTAAATTGCACTATAGAAACACCTGTCCAGAATAGCAAAGGGAGGAAGGTTGGAAGGAAAAGAAAATTATCTGAGTTCTCCTATGTGCCGATTCTATTATGCGTGAATATCCTGCTTTTATTATCAAACCCAAGAAGCCACACTTAACCACTCTCAAGAAAAAATACTTTTTGTATCCTTTAATGGTAATTCTCAAGAACAAGCACCTTATTAAAGATATCTTCTGCATGCAGCACAGGCAGATGATTAGCATAAAAAGATGATTTTTTAAATGACTGAGATGTTTTCCCATTTGTTTTCAATATTTTTTTCCCTTCAAGTAGTTCTCATACACTTAGAAAAAGTCCAAAGATGACCCATGAAGTAATGTCTTAAAACTGTCAGGGTTTAATAAATTCTTCCACTATTATTATAAAAGAAAGGAGAATCAGTCCCTTCCAGAAACACAGGATGGAGCCAAAGATGATTGAGATGATAGGAAAGAAACTCTGAATATATTTCAAAACCATTGAGGTTCTTCTGATCAAGATAATAAATTAATTTCTATCTCTGAGCAGATCAGCCTTGCTGTAAGGAGTGAGCAGAGCAAAAAGAGAGAGAGAGACAAAGAGATTCACAGAGAGAGAAAAAGAGAGGAGGGAGGAAGACAAAGAAAGGGAGACATTCTATATCAATCTATATAGGAAAGTGTATATCTATGTACATATATAGACAATATATATGTGATAGAAATATAGATTTTCATCCTAAACTATGCTAGAATAATGAAACTGAGTTTACTCTCCTGGTTAAAACAAAAGAAGTCACTTAAAACAGTGGCTGTCAAGACATTGGACATCAGATAATAAAGGAAATGCCCGTAAGATGTGAGCCTATGACTCTATCCAGCTACCTGTTTTAAGAAGTTTCTTAAATTTCTAGAAACTAGGCTCTTGTGCAGAGAAAAGTGATGCAAGTGGCCCTGAAGATTTCCCCAGTGTCTGCAGAGAACAGATCAGCCAGAGATCACACTAGAAAGGAGGGTGATACTTAGAGAAACAACCATCCTCCCCAATCTGCTAAGAGTTCCTTTCAATAGCATTCAACATAGCAACAAGAAGTGATGAACACATACTTGTAAGGAAACTACTGGATACTAAGAAAACAATCTTCTGAAGAGATTCACAGGAATAGTGCCTGAGCTCACATGAGGCCAAGGGATGGTGTCTGCTCCCATTAGGCAGCCTAGAAAGCCTCCTAATGCTGAAGTAGCTCTTCCAAGCAGGAGAATAATTACTTTGGGTAAACATGGCTCTGGTTGTACCTAGCAATTCCTTTGTTTGTTTGTTTGTTTTTCCTAGTCTTTTGAGAAAGGCTTTTACTAGTCAGCCCGGACAGTCCTTAAATGCACAATCCTCCTGCCCCAGGCACAAGAGGGTTGGGATTATATGGGAGACACCACACCCAGACCCACCTACCAATTCTTTTTTAATATTAATACTTTTTTATTGTGAAAATACCATACAGAGGGGTTACAATTACACGAGCAAGGTAATGAGTACATTTCTTAGCCAGCATTGTTGCCTCCTCCTTTGTTTCTCCTACCATCCCTTCCCATCTCCCCCCCTCTCCTGCACCAAAGTTGTAAAGTTCGTTTTTCAACATAACATCTTGAAAATCTCATTGTTGCAATGGGGACACCTGTATCTCTATTTAAATAATTTGTTTCTTTCCACCTAACAATTCTTAATAACAAGACTTAGAAATGTGCAACTGTTTTCAGGAAACTTTACTACACCCCAAAACAGAACTCAAGAACAGTTACAGGAAGAAAGCTCACTTAAGTTTTTGTTTTTTTTTTTAATATTATTTTATTTTATTTGAGAACATACTGTACAGAGGGGCTACAATTACATGGGCAGGATAATGCATACATTTCTTACCAAGCATTGCAGCCTCCTCCTTTGTTTACCCTTCACCTCCAGCTCACTTAAGTTTTAATCCCAGATTTGCCAGCTTTACCTGCTTGGTCACTTCAGGCAAATAACTTGTGTTCTTCATCAATAAATAAATGGGTTCTATTTAAAACTGCTGTAAGTATGAAAAGAATCAATATACATGAAGTATTTGTATACATAGCTAAATGTCACTGAAGAGTATAGAATTCCTATAAGAAATTCAGTAAGGAACTGGGAATGTGGTGTAGTGGTAGAGTGCTTGCCTAGCATGCATGAAAGCCTGGGTTGAATTCCTCAGTACCACATAAACAGAAAAACCTGAAAGTGGCACTATGACTCAAGTGGTAGAATGCTAGCTAGTCTTGAGCAAAGGATGCTCAGGGACAGTGCCCAGGCTTGAGTTCAAGCCCTGGCACTGGCAAAAGAAAGAAAAAGAAGAAGAAGAAGAGGAGAAGAAAAAGGAGGAGGAGGAGGAGGAGGAGGAGGAGGAGGAGGAGGAGGAGGAGGAGGAGGAGGAGGAGGAGGAGGAGGAGGAGGAGGAGGAGGAAGAAGAAGAAGAAGAAGAAGAAGAAGAAGAAGAGGAGGAAGAGGAAGAGGAAGAGGAAGAGGAAGAGGAAGAGGAAGAGGAAGAGGAAGGAGAAGGAGGAGAGGAAGAAGAGGAAGAAGAAGAGGAAGAGGAAGACGAAGAGGAGGAAGAGGAAGAGGAGGAAGAGGAAGAAGAAGAAGGAGGAGGAGGAGGTGAAGGAGGAGGAGGAGGAGGAGGAGGAGGAGGAGGAGGAGGAGGAGGAGGAGGAGGAGGAGGAGGAGGAGAAGGAGAAAGGAGAAAGGAGAAAGGAGAAAGGAGGAGGAGGAGGAGGAGGAGGAGGAGGAGGAGGAGGAGGAGGAGGAGGAGGAGGAGGAGGAGGAGGAGGAGGAGGAGAAGAAGAAGAAGAAGAAGAAGAAGAAGAAGAAGAAGAAGAAGAAGAAGAAGAAGAAGAAGAAGAAGAAGAAGAAGAAGAGGAGGAGGAGGAGGAGGAGGAGGAGGAGGAGGAGGAAGAGGAAAGAAGAGGAGGAGGAGGAGGAGGAGGAAGAGGAAAGAAGAGAGGAGAAAAGAAAAGAGAAATAAGGTAAAACCCACAGCATCTAGAAGAAGCAGAAGAAGGAGAAGAAGAGGAGGAGAAAAGAAAAGAGAAATAAGGTAAAAGCCACAACATCTGGTTATCCTGGGATTACTAGTACACAAAGAAGTAGGAAAATGCAACTGATAACAACATTTAATCTGACAACTGAAGTTGACCCATAATGGATGGAGACATGAAAATGAGCAGAGAATGATCATAAACCATTTATGATTATAATCCATGCTTACAGTGTCAAGTGGAGATATAGGAGATAATTTTCAAAGATCAAAATCCAATTATTGTAAAGATGTTCTATACATTTCTACAGTTGGAAAGCTACATCTCCACATTGATAAGCTACCATGTATGAGGATTAAAAACACACAGAGAGAAAAAAAACTGAACAGGACTTATAAGCAACTCAGATATTGCAAGAGGAAAGACTAGGGGACTTGGTGATACCATGATTTAAAAAATAAAAACCTATAGAAGACACATGGAGAAGTAGAAAACATGTAGGGAAAACAAATTATAAAAATAAACAAGGCATCCATGAGTTTGGGGTCAACTTACCAAATTGTACAATTTAAATATTTATAGTCTATGGCAGGTCCGTTATATATCAATGAAGCTCTTCAAAAATATGAAATATGACTGTTAACCTGAAGAAATTAATAATCTTGTCACAGAATCACAGGACAGAATATATAGGAGCATAGATGGGTATCACATTATAACAGCAACTTAAATTGGCAGTTTAAGCTAATAAACATATGCACTCTGGGCAATTCTTGCCAATAAAATTACATATTTTTTCCCACACAGAGAACAATTTTGGCATTTTGTATACTTCTTGGTAACTTAAATTTTTCAGTGTGTTGTAACGAAGCTAATATCACTGAAGTAACATTTGGAATAACCTCTTTTAACCTTTGCAGAATACATTATCCCAATTCACTTTTTCAACATACAATTAATTTTTTTAGAGATAGAATTTTTGAGTAGATTTAATTGCCAAAATAACCACCTAGAAAGTGGAACTAACCTTCAATTATGAACTATGATCAAAGAGGGCTTTTTCACTTCTAGCATTGTTTCATAAAATGACTTTCATTTCCCCATCACCTTTTAAGTAACTTTGACATAACATTTTTTCCACCACTGCTAAAATACTCTCCATTGAATACAATTTAATGAGACAAACCCTTTAGTTGATTCTAATACAAATAGATTTATAATAAATGGGTTGTATATTAAACAAAGCTCTCTGGTTTTAATGTCATTAATAGTTTTGTTTGCTTGTACCCAGCTTGACTTCACATGACACCTTTGCATAAAGGAAGATGGTTTACTAAAGCTGATTCATAAATCAGTGACAAAGAAGTATCTCATGTCATTAATTCATGGATCATATGTAGCTCTTCCTAACAGATTGGGAAAACAAATATGTCTTATTCCTAAAGCATCCTCCTAAGCCCCTGAATAATTGTTCCCTGAATAAATTAGCATCTGGAACATGAAAAAAAGAAAAGTGGTCCAAAGAAGATACAGATGATCAATTGTAAATCTCCATCTCTGAGGAATGTTTTTGGAAAGATAAACAAAAATGTACTATAATACCTTTCATTCATCCTAAAACTACTGCACAATGTACCGCCAACTTAAAGGCAACTTTTTTTACATTAAATATCTGTTGATGATGTTAGTCATACAATAACATCAGGAACATTTGAGTCTTTGAATTAAAAAAGTTAATCATAATCAGTAGATTGTAAGAAAGCACATATGTGTGTATACAAATTATACAAGGGTACACATGTATATGTGTGTAAGTGGGTGTGCAAAGAGTACATTGAAAGTAAAAATAAAAGAAAAAACACAGCTCAGATGTAATGTCTCTGTAGCTAAGTTTAATGCAATTCCAAGGAGAAATCATTTCACAACTAAACTTATTTACTTTGTGCCTATTTTCAGACATTTAGAAAAATTAGGGTCATTCTAAAAGACAATGGGAGTTTATAAAACCAGAAGTGTAGTGTCTTATTATGTTCAATTTATTTCTAGTAACTATTGGTATTTGATTTGATGAATATTGTCCATTCCCCTCATATGTTTAGTTTAGGGTCCATCATAAATTGTATGCTAAAATCTTTTATGAATGTAACTTATTCAGAATAGTCAAAGAGAATTTAAAATACATCAAAATTACAAGCACAGTTTGTAAATTCATCCCCTTCCTTAAGCCTGTTGTCAATCACCAGTCAGCTAATCAATGATTATTCACTGGACCTTAATATATACAGAGTATTTCATTATACCCAAGTTAGATCAAACAAATCTGACATCTCTGAATTGAGATTTAAGCATGGAATGTGAACACTGGGTTTTTTGCACTGTTTTAAAACAATATCATCATCACTATAACTGGCTGACATCTCATTGCATATGGTTTAAAACTAGAGAAATGGAATAAGAATGTAGAGTTCCTGGGGCACTTGGGAAAGATAGGATCTAGGCAGGATGAGGTTTTTGCCTCCATCTGGCTGAAATACCTTAGACATGACTAATTCAGAAGTCAAGTGAGGCCCCTAGAATGCAATGGCTAGTATGAGAGGAAGTGGTACCTCCCCCATCGCTCATTTCCAGGGCCAGACTTGCCTGCTCCTGCCAGAGTTTGCTTTTTTCCCTTGATGTTCCATTCATTTTTTACTCTTCTGTTTACTTGTGTGGTTCCCGCCAGTGTTTCACTTCTAACCATAATTCCTAGAACTTCCTCCAAAGCATTTGGGAGTAAGCACCTAAATTTCTCATGCTTACATTAATTTTGAATTACTGATTAGCTTACTGTGATAGAACATAACGAAAATTCCAAAATTTTTCAAGGATCTCTTATCCTTGAGTTGGGAAAAGATTCTTTCTTTTGGTACAATAAGGATTACTTTACACCTACATATGCACATGTGCACACATACATGCACACATATTTTATTTTGAGATATTCTAGTTTAGTATATATAGGATGCTGTGAGTTTGTCCATTTTTCTGGAAACATATTTCATACCTGGCAATACACCCTTGCTGGTGTGCCTGGTGCCTTTGTCCCCTTATAAGAATGAAAATTATAATTCCAGATGCTTTATTCACTCAACTAATATGTGCTAAGACTGTATGATTTACCAAATGCTATGCCAAATAATAAGTAGCTTACATGAATAGTTTTTCTTTTTTTTAACAGAACACTATCTTGCAACTTCAAGAATCAAACATTTACATACTTGTTAAGTTCATAGAAGGGAAAAAGTGAGTCTAGAGAAAGTTAGAAACAAGGTCATCTAAGGTGGACCATTGCGTATGGGTCTTAAAGCTGGAGGAAAATAGGATCTGTTTTGGCACCATGTCTTGGCTCATCAGTAGTTGTTGTTGGACCTACAAGGTCCCATCTGTCCAGTGGAATAGGAGCTTAGCCCAAACTTGAAGAGGTTTCAGAGGTTTAATTGGCTAATCTCTCTCAAAAGTAGTTATGGAAAATCTCCAAGTTAGTTTTGGAAATTTCCCATGAGATTGTTCTGCACCAATTTTATACTAATCTGTCTGGACGTTTCTTTTTCTGACTTGTTCATTTTGTACCTGTGCTGTTGCTCAGCGGATAACAACTCTCAGAAAGTTTCTTCTCTGTTGGGTGCAGATGCTACCGGTGACTAATGGGGAGTGCTCTGTGGGGAGAGTCAGATTTTATATGTCTCATCAGTAACTAGGAGAGCTGAACATAGTCACTGGAGCCCAGAGAACTCCACTACTCCCTAGAGGCTGGTCGCCGAAAAAGCTGTCACTTGTCGGTTCTGTGGATGTTTCTGCTACTCCTACTGCTGAACAGTGGAAAGGGCAAGCTGTAGGAGGATCCTGCATTGTAGTTGGTTTCTTCCCAACCAAGTGTATTACACACCATTGTGTTCCATTCATATTTCTATTGCTAGCACTACATGCTGTCTCTAAACTCTCTTCATCAAATTGGTGTAGTTGTGACAATTATCGGGTAGAAACAACTTACTGGATTTCAGGGTTTGAGTCCAATGTTGGCTAGATTCCATGGTTTTGGGGCTTGAGGTGAGGTAAAATACCATGGGAGCAAGTGGAAGAGAACGGCTCAGTTCATGGCAGCCGGAAGGCAGAGAGAGAAAGGAAAGGACAAGGATCCAAAAACACCCTTCAAAAGCACACGGCCAGTGACTTTCTCCAGCTAAGCCCTACCTGTTAGCTCTCCCTCCTCCCACTTACATTACCAAATTAGGAATCCAGGAATCCATTCATGGATACATTCATTGATCAAATCAGAGTCATCATGATCCAATCAGTCCTCAGAGTTCCACCTCTGAACATGCTGATTTACAAACTAAGCCTTGAACATATGAGTCTTTTGGAAAATACTTATATTCAAACCATAGTACCAGCTCTGACTCTACTTACATTACTTGCTTACATGGCTTTTAAGATGATTCAAGCAAAGCCAGAAGCCACCAGGTTTGACAATCTTCAGTCTTACCTCTCTTGTCCAGCTGTAGCCAATGGCAAACTGCTACAGGAAAAAGGTCAAATTCCAGCCACACCAAAACTCCCCACATGATCAGGCTTAGACTGGGACTTCACCTGAACTCACACTCATGTTTGCTTCCTCATATGTCCTCATTTTCCTCTACATTTTCCCAGTTTTCCACAGCAACCTATTTACAAATCTTCTCACATTCAAATGGATATTTTGGAAACTCAACTGAAGATAACAGGTTAATCTTATCTTTGAAAGTCTCCAGTGAGGAAGAAGTTTCTCTTAAAATCTAGTCAAAGGACTTACTTTATGCTTGACCCACACTGAGGAAGTTCCAGGGATGGTTGCCAATGGTTTCATGTTGTTGCTATTTTTTTTAAACGAGGAAGTACAGTTGGTTCTCTCAGATTGTAGTCTTATTTAAGGATATACCTAATACTAATATTTCTCAGAATGTGGATTTATTGCCTTCTGCATGGTTATGAAACCCTTTATAGAGCTTGAGCTAGATAGCTTAAAGCCAGAGGCACACAGACATAGCATAAGGTAAGATTATGCTAATAATTCCTAAGAGACTGTAAGACAGAAAATGTGAATAATAAAAATAAAGGGTCCTTATTGATGACCATTACACTGCACTGAGGAATTTGAACTTTATCCTATAGACAGCATGGGTGTCTAAATGAGATAATGATATAAAGAGATGCATTAGGACAAATGAAAAAAACAAAAACAGAGAGGTCATCAATGGGAAAATGCTGGGAATATAAACCAGGGAGTCATCTGTGCATGGAAATAGCTGTAAGTTAAAATAAATCTCTGAAAAAAATATAAAATAAATCTCTAGGCAGATATGTGACCACCAAGGGCCTCAGGAAAGAAGAATGGATTCAAAGAGAGTCTCTTTATAAACTGAGGTACTCAGTAAAATGCATTGGATTCACAGAATTGAAAGAGAAAAGACAGTAAACAGATGAAACTAGGAGAGGTTAGTTAGTATCCTAGAATTCATGGAGAACACAATATTGAGCATCAATTCTATAAGAAACCAGAGTAATGTAAGAAAAAAAGTAAGATTTGGTGATGAGAATGTCATTTGTGACTAAAAGAACAGTCCTGGCAGTAAGAGAGAAAGCTAGACTGTAATGAATTAAGGACTATGTGAAATCTGAGAAAGTCATGACACTAAGTGTGGTCTTTTCTTTTTTTAGTTCCCTCTCAAGCAAATTATCCTCAAATTGCACAAAGAATTAGTAAATAACTTAAAGAGGATGTGGAGAGGAGATGAAATTTTTTGAGGGTAGGGAAAATTTCCCTATGTCAATGAATGTAAAGGTCTGGAAGAAAGAGTCAGAAGAAATAAAAATTACCAAGATGCAACAGTGTAGAGAAAAATGATATATTAATCAGGATCCCCAGAAAAACAGAACCATATATGCATAGAAATTATATCCATATTTATAGTTATTTATAATTAGTCATATGCAAAGGTATCCTCTAGATGTCAATTTCTGGGATATATGTACATATTAGAGAGAGATTTATTAGAATGAATTGGATCACTTGATTACAGAGACTGAAAAGTCTCATTGCCATCTTTCTGAAAACGGGACAACCAGGAAGCTTGTGGGATGGTATTTTCTCTTGTAACTAATTAGGACTTTTTTTTATATTTTGTGCTTTTGCTCTTCAATTTTTTATGCTAATCTTTCTGCTGTTCATTTCACATTTCTAACCCTCTTCCTGAGCCTAAGTCTAAGGCCTGAGAACCAGGAGAGCCACTGGTATAATTCCCAACCCAAAGGCAGGAAAAACTGATATTGCAGATTAATGAGTCAAGTAAGAAGTAAAAAGGGGGAAATTCTTCCCTCCTCTACTTTTTATTCTACTCAGGACCTCAAAAAAGTGGATGACGTACACATATTGATCAGATCTGTGTATTTAAGTGGGTCCTTTGATTCAAATAGTAACTGCATCCAAGAAGACTCTCAAAGACACACCCTGCAACAATATTCAATCTGGTACCTTGTGGCTCAGCCAAGTTGGCAGATAGAATTAAACATCACAAATATTTTAGATGGAAATCCAAGAGGGTACCTTGCTCTATATGGGAGGGAAGATAGATCGTAATGGATTCTGTTGTCAGAAACCAGAGCGAACACTGTTATATTCTCAGTGCTCTTTCCTTTGAACAATTAGACAGAATCAGCTGTTGGAAGTTAGAAGCCAGGGCGGGGAGAGTCATAATCAGATCTAAGAAAAACAAGTATCTGCTAAGGCTGAGAGTCCAGTTGGCTTGAAATAAAGTTACAGTGGAACTCTTTGGCACCATTATAAATATGAAATCTTAGTGTTCAGACTCAAGGACAAAGAATAACTTTTTAGTTACAACTAAAAAGAACAGTAAGTTCACCTTCACTGCATTTTACTATGGTGGTGGCTAGATATGTATCACACCTAAAGAAAGACAGAATTGAATGGAAATTGAGGATGCTGGGGAAAGGGCTCTTAGAAAATTGAACCATGATGTCAAGGCTGAGTTGAAAATAAAGCTAAATCCAAAAGAAATGGTCAAATCTGGTGACCCAGAGGACATATCAGGCAAGAAAGAGTATAATAAAAATTCTAGTGCAGAATGGCCCATCCCACAAAATGTAACATAATTGAGGAGAGGCCCACCACACACAATGTGTGCTACGAAGAAATGTGGACAGCTGAGCTTTGAAAACTAATATACTAACAGCAAACAAATAAAGAAGGGGTAAATCCAAGATAATCTTTGAAAAGAAAAATTATAAAGTATGACCTGAGGTGAGAAATACAGAATGAAGGTGAGAAGCAGCAAAAGTACACCTCATTTTCACAGCTTCTTGTCTTGAAAATTAGAAGGCTAGGATTATTGAGAACGGAACAGATGAGCAGGAAAACAAGACTTTGTTGAAAGAGAGATGAATGGCTGTGATGGAATATGCAAGTGGAAATCTTTTCTAGACTATCAAACATGCACATTGAGAAATAAAGGTTTCAAAAGAAAAAAATAGTTGTGCTTGTAACTTTAGTATGGTCTTGTTTGTGATTATTTGCGTAAATGCCCAAAATTTGGATTGCTGTGTCGTAGGGGAGCTCTATGTGGAGTATTTTTAGGAACCTCCATACTACTTTCCAAAGTGGTTGAACAAGTTTACACTTCCACCAAAAAAAAAGAAAAAAGAAAAATAAAGGTTTCAAGGTGGGTGACTTGGTCACAACTACAATCCTAGCTACTTGGAAGACTGAGGTGGAGAGAGCTGAGTTTAGAGCCCAGGGGTAAAAGTTCCCAGGCATCCATGTCAATGAAAAGAGGTTGGGCATGTGGCATGTGCTCTCGTGCTAGCTATGGTGGGAAGAATAAATAGGAAGATTGTGTCCCAAGCTGGCCTGGGCAATAAACCAAGACTCTATTGCAAAAAAAAAATCATTGTAAATAGATGCTGGAGGCAAAGCTGAGCAGGAGAAGGCCTGCTTCGCAAATGTGAGGCCCTGAGTTCAAACTCCAATATCCCAAACACATTAAAAAAAATTAGAAGGGAAAGGGCTGAAGTGGACTGCTTTTAGATCTCCACAACCTCTGGTTTTATAGATTGGCCTATTGTTTCTAAGACAATCTCCCATGTTATGTACTTTCCTCTAGCACTTCCTAAATAAAAATTTATTCTGGGGTCACCCAGAATAAATAAAAATTTGAATGTAGACATAAAAGAATAAGGGGGAACACTAACTCACAAATGGAACTTAGTATATGTATTACTGATTCAAAATGATTCAGACTGTAAATTGATAAACAGCTGTATTATACTTCTGTCATTGGATAGTGACTCACATACACACAAAGACACAACAAACATACACCACACACACACACACACACATACACATACACACAAACACAACTCTGAGGCATTGGCTCAGATCATAATCCAGCTCTTCTGGAAAGAATTAAGAGGTGTCACCTATGGCATGCACATAATTTCCAACCATTAGTGTATTTAAGCTCTAAGCAGTGAAGTGTCTTGAAAAAATATATATCCAAAGGGACTGAGGGAGTTAATGTTCCTTTAGAAATCTAGATTTCCTTTTTCTCTTCAAAGAAAAATTATGCTCCTCATATTACAAAATAATTTATTCATCCTAAGTACATATCTATCAGTAATTTATGGTTTATAAATATTGTCTCTGGGGCTCTTTTCTTATCCATAGCACTGTGTAAGTTGTTTTTATTAGGTCATATCCATGAGCTATAGCTTCTAATTTTGGGGTTAATGCAAAAAAAAAAAAAAAGTAACCACAGAGATTTGTACCTGAATCCAACTCACCATCTTTCCTTTCTTTTCTACCACAAATTCTCTTCAGTGTGACTATTCAGTACAACAAAGCTTCACCCATCATGATCAGGAAGAAAGCTGAATAATACATTCGTTTGGTATAGTGTTCAATCTTTCATTATTTCTTCCAATCAAAGAACAGATGAATTATCTCTCAAACAGTACATTCAGTATGCAACTGGGTAGACTTGGTTCATCAGCTTTCTCTTTCCAAGTGTTTGGAGAAATAATTCTATTCATAACAGAAGGAAATCCCTTCTGACCACCAAGGAGGTCCCTTTCCCGTGATGACCAAGCACAGGTGTTTTTCAACAGGACTTAGAAATGAAATGCTTCCCTCAGAGTGAGCAACTCTTTACGAGAATATTCAGAGTACAGCGTGTTCCAGGCCTGAAGCACCTGTTAGTCACTTGTTTAAATGTCTCACGAAGTAGACAGAGGGAAAAAAAAATAGTTTGTCTCTGGGAACATACACAAATTTAGCCTACAGTTCTTTTTTGGTCAAGGACAAGTTTGAATTACCTTCAGAAAGACCACAGGATATAATTGCTTGAAGCTAGTCTTCATATTACAGTGTATTCTATAAAATGACAGAGAGCAGGTGGTGGCCCAGAGAAGGAATGAGAAGGATGGAGGCAGAAAGAAATGAAAAAGAAAATGGAAGGTAGTGTTATAAATGTAGGCATGGAACTCGGATAAAAAAGAAAGTACTTCAATGTGTCCTTAAGGCTCACATTTGCATTAGGTCAACGGTCTTCTAATTCTATTGAATCCTGGAACATGTGAGCCCTAGGTTAATTAGAAGCTGGTGCCAATGGCTCACTCCTGTAATCCTAGCTACTCAGAAGGCCGAGATCTAAGGATCACTGTTCAAGCCAGATTGGGTAGTAAAGTCTGTGAAGACTCTTTTCTCCAATTAACCACCAGAAAACCAGAAGTGGCATTCTGGCTCAAATGGTGGAGTGCTCAACGTGAGCTAAAGAGCTCAGGGTCAGTGCCCAGGCACAGAGTTCAAGCCCCAATGACCACCACCAACAACAACAAAATTAGAATATATTTGTTCTTTTAAAAATTATCATCTTTAAATAGTTGTGCAAAGGAGTTGCTATTTACCAAAGCAGCTTATGAATTAATATCTTGATCAATGTCACGCCTGTCATCATTCTCGCCCATCCTTTCCCTATCCGCCATTTCCCTCACCTTTCCCTACCTACCCCTTCCCTCTCCTTCTTAAATTTGTAGTATATATATATTGGATTCGTGGCTGCCTTTTTCCTCGTTTCTCCGCTTCAATCATTTACCTTTTTCCCCTTGACCCCATCCCCACTCCTTTGAGTACTCCCTTCTTGGTGTTTTATTTTGTTGAACTCTAATTTTTGACTTTTCACTATTGTGTAGAGTAGTGGTTACCACATTTGCCTCACCACTCTCTATATCTGAAGATGTTATTTATCAACTCTTCTTAAGAAGCAGACTGATTTTATATTATTTTTCCTACACTTGAGACGAACTCAATCTAAATGCTTTCTCTCATGTGACCAGTCTTTGTCTCATTACTACCACACTCAATAAGACTAAGATATATTGTTCAACCTTATTAACAGTCTTGTTAAGAATAATCATTAATATTGGTTCAAACCTGAGAACATTGGAGTCATATTAAAATATAATCACCATTACATTGACATAGTAAGTTCTGTCTTGTTCTGTTTCTTTTCTTATTTTTTTGGGCAGGGATGGAGTTGAGCTCAAAGCCTTCCAAGTGTTAAGAAAGCACACTATCAATTGAACCATGCCACCAGACCTTTTTTATTTTAGCTATTTTTTACGTAGTGTCTTGTGCTTTTTAGTTGGTTCACCCTGAGAATGTGATCTTCCTACCTCTGCCTCTTGCATAGATAATATTACTGATAGGAATCATCAGACAACGGTATTGGATTCTTGCTAACTTCTTGCCTGGGATGGCCAGGAGCCATGTTCCTTCTGATACCTGCCTCCCCAGTAGTTAGGATTCAGATGTGTCATCAGGCCCACCTTTCTACTTACATTCTCAATAAGCATTAATCCTTTGCAGAATGAACACAAGTAAGCATTTTGAAAGTGTGCATAAGTTGTAGATATATACTGAGTGCCCGCAGTCATACAGATGCAGATCTATCCCCATTCAGTGCTTAGATAAAGTTGTGAATGCAAAACATATTCGCTTCTTCAGCTTTTCTTTGTAATATTGAAGTGAATCACTTGTCTTCACATCAGACTGCTTTGCCTCTTATCTATTCTGCATTAATATGTAGCCTGTGAGTAGTGTTTCAGACTCTGGGGCTGACTTCAGAATTATAGACATATTCATGAGAAGAGAATTCAAGTTCAAGAGTATGTGGACTATCATATTTATAAAAATTCCTGAAATGGATAATCTATATTTTTTTTCTCTATGGGTTTTGGACTTAGAACCATCTACTACTTTCCCTGAATCTTTTTTTTTATTATTATTATAAAGGTGACATACAGAGATGTTATATGTTATATATAAATATATATTATGTATAAATATAAACATAATAAAATAATATCTAAGTAAATAGTTATATATAAATATATAAGTTCTATATAAATATGTTATATATATATCTATATAGATCTATATAGATCTATAGATATATCAGGTACATTTCTTTTTGGATAATGTCAACACTTCCCTCACTTTCTCCCAGTTTTTCCTTCCTATCCCACCCATAAGTTGTATAGTTTGTTTTCAACATAATGTCCAGAGATTTTTTAAATACGTTTTTTATTGTGAAAATACTGTACAGAAAGGTTACAGCTACATGAGCAAGGTAATGAGTACATTTCCTGACAAGCGTTGTTACCTCCTCCTTTGTTTTTCCCTTACCCTCCCTTCCGTCCCACCTCCACAACTACACTCCCTTATCCTCCCTCCCCACTTGCCTAAATTGTAAACTTTGTTTTTCAACATAGTGTCTTGTATATCTTTCTCATTGTTACAATGGGTCAACCTGTATCCCTATTTAAACATTTTGTTTTTTCCCCTCCCCTCCCCAAATTATACAGACATCAAATACAGTGAAAACAGAGGTTATACCATGGGGGAGGAACATACAAAGCAACAAAAAAAAATCACATGGTACATTATAAATACATTAGAAACAATAGTAAGAAAGAAAAAACCACTTGTGTCCCTATCTTGGGGTTCATTTTGCTTTTCATCTTATTTGGTCATATGAACATAGCTTTTGACCTTTTCTATTTGTCCAAGACATAGATTAGTTATTGCAAATAAGGGAAACCATGGGACCTATGTTTCTTTGGGCCTGGCTTACTTCACTTGAAATTTTTTTTAATGACATGATAAATGCTAACTTGCATCTGTGCTTTCAATTCACCCTAAGGGTTGGCCACGCTAGTGATTGACTAAGAAAAAACTCATGGAATCCACCCTATCTTCTCTTCCCATCAATCTTGATCCCCTGAAGAGCAGGTGCAAAATGGAAGGAGCAGTCAGCCTCTGAAAACACTTCATTGCTGCTGCAGGGCTTCCCAAGAATCATAAGAAGATGCCTTGATTTACGATGTATATTTTTGTTGTTGCTACAGAGATTTGCATGTTCGATTAAGATTTTTGGTGGAATGAGTAATGTTTATATATTTGTTCATTTTTGGCTACTCACTAAACATGAGTACATTTTCAATTACAAAATCCTATAGTCCTTGCTTTATTTTAAAAAACACACAGGAATTTGGTACACTATTAAATAAGCAATTAATGTAGGATGAGTATACAAAATAGTTATAGATAGAATTACAATTTAAAAAGCCATCAAAGTCAACAATTAAAATGAAAGCTACAAAAATCATTATAAAATGAATGTTGTTAGCTGTGTTGAAATTCTTTCCAGGAACTGACTCAAGTAAATGTTGGGAATCCTTGAAATTTCACCAAGAAAACAGGTATTTCCCTGAAACCTTATTAAAAAGGACATACATTTTAAATGTAACTAGTATCTGACTAATGATAATTAAATAATAATACCATAAATACTTACGATATGGTACAGCAAAAACAATAAATGTTTGTTTTTTCCTCATCCAAATGTAATTTTTTGTTTCAATGACAATGGCAATAGTCTTCACAAAGAATAGAAGAAGAACAGAAAATTGTCTGTGTTTTGTAAGATATGGCCTGTGATGAGGGTTTTCCAGCTTCGCAGTAGAAGGATGCTGTTGATTCTGACATGCTATACGGGCAATGTGGCACAGGCTAAGATAATGTGAAAATATTGGGCATAAAGAGAATTAACTTTCTCTACTCAGACTTAACATTCACCAAAAATGTTTTTAGATCTTTATTTGGTTTCCTAGGTTGACTTTCCTAGCAAAAAAGATTGCTTTCACCAATTACTAGAAATATTCTTTAATGACAATATTCCCATAGTAACAAGCTTTTATTATATCTTAAAATACTTATTTTTGACAAATTTTGGTATAATAAGAATCATTCCCTTGAAATCTGATCAGGAGATTTGTCCAAGAAATTCAGGTCATCCAAGAATTACAATAATAAGAAATAAAAGATATCTGGAATGGTATTTGAAAAATCCTGTAGGAAACATTTAGACCTTACCACTGGTTTTTAACTAGTAGGAACACACCTTTTTCTTTTCTTTTCGTTTCCTTTTGTGTGTGTGTGTGTGTGTCCATCATGGGTCTTAAACTCAAGGTCTATCACTGTCCCTGCACTCTTTTACTCAAGTTTAATGCTCCACCATTTTGAACCATAGCACCACTTCCAATTTCCTCAGGGTTAATTGGAGATCAGAGTCTAATGGGCTTTGCTTGCCTCAACTGGCTTTGAACTGCCATCTTCAGCTATCAGCTGCCTGGTGGAACAGCATCTTATACTGAGCTGTACCTCAAGTGTTACACACAAATAATTCCAAAATACTTTACAGGGAACAAAATGAAATGATGCCGTTTACTTAACTGAACTATAGACCCTTAAGCCTTCTTTTTCCACTATTTCCAGAAACCTCATAGCCAACCAAATACCCTCTAGGTAGGTATAAGAGAGAATGCACAGCTGGACTCTGGGGGGTCATGCCTGTAATCCTAGCTACTCAGGAGGCTGAGATCTGAGGATCACAGTTCAAAGCCAGCCCGGGCAGGAGAGTCTGTGAGACTCTTATCTCCTCCAATAAACCACCAGGAAACCGGAAATGGTGCTGTGGCTCAAGCGGTAGAGCGCTCGCCTTGAGCTGAAGAGCTCAGGGACAGCACCCAAGCCCAGAGTTCCAGCCCCACGACCGACAGAGAGAAAGAGAGAGAGAGAGAGAGAATGCACAGGAGCAGCAAGACCTCAGGCTTTCACAACAACAAAGCTTATTGGTCAGTAAGTCATGGTAACCACGGGAAATTTAGTAATATTAAAATGTAACCTCCCACTACACACACACAGAATTTCCTATTGATCTATGAAACCCTCAGTCATAATTAGAAGAAAAAACCCACAAAACATTAAAAACCATCTAGAATTAAAATGAGAAAAGAGAAATAATAATATATGGAATAGAAAAATTCTGCAATCATTATCCTTAGAGAGACAAGAGAAATGTTGAAGCTCTAGAACCAAATTATAATGTTTAAAAAGGCGCACTCATAAAATAAGAGACATGCTTTTGGAAATAATAAATCAACAGAAGTTAGAAGATCAGAAGTGTACAGATATAACCAACAGGAAAGAAAAGATGAAAGAAAAAAATGAAGCCAAGAGGTCCAATAACTTACAGGAGTTCCAAAGATAATTAGAAAATTCCTCACTTTAACGGATGTAAGTGTTCAAATAAAAGATACTCACCATGAAGTGCCTAAAGCTGTAACTGGAGAGGGAGACAGAGACAGAGAGACAGAAGAGAGAAGAGAGAGTGAGTGAGAATGAGGAGGAGGAGAAGGAGGAACGCAGCCTACCCTCCACTGAGAAAAAGAGAGCACATTCAAAATATGGGAATGAAAGCTACTTTGTTTCCTGATGGTAGCAGAGAAAGCTAGAGAACTATCACAATGTATTTCACATGCTTCGTGTAAATGGATAGTCTACATCCAATTCCACTGTCTGCCATATTGAGCAAAGAAATCAGAGCCTTCATGAAATGTGGCTAACAAGAAGAGAAGTGCTGTGTCCTTGAGGAAAAGCTAACGGTGTGCAGCCTCCACTGTCAGGGATACGCCCACAAAGATGATTGACACCAGCAAGCAGAGAATCCAGAATGGAAAGTAGCAAAAGGAATTCTCCACTTCATCTGTGTCCAAGATGATAGCTGGCCAGAAGCCCTCCCTCAGAGAAGAGCAATGCCAGACTGTCAGAAGGTTTGCCACGGGGTTGATATTTCCAGAAGCCATGAAGAAGAAAAGGGTAGATTTTAGGTACTGTTAGCTGCTTAGGCATTTTAATGAGTCAATGTTTTATATAGCTATTAAAAGGAGTATGATGATTCAGATATCATTTCAATGTAAGCTAAGGAAAGTGAGGGGAAAATGTTGCAGATATTAAGTCCAGAAAAGAAAACAGGCTGTAAGAGAACAATCTAAATATAATGTGCTCTTTGAGTCAGCAGGGGACAATACTTACATTAGTCATAATAAAAATACTATTGATTTATCAACAAATGTGGTGGTAAAGTTCAATAAAGATTTGAAGTTATTCAGACAAAAAATAATACCATACACTCGTTTGAAATAAGGAATTAAGCATTAGAAGGATTCAGAGAGATGACAGGCCTTGTTTCCAAAGGAGGGTCTGTTTTGGCAAAAGAGAAGTACTGCTTGAACAGCCCATCCGCTTCTTCTGCATGTATTAGAGTTGTTGTGAAGTCAACAATGTTACTGAGGGATGGACAGGGAGTAAAACAGAAAACATCCTTGCTTCATATAACTTAGAGCTTGTTGGCCACAAATTAGACATAAAATGTCAGAACATTAATTCTAATTGAAAGAGCTAAGAAAGAGAGTGACTTAAAATGAGTTAAGGGTGTATAGAACAAATGAGATTAGATGCCAGTTACTTTTAAGACTCAAGTAACACTTTATGACCATGTTTTCAAAATGGAAAATATAGGTATATGCAAATGACATTTATATTAAAAAAATAACCATGCCATTGTAATTGCAGCAGATAAGGAAAGGACAATTCACACTACTATTTCTTTAAAAAGAAAAGCACACACACATAAAAATTAGTTGTGAAATTCAAACATTTCAATACTCTTTTCTCAAATAGCTTGAGACATCTTTTCTCAAATAGCTTGAGACAACTAACTCTGATTGAATTGTTTTGGGGAATAAAGAGACAACAGCCAAAAGTATTACTGTGTCAACACATTCAAGATGTTATTCTTAAAGACTGTGCCAAAATTTCATTTAATATTATACTATTCTTATATAAGCAAGGTGAATTAAAGTTATTGTGCTCACCACAAACAACAATGTTGTTGTTATCAGAGTTCTGTTCTCAAAATCCAGTTGGTGAAATCATCTAGTTTTAATCAATAATATCATATATACTACTTTCCATTTGTGCAGACTATCTGTCAAGGATGTTGTGACAAGATAGGTATTGCAGTTTTTTTTAATGTTTTTCTTTGAAGAGTTGACTGTTACAGTAGATCAGTTCCTGTCTACAGCCTGGAGCTACTTAGTGAGGAAAACAAAGTCTTTGATTTCATATAGTCCACATTCAAAGAAGAGAAAAATAAATAAGGAACAAGTAAAAACAAATCTTCACACACTCTAAACAAACAAAAAACCCCACACAGACACAGATAAACACTGAAAACAAACTATACACAAAAAAAGGCATTGCTGATGTTAACTTAGAAGGAGTAGGTCAAGACAAAGATCTCAAAACAGTGACTTGGGCAATCACATCATTTGATCTGGTAACACATCTCATAGGTCACTTGACTTGGCCACTGAATTTCTTTTTTTTTTTTTCACCTAGAAACAATTTGACAAATCATCATTTTATCCCCATGGTCCAACATAGAAAGCATTTTTTGGCCTGTTCTCTGGACTTTGCCTCCAAGAGTAGGAACTACAGAGTCTCAGTTTGCTTTCATTCAGACCTTACTTATTTTTGCCACATTCTTCACCTAGAGGGCAACCTCCTGACTTTGGACTCAGCTCACATGTGATTTGATTCTTGCAAAATGCCTTTGGTAATTCACCTTGTCTAGTGACCTAGAATTGTGTTTCTGTATGGCTAAAATGGCCTGCATTCTACATGGCAGTCTGACAGTGCTCTTATTAAAGAACACCTACATGTTTCTTCTCCTGCCTGTCTTTGTTGGTAGAAAACACAAATTCTCCTTGTGATTGTTTGGCCCTTTCCAGCATACAATGTGACATGACTTCGTTTTTTACTAAACTTTAGTTCTCAAGGGCCATGAAAACATTTTAAAATTGATTTTAGTGGCAAAACAATTCTTGGTTTGTTCTTATGAAGTGAAGAAATCTTAGAATAAATTCTTGTGAATTGTTAATTTTATATTTTCACACAAGTATAATAACCCAATATACAGATGGGTTTCTAAAGCATTGGATGACAAAACAGCAGCATAAATCATTTTCTGCACTAAAGATGCTACATACAATGATAATGAGTTGGACATGCAAAACTCTGTAAACTACTTACACAAACAGAGCCTACCACAAATGTTCAGGCAGTGGCTAAGTATTGCTCCCAGGCATGAAGTCAGCTAATGCCTTGCTAACCCCAAATTCTTCTCTGTGGTTCTACAAGGAAAGTACTCATGATCTCATTTAGGTTTCCCTGTAGTGTCTTTTCCACAAAGTATGATTTTGGCGGGGGTGAGGGCGCATCTGGGACTCTGTAAAATGTAAGCTACTCTGCACTTTTCTTTTTACAAGTTGGATTCCAGGTCTCAAATGCTGTCTCCTGCTGTGTTGAACATCTGTTCAGGGACTTTCTACTTATTTTTCTTTTCCCACTTACATTTCCACTGGTTATTTTCCACACCCCAACTACTTGATAAATTGGAACTAGCAATATTTACATGCGTGCTCTTATTCTATAATATCCTCCAGTAACAGTATAACTTTCTATGCATGTGATGATGTGCCAAAATATTTAATCAAAAAATGGATGAATAGATGCCTCCTTTTGGTTACTACCATATATGACATTTGAGGATATGCTCTTTACAAAATAAATGAATGGTTATATCTCCTTATATAATGCTGACTAAAAGAGGTGGAATTTGAAAATGATTAAAGTAATGAAGTACAGTTATCTATAGACTTGGAAAGAGACAGTGAAGTAACTTTGGAGACCTGGTAGTTAAAACAAAAAATGTTTTGACCAGAGATACATTATACCATAGGAAGATGTTCAAAGTATCTTAAGCAGAGTTACAGGAAATGCAAGAGTGGAAAAAAAGAACGCATTGGTCCTTAAAGAAATAGCAACTAAACTAAAAACACCAAGATATTCTTCAGTAGTACAGTGATTTGTCTAACCAACTGCTGAGCAGTGCTATAGGTAGAGTCTAACTATCTTGGAATTAAATAGAAGTAGATAGAAAGTAAATAGAAGTAAATGGAAGTAAATAGAAGTAAATGATCAAGATAATCTTCTAATTGATTGTATCAAAGATATAGAGCAATGAACAGTTTAGGTCATAAATAAAGAGTGGAAAGGTTCTTTAACCCACACCTATATTCCCATCTCCAAAGCAAGACATGGAGAATTCTCCTCTCATTTCAGCTTTACTTTATAGTTTATGAGGATTAAGTTTAGTATATTTATCAGGTAAACAAGATCCATGTTTATTCCTAATCTGCTCCTATAAGTACCAAATCAGAAAAATACTTGCTCATGTTTTTTTAGAAGAATTTATACACTAAATATCCTGACTATAGGGTGTCAACCAGGAATTCAAATGTGCTCCAAATAGCCCTTTATTACGTGGCCATGGACAAGCTCTGTTGCAGTCTTGTGTCTACTCCAGCTGCATTATGAACTAGAATTCCCACAGGGTGGGTCACTTCCTTTACCCAGCAGGAGATGTCATAACCTTCCCTGGGTTCCTAAGGTCTCCAGGAGTTGAATGGTAACCCCGGACATCTAACCTATTAATAACTGAGTCCAGAACATTTCATCCTCTACATTAGTGGAAATTTGTATACAGTATCATAAACTTACTAAAATTGTGCTGGTTAGTCCAGCCATGGGATTCAATCAGTTTTCCCTAGACTCAATCCAAAATATTCTCAAAATTTTCTCTTCTCAGGCATAGAATGTGAGCACAGGGTCTTTAGGATATGAACTCTTTTGATTTCATTCTGAGGATTTTTTTTCTGAGGATTTTTTTAAAACACAAATTGAAGAAACGTGATAGGAATTTCATGGTAAAAGCAATGCCCCTGGGAAGATAGAAACCAATGGGTACATGTTTCCTCTTCTTTTGAGTTGGTGATCCTGAGATATGTGTTCTAGAGCTCAGGTTGTACCACAGTGTTGAGTGATGAAGTGGATATTTCCTCCTGGATCATTTTTCCTCTTGGTACATACATCTCTGCCTGTCCCTGGTTCATGCTTCTGTGATGCCATGGCATAGGTTACCCAAATATTAACTGAGTCTCTGCCTTCAGAAAATTCCAGGCTGAACCAGAAGAAAAGGAGTTAGGAAGAATCAAGTCTCACAGAAACCGACATGCTTTTCTCCAGAATATTGAGAGAATGGAGATGTAGGCCACCTCCTGCCAACCTTTGGCTTGTAAGTATCCCTATTAAAACCCATAAAGCACTGGGCACATCATTTGCCCTGACCTTTCTTACAATCTTGTCACAATGACAGTTAGAGAAGAAAAAAATAATCCAACATGTCATTTTAGATTTCTCAAAGCTTATAACTAAAGTTGGATGAGTCACCAGCAAGGTATGTAGACAAAAATGTATGGGGATGCATATTTGAATTTGGATATATGTGTGAGCCTGGCTTGTTGCTGATTGGTATAACTGATAAAGCCAATGTGAGATGGCATGGCTATCATTAAACCCTGAAATATCTGTAAATTGCACAGTGATAGTGCACATTTTGCACATGACATAACTTCATAAACGTACTTAATGAAATAATATAGAAAGTACATAACAAAAGGTGAAGCCTCTGATGTTTTGTTTATAGCCATAGCAGTTTATGTTTCCTGTCTCTAGCTCTGTGGAAAAGAACTGAAAAAGAAAACCAAGCAAAGAAAAAAAACCCACAGAGCTTTCTAAATATGACAAATGTTCAGGAGTTTGCATTTTACTTTTGGCAATGCCATTAATGTCAGTGAGCTTATCCAGAAACCTGTATTGATATCATTTTAATATTTGAAATGGTTCATTTGGCAAACATAAACAATACCAATAGATTTGATTCCGTGGCCTTTTGCCTGGATAATGGATGTAAAACTAGGTCCTAACTGGATTTTCTTGGTTCTTCTCTTCTTCTTTTTCCTTTTTTTAATTCAGAGGGACAGGTCAGAATAAAATAAAACTGTTAAGGTGTTTGTCATAATATCTTCTTAAGGGACCAAGAATGTCATGGGTCACACATTCCTTAGAAACCATTTGTCACTTTCTCATTCTCTCCACCTTGTCTGTCACTCACTACCCGGAACTGTCTTCCTTTGCCAAGATTTGCCAAGAACTGGAGGCAGAACTTTGCTCTCAGGCATTCTACCGCCATGGTGCACGAATCCGTTTCCTCTCCTGTCTTTTGCTCCAAGCATCTAGCATTTATTTGTCCAACTATAAATTGCCTATTTATACTTTCATGTCCCTGAGTACATGTGGCACAGTATTTCCTTTGTTGCATTTTGCTGATTTTCCTCAACCTACTATACAGGCAATCACTGAGTTCCGATACTTTCTTTCTCTTCCTCCCTTCCTTCCTATCTCTCTTTCCTTCTTTCTTTCACTCTTTCTTTTCTTTTCTATAGTTTGAAACAGATATTCACTCAATAGAAATCAAATTCCAAATTTTGTTGTTTTGGAAAGATGACAATATGCAATAAAACACCCTCTCACTATACTAGAGAATAGCAGCAACTCTAATTCTTATCAGCCATGAGATTATGTCTCTTCTATACTGTGCTATATTTTTCAACTGTGATGTTGGAAAGCTTAAGTGCATAAAATTAATTTTGTTTTATAATACTCCCAGTTCATAATGAATTTACTGGAAACATAATGCCAGCATAAATCCAGGAAGGATTGTCTGAAAAACCATCTCAAATCAATGAGACCTTCAAAGACAGACAGGAAGGGAAGGAGGAAGAAAGGGAGGGAAGAAGGAAGGAAGGAAAGATATTATCATACATTTAGTTATGTAACCCAAGTATTCACTACAATACATTTCTATTCCATAGTAAATTATTGCAGCACATTCCTATAACATTGCCTAATACTGAACATACCCTCCAAAGTCATATTCTTTAAGAAGTTTATACAACGCAGAAAAATACTACATTCATTAAATCATCCTGTTGTGCCCACTGAATATAAATATTAGCCATTTGGTATATTCATTTTTCTGATATGTTTCACTATCTGAAAGATAATTCATTCTTCTGTTAAGAGAATGAAACAAACCTTACATATTCAAGCACCTAAAGCTTGGAGAATATATTATGGCCAATCAAATAAATTCTTTAGTCACTATTTATTTACTTTTATTGCAATGCTGAAGATTAAATTCCAGGTCTTATGCATGATAAGTAAACCCTCTACTGCTGAGCTACATCTTCAACTCCAAGGATTATTGATCTGATGAATTTGATTTGTTCTGACTAATACCACTTGCAATGCTCCTACAAAAATATCCCATAGATCTCCAAAGTTGAATATAATCAGGAACTTGATTAGTTTTAAGATTACTAAATCCATTAATCAATAGTTAACATATAAAATGTCTTTATGTAAAAGGAAGCACACTTTTCCTATCCCAAAAAGTATTTCTCAAAGTGTATCCTAGGAACAGAATCATTTAAGAGTGATTATGAAAAATCAGTGCAGATTATTTGGCCCCACTACAGACTTTCTGATAAGAATCCCTGGGGCTAGATGCCAGGAATTTGCATTTTAACAAGCTCTCTGGTTGGTTCTTCAGGATACTAAAGCTTGAGACCCACTCATTTAAAAGCTAACATAAAATAGGTTTTAAACTCTAGTTTCATGGTAGGAAGCTGACAATTTGTTTTCTACATTGAATCTGTTACACTGAGGTACTCCCAAGATGAGACTCAGCACATTTTTTGCAGAGTAAGACTCCCTTATTCACTAAAGTAAATAATAGCAAAATTAAGAATGAGCTATAAATTGTACTAAATGCTGATAACTTGAAATCTCCAAAATGGAATAAATTACTGACTATTGCACTTTAAATGGATATTAAGAGTGTTCCAAATTACCAAATGTTTTGCCATTTTGATAAATTGGTTTTAATTTTTTATCAGACTATATTTAAGTACCCTCTGTGAGCATGTGCCAGACAGTTCCATTAGGCATTTTCAATTGCATTTATTTTCTTTAATGTATAAACAGTATAAAGTAAAGGTGGTTTGTGAAGTGTGATGACTACCTCTCTTGCACTGCTGGGAATGGTCCCCTCTGGGTTGGGGACTGGACATACTATGAACCTTAGGAAAGACATGAAAACAGAAGACGGAATGTCTTCATCTTGCGATTTGATTTGATAAACATTACTTATGAACACAAAGTCAAAATTGCACCTTTGATGGGGAAAATGAGAAAGGGATTTGAGTCACATTATACAGGAGAGAGAAAGAGAGAGACAGAAACAGAGAAAGAGGCAGAGAGAGGTGTAATAAATGCACTCAAGTCGTGAGAGTTGAAGGAACGCATAATTAAGTCCTTGGCACCATGAAATAGACTCTCCCTACATGTGGTTCATTGCCAGTAAAGGACGTGCCTGGAACCGCTGGCCAAGAAGAATTACAAGCATTTGCTGTTACTTTAAAATATTCATGTTCAGCTACAACACTACATATTTCAATTGACAGATAAGGGAAAAACACTTTTTTTCTTCAATCCTCTGGCACAAGGAACACTACATAATTAACTCCTTCATTTACCAAAACCATATTTCCATTAAAAGTATTAAAGCTATGCATTTAGGGCATTCACTGTCTTGAAATAACCCATCATGTGAGTTGGTTTATCCCCACAAATTTAGAGACTATATTTGCTCACTTATGTCTGACCAATGCATTTACTAGAACAGCAAGTACAATATTGAAAAGGATGGCCTAACAGGGAACCACCCATCTAGGCATGCTTCCTCCCTCAGCTGGGAGTAAAAGACATACAAACAACAATGGTTAGACCACTGAAGTCTTTTCAGATCCTAAAACCTGACGATTCCTGAAAACAAACATCAACAAAAAAAAGGCCATCTGAATGCCAAATAAAATGGAAATGTAGGACTTATAAATAATTAAGGGAAAATTATTTTCAACTTTTCTTCTTTCATTTCTCCCTGCCAAGAGAAATTTCCTTTCACTTTTGGAAGTTTCGAAAGAGGACTCAGAATTAAGAGCACACAGACACAGCACCAAAGTATTCACCTGCCACTAGTTCAGAGAAGGAAGGTGAAAAGCAGAAAGATGATCCTGATGAATTTCTTTTTTGCAGTTTCAGTTCAGCTCTTGTCTTTTTGTGCTACACCGGAGTACAACCTCAAGATGCCTTCACCACACCAGTGTCAGATCACAGCATTATTACTACCGTTGTTTCAATCGTATCCAAAGACAATGTTTATCAGGCAAGAGAGATGGATCTGTTGAGGTAAACCAGCTACATATTAGACTTGTACGCCATTATAGCCCTTCCAGGACTAAGTAGTAAATCATCACTTCTTAAGTAACCCCAATTCCTTTCAGACCAGTTTCTTGGGCTATAAAAACAACTCCCTAGAGAAAATAAATGCACCAAAGTAGGCTGAAGTCCAAGACCATTATGCTTGCTGTGTGTAGAAATAGTCCAAGTTCCCTTGTTGTTGTTGTTATTGTATTTTTTTGGACCAAACAAGATCATAGAAGTTAATTTTATGGACTTCCTTCCTTGTTTTATATAAACTATTATCCTCCACTCTCCATACTATAACCGCTGACCCTCTCTCGATTAGTTCAGAAGCTCTTCTCTTTCTATAAACAAAAATGAATTGTTAGATTTTTTGTTCATAATCCTCACTCCATATTTTATTTCTCATTTTAAAATGTGGTCATTAATTGCCCAATGACTGTAGTCTAAATGGTATTTAAATTTGCAGTTGAATGAGAATTAACTGCCTATATCTTCAAGGGAAAGTCATCCATGGACAACTATGAGAAAAAAAAATGAGAAAGGACTTAAAGACAAAGCAAAGTATTCTGAAATGTTTAAATAGTTAATTCCACTTTTCTCTATTGGTACATCCTACCAGAATGGTGTGCACTGGCCTATATTAACAAGTCACAAAACTTCAGTTTGTGCTAGCACAGAAAGATAGATCATGAGCTGCTTATACTTCCAGTACTATGTACCTCATATTTCTTTCTTCATCAAACTGAAAACATAACTGAAAGCCGTCTTTATTTCAGATTTAGCTTAATTTCTAATGAGCATGGGAAAGAGGGACTTGATGTTTGCCAGCTTAGGTACAAAGTGTGGAGATGCACTCTTGACTATATGTTCTTTACCACTAGCTGCAGAATAATTTTCCTAAGCTTACCCTTTAACCAAGAACTTCTGGGTCATTCATACTTCAATTTTGGTAAATTTGTAAAGTTTGGCCTCTAAGGTGTTGGTGGCAAAAATACAAAGTGTATTTGTGTGGAGTGGAGAAGGAGAAGGAGAATTTGGAAATATAGGGAAGGGAGAAGGAAATTCTCAACAAACAGAATGAGGCCAATAACTTTCTACGACAATATTTATTAGAGGAGATAGACAAATATAAGCAATCCTGTCAGTTTTACAAGTTTACCCAGGGATTTGTTGGCAGAGCGTAAGTTTTGCTGCAAAAGGAATCAAGTACTAATTTGGGATTTGTCCATCTCTTACTAATGCAGGACTACCTTCTTGCTCTTGAGAGAAGAAGGAAAAACAAGAATGAATCAAGCATCCAAATCTAAATCAATTACTTCTATATGTGCAGCATGTGTCCTGGGGTTTGCCATGCTGTGGATGCTCTGAGTCCTCATTACTACAAAACTGAATAAGGGCCAAGGGCAGATTTACCTTTTTGATCTTTTCTAATTTGACTGGAGAACACAGTACAATGGAGGAGATAGTCCATGTCAGGAGGCATCAAACTCGACCTTAGGGCCAAATCTAAGTTGCCATCTGTTTTTGTAAATAAAGTTTTATTGAAACACAGCCATGCACATTTGGTTATTATTGCCTGTGGCTGCTTTCACGCTACAACTTGAATAGTTAAGTAGCTGCAGCAGAGACCATCTGTCCTGCAGCGCTGAAAATATTTACTATCTGGCCCTTTCCCAAAAAAAGTTTGCTGAATCTTGGTCTATATTAAGGGATTGGGAGTTTTCTTTGAGGTTAAAATAATTTGGGAATCAGAAGAATTTGAGGCTATTCCAGGGCAGGGAAGAAGACACTGTTCTTCCTAAGTGTTCTAGAAAAGGGAGAAAGATCAGAAGAGAAGAGCTGAGAGAAGAGAATCAGATACAGAAATAGAAGAGAAAGATTCTCCAAACCGATTTCCTTCTGATCTTACCTAGATCTGTGGTCTGAACGACTGCCCGGCAGATCCCACGTGTTGCGGGCAGCTATGCTGGATTCATGTACTTACCATGGGAGGGAGGGGGTGGGGAGAGAGCAGGTTGCTATAAAACCAGCTCATTCTTTGTGTTTGTTTGTTCATATGCTGACTTGCCTTCTGCTCTTCCACCAGCATAGAAGCAACATAAAGGGCCTTGTCAAATGCTGCTCCTATGCCATTTCAATAATGCTCAGACAAATAATCGTGTATTCTTTCTCAATTACCCAGTCTGGGGTCAGACATGGTAGTACATACCAGTAATCCTAGCTACTCTGGAAGCAGAGATCTGGAGTATTGAAGTAAAAAAACAGTCCAGGCAAATACGTTTGCAAGACCCAATCTGAAACTGTAAGGCAGATATGGTAGTCCATGCCTGTTATCCTAGCAATGTGAGAGGCAGAGGTTGGAGTGCTGCTGCCCAAGGATGGTTTTGGACAAAAACTATAGATCCTACCTGAAATCCTACCTAACTAGAGTAAAAAAGAAAAAAGAAAAAAAAGGACTAGGATTATGGATCAACTGGTAGAGCATCTGCCTAACAAATCAAGCCCTGAGTTCAAACATTTGAAAGCTCCCAAATTAAAAAAAAAATGCCGAGATCTGATGACTCACGCCTGTAATCCTAGCTACTCAGGAGGCTGAGATCTGAGGCTTGCCATTCAAAGCCTGCCTGGGCAGGAAAATCTGTGAGACTCTTATCTCCAATTAACTACCAGAAAACCAGAAATGGCACTGTGACTCAAGTGGTAGAGCGCTGGTCTTGAGCTGGAGCTCAGGGATAGCACCCAGGACAGAGTTCAAGCCCCATGACCAAAAACAAAACAAAAAAATCCCCCCAAAACAAATGCTCAATCTGTATCCAAAAGTGGGATGTAACATCTGGTAACAGCTTTGGTCATTCTCTACAAATTCTGGGAATTAGCTCTCTAAGTATTAGGAGAAAAACACTATAGAAATAGGAAAATGAAAAAGGAAAACAAGAAAATCTAAGTATCTTAGCTAAAATCTGAGTGATGGGTACAGTCAGCTGATTAGGCTAGCATGCTTCCAGGAAGAGTCATTTTGATTTTAGCCCATAGCCCATAGTACATCTTTTTTTTTTTTTTGGTAGGTCATGGGGCCTGAACTCTGGGCCTGGGTGCTGCCCTCAGCTCTTCAGCTCAAGGCTAGCACTCTATCACTTGAGCCATTGCGCCACTTCCAGCTTTTTCTGCATGCAAAGCAAGTGCTCTACCACTGAGCCACCTTCCCAGCCCCATAGTATATCTTGTATCAAACTACATGCCCTTTACTATCAATAGGAAGGTAGAAAAATTAATTTTTTTAACTTGAGTTTCCAAAAACCAAATTCTGAGTAATGGATATAGAAAGAAATCCTACCATCTTCTTCCTCTGACTTGTTCTTTCTTTTTTCTATCCCTTCCTCCTAGATGCCAAAAGCACTATAACTATATTTAAAAGTCATGCTAATTTCAGCCATTTATGCGCACTTCTTGTCGGTTATGCCATTATTATCATGTAGCACAATTACAATTATTAACACCATTAAAGATGTGTGCATTAGCTAGCCAATGATTTTATTGTCCCCTTTTTGCAGAATAACTCAGACAATATGCAGAGAAGTGAGTGGATCACTCTTAAAGTCAAAGATCTCTATTAAAGTCAAGATTGTTACACTTAAGCAAGTGTCATATTCATAAATTAACTTCTTTTTGTTTTAGTTTTCTCATCTGTGAAATAAGAGTAACTTACTAATTCCACCCAATTGCTACAGATTTAGAAGGAAAGAATTATAAAGAAGGTAGAAAGTACAAAGTTGGTGACATTGTGTTCTTGAATCATAGTGTGCCATTACTCAGAAGACAATGGAAAGAATGAGCCCAGTAAAGTTGGAAATATTCTCCATCCTTCTTCTTTCACCTTATTACCTCATTTCCTTTCTACTAAAATCATGCCCCAAACCCAGTTATAATTGTAGGAAATGGAACTATGAAACCACTGACTGTCATCCAATTCTTACATAGTCATGTTACCATGTATATACTGTTCTAAAGGTGGCGAGACACCATTAGAGGAGAAAGTAACAATTGTCAGTAGAATAAGAATATCCTAAAATAAGTCTTTGGGAAATTCTTAGAATTATATTTTACTTGTTCTAGAGTAATCTTTTGGTTCCAGGTGTTGTGATTAGTCTTATTGTTTTGATTCTTACCATACAACCATAGGGTATAACACTTTAGTAGCATAGAACTTCTGTACATAACTCTTAGTAACATGAACCCAAGTCATTCTATTTCCAGTTTTGTTTAGCTTTCAGTTTTTTCAGAGCATAGAATTTCAAACCTTGATATCTTAGGGTAACACAGTTTCAATTTGAAGCTGGTCAAAATATTTCTGTACATTTCCTGAAATGGTTAACTCTGTTAGCTCCACTTACAGGACAATTATTCAAAACTGTTAAAGATGGCTATAGGTCTTGGGATAAGGGGGAGAGAATCAGAAAGTGATTCAGAAAGTGATCATTAGTTAAAATTAAATAATGGTGCAACACCTAAAAAAGCACCTGTGTCATCTATACATGTGAATACTAAATTAATTCACTGTATTCCCAGCTCAGATAAAATCTTCATGTAACATTTCCTATGGCATGAAAAATAAAAAAGATGGAAATGTTAAAAGTGATTAAGCTATGTAATTTAAGAAATATACACTTAAATATTTGCTGAATTTTAATTAAATACTAAAGGATCATTTAAAATATTTAAATAAGTGAGGTATGTCCATTCTGTAACATGCAATGTCAACTATTATATTACTTAAGTCCTTAATGGTACTAGTGTTCTTAATTAGGAATTAGAAAAATTTAACACAAAGAATGCACACATAACAACCAAAAATACTTAGCATCTATTAAGTTCAGGAACTGTTCTCAATACACTGAGTTTACAAAATGAATAAAATGTTCTCTATCCTTAAAGTCAAACAATTAGAGAATAGAGAGAATTGTTTATGTACACACACCTCACACACAGATATACAAATATATGTACATACTTATGGTGTATAGGTATAAAAATCAACATCAAGCATTTGTTGGATCTTCATTTTAGACAATGCCAATTACTTTACAGAAATCATCTTAATTAATCTTTCAGGAAACCATAAGAGAAAGTCAATAGACAACTCATTTTACTAATGCAGAAAACCAGGACTGGAAATGTAAAATATCTAGCCTGCAGTCCCTGAGCTGTCAACCAGGGCTCCAGTCTATCTCTTTCAATACCATACTTCAGGTAGTTTCTCAGTTTACAGTCTAAGACTAGGGGGGTGAGAGAGGTGTTCTAGGTTCTAGGTTCTGCATGCTGGCTTTAACTTGTGACCCTCTTTCCTTGCTGGTTGACTCAAGACAAGCACTGAAATCTCTCATTATGTAAGTGATTTTATATATGAGAGGTGATATCAGAAAAAAGAGGTGCTGCACAGAGGGGGAAGCCAAAGGGAGTGAGTATGTCTCTCCTGATGCTGGCAAAGTGCAGGACATGAATTCTGAGCATGAGAACTTGAACCTGGAACAAGGAGAAGGAAGACTGCGGTGGGTCTGAGCACTGAGATAAGAAGTCCTCATTTCCTCTGAGAAGCAATTGGGAGGAATTGAAAATAGAAAATACCACTGTATATATATACACAATGGAATTCTATGCCTCCATCAGAAAGAATGATATTGCCCCATTTGTTAGGAAATGGAAAGGCTTGGAAAAAATTATATTAAGTGAAGTAAGCCAAGTCCAAAGAAACATAGGTCCCATGGTTTCCCTTATTTGCAATAACTAGTATATGTCTGAGACAAGCAGAAAAGGTCAGATAAGGTGATGTTAGGGAAATGAACCCTAAGATATGTATTCAAATGTTTTTTTTTCTTCATGCTATTGTTTCTAACACATTTATAAGATTATTTCTTTGTTGCTTTGTATGTCCCTCCCCCACAGTATAACCCCTGCTTTCACTGTATTTGATATTTGTATAATTTGTGGAGGGGAAGGGGAAAAATACGTCGTTTAAATAGGGATACAGGTGGACCCATTGCAACAATGAGACGTACAAGTCGTTATGTCAAAAACAAACTTTACAACTTTGGTGAGAGGGGGCAGGGAGAGGATGGGAAGGGATGGGAAGGGGAAACAAAGGAGGAGGCCACAATGCTTGATAAGAAATGTACTCATTATTTTGCCCATGTAATTGTAACCCCTCTGTACAGTATTTTCACAATAAAAAATAAATTAAAAAAATTTAAAAAATTAAAAAAGAAAGAAAATACCACTGTAAATTAATAGGTTCATCTATTATTTTTGCATAATTAAGCCTGAAGAAAAATATTTCCCTCAAACTTTCTGTATCTGTATCTTATTGGGATTTATTTTGAAATACTTCAATGAAATACATGGTAAATATTGGTGTTTATAGTGTATCTTTCTGTATAATATTAATCCTAACTCAAGAGAATTTTTCAGAGTGGATGTGAAAGTATCCAGTGAAGAAAAGTGTTAGAATTTCAAAAGACAATAAAATATGTACAAGATTTCTTCACTTTCCCTTCTTCCCTTAAACCACAGAAAATATCAAAAGAAAAAATTAGCTGTATAAGCTTACTGAATTACCTACTATCCTAAACTACTTGTTATTTTTTAAGCTAGCTAATTTGATTGTCAGTTAGACATATGAGAACAGTCTCTGGCAGACAGCTCAGTAACCCCAGAAATATATTTTTCCATGTGACCCTATATATAGAAGTTAAGTAAATACATTTTTACCTCTCTCCTGAGACCATCTTTTGAAAAGTAACTAAATGTATTTAGATTGTGAGAAAACAAACTGTCTATATTCTCATGGTTTGTACATCTTCCCTCTCTCAGTGGTCCTCTCTCTCTCTCTCTCTTTCTCTCTCTCTCATTCACTTGCTCTTATTTTTTAACTTTCTGTAAAATTCTGATTGTCTCTCTAAATTCTATCTGCAACTCACCAAGAAACTGAGATGATTAGATTCGACCTACAATTTGAAGGAAACAGTTTTGCAATTAGACTCTGCTAAAGGCATTACCCAAAACAAACAAAAATTCTCATCTCACTCCTCTTAAGGTAGTTTGATTAATCTTTTTTTTTACATGACTCAAGTAAAGTTCAATTGTAACACAGTATCTACAAAAACTGAGCAGAAGCAACTATACAGATCAACATGAGGCCTGACTGAATATGTTTTCTGATTTTCACTCAGAGAAAAAAAATAGCAATAATTTTATCTTTTCTTTGTGCTCTAGTATCTTTCTTCCAAAATCCAACTTAGTGTTACAGGAAAATCCTAATGGTAAACCAGGGTAAAAGTATTCTTTATTTATATTTTCTTTTATTTAGGGTAGGTTTCCATAATCAGACACACTTTGGAGAAAGCCTACCTAAATAAGCCTTTAATAGGATACTGGGTGACTGGAAAGTTCAAAGGTGGAACCATGGTGGTAGTCTTTTTAACTTAAGCTATTTTAGGACTAGTGTTCCAAGGAACACACTTTAAAAACTGCCTGTTGGAGTCATGGAGTTCATGCCATTCTTTTCTCATGGACATACTTAGAATGACACAAGACACAACTGATATCCAAAATAGATATTAATTCTTAAAAATATGTGTGTTTATCCAAGGAATAGCCTCCTATTCAAGAACAATGTCTTCCTCCTGTTTTTGCTGCAGTGCTTCACACCTCCGCTATGCCTGCTCATCAGGTGCCTATTCGGAAGGTCCCCAGAAGGGAAGCTGCCACCACTGCAGACACATGAGTAGGTCCTTGAGGAAGGGACACCAAAGGTAATCCCCAGGGAAGTTGTTTCTGGCATTATTTGGAATCTTTCTGTTTGTGATTGTGTGGCCTGTCAGATGTACAATGGACAGATCCTTCTGTCAGCCATGTTATTACTCAAGAGTGAGTTGCAGAAAAAGAGGAGAGGAAAAGAAGAAACAAGCTGCCAACTGTGTCCTTAAAGGAATGGTAAGAAAACCTTTCATATCATATCTCAGTTACTTATGAGTACAAAATATTGCCACATTTTGCTAACTAGGCTTCCTCTTGAATTTGGCTTTTAATTTCTTGACTATTAAAATGAATATGTACAATATGTGTATAGGAAGGTAGCTAGGTAGATAGATAGATAGATATGTGCCATTTACTTGCTTTGTCTCTAGCCATAAGAATTTAATGGAGTAATATCTGTTATAATTTAAGCTTGTATAAGTTTTGTCCTTAGGCAAGTCACTTAACTCACTGGACCAGAAGAGCATCCTAAGAAATATAATCGTAATGTTTTATTAAAACTTCTTTACAAGGTGGAAGTGAATTAGAACTTCATGAAAACAAATGTTCTTTGAAAATTATACTGTATCATTCACCATGCAGGACTTTTTAGATTCCAAAAACATATTTTTGAGCTAATGTAAACCCTCCTTTAAAGTTCTCTTGGGACTAATTCAAATCATTTTAGCTCACCTTTCATAAAGTTTGGCTCTGTGTCATTTCAAATGGGAAATAAAGTTTGTAAGATAAATTTTAATGGCCATTTTTGGGTATAATAAGTTTCCCTCAGCTATTTAGATGAAATAGATGCATGAATATTCAAGCATAATTTTTAAGTTCCCATTTTGATATTCATTGTATTTTCTATTTATTGAAAGCATTCACTAAAAGATATTGGAACAGCAATGGCATCCAGGATTTCTATTCCTTATGCTCTACTCACTGTGTGCCACAATGTGACACACCCCAACAAAACACATCCTTCTTTCAGGTCTGAAGTTGTTCTTGGCTATTCCTGTTTTATGTTCCATCGCCATTTCTCCATTCCTTTATGCAGCTGATTCATACTCTTCTCTGGCACAGTTCTGTATTCAGATGCTTCAGTGATGTTTCACCTCAGTCTTGGTAGTTGCAGGCCTTCCTTTCTTCTCAGTTTTCCCAAGTATGTGGCTTATGCCTCTGCTAAAGGTTTGATCCTGCCAAAGTAGGCACAAATTACACTATTTAATCAGAGACCACAAAACAAACTTGGTGGTGGAGGATGATGGTAGATGGAAAGTGACCCTAGAGGTCATGAGCATTGGGTAAAGGGAGATATCACAATATTCTTTGGCTATTTTTCTTGCTTCTTCCTCTGCTTCTATATCTGACTAGCACAGAGTGGCTAAAGTTATAAATAACATAGATTTATTTAGCTTATGGTTCCAGAGGTTGGACAGTCTACCATCAAGGACATCATTGTAATAAAAAGGGGCATCACAGGCTGACACAGGATGAGCCCACCACAGAGAGCTTACTTTCATGGAAAGCCACCCCCTCAACAATCCAAAATTATTAATTTATTAATGAGTTAATATAATCCCTTTCCTAGTTACCTAGTTACCATCCCAATACCTTGAACAGGTGAATTTGAGGATAAGGTGTCCTATAAGTGGGAATTGGGACACTTTGAAATAGAGCACTGCTCTGACAAAGAATCAAGGCTTAGTGGTTTATAATTCTATAAGTCATTTGGCGCGGGGGGGGGGGGGGGAGGCAGAAAATTCAGAGTTGGACCTGTGGGGCTACAATCAAAGTGCTGGTAGAACTCCTTACCATCCGGCATTTTCAACAGATTCTGGCTTTGTCACAAATCTGCTTCTGTTATCACTTTTTGTTCTCTGTCTCTCTTTTCTCCTCTATCACTTGTACTGACTTTTGTGATTACATTGTGCAGGAAGACAAGCAGAGACTTCTGAACGGAACCAACAACGGAGAAGTAGAAGAACTGAGATCATCTGAGTGAACCCTCGGTGGGCCTGTCTGCCCCTTTCCCTGTCCTGCCCAGTCAGCCTTGCATCATCCCTTCTTTTTCCACTGAAAGGGAAGTGCTTTCAAAGTTCATCTCAAAGATAATGAGCTAATCTAGGCTAATGGGCTCTTCAGGCGGGACTGCATCATCGTTGAGAATTTCTGTTGAAGAGGATGCCCCACTTTTATTGACCTTGGTAGTTAGAAAGCTAGCCTTTGGGAATTTGTGGCCAGGTAGAAAGTGATGGAGACCCTACTGGGAAGATGCTTTGTAGTGAGACCCCCTGCAGGTCACTCCAGGCAAGGAGTGGCCTTAACCCACTTCCACTTATGTAGTCTTGGCTCAAGAGAGAATTATTCTTCCAACAGAGCAAATGCAATACTTCTAGAATTTATTTGGCTATAGTTTCCTTATATATTCATGAGGAAAACTATACCCCCTGATCTTAACTTGTGATGTAAAGATCACTGAAAAATCTTAGCCATGTACTTGGATCAGAATGTATAGAATGCAGCAGCTTTTGGCTGTGTAGATTCATTTCCACTTCTAATAGCTCTGAGAAGCCTGTGGGCATACTGATTCCTTTGACTGTGCTGCTTTCTCACCTGGTTGACTTCTTCCCATTTTTGGGAGGGAGGATCTTTCTTTCTTTCTTTCTTTCTTTCTTTCTTTCTTTCTTTCTTCCTTCCTTCCTTCCTTCCTTCCTTCCTTTCTTCCTTTCTTTCTTTCTTTCTTTCTTTCTTTCTTTCTTTCTTTCTTTCTTTCTTTCTTTCTTTCTTTCTTTCTTTCTTTCTTTCTTTCTTTCTTTTCTTTCTTCTTATAAAAGCATCACGGACACTGGAAAACCTTCCTTGGTTCTCCTGTTCTGAGTGCTTTCATTGAATCTGATGCTGATTTCTGTCATGACACCTAATTCACTTCATTATAGAGGATTTTTTTTTATCACACTGCACAATAGCAAGGTTAGTTATGTGCTTCATTCTTGGGATCCTCAGAAGCATTCACTAGTGGCTGGATTAAGAGATGAAGGAGGCATCCTAGTGAGGGTGAGCTACAGAAGTAGAATGCCTTGCATATGCAGCTACAGACACACCGCCACTGAGAACCTGAGAAAATATTATTTCAAATCACTGAAAAATAAGGAGATTTCTAAATATAGCTGAAGTGGAGACACCAGCCCCAGGAATTGGAATCATATATTTTTACATATGTCTTGAAATATCTTAATATGACACTGCCTATATTTTATTGCTTGCTATTTTCCCCATCCTAAACCCACCAAATGGCTGACATAAATACAAATGGCTGAAAACTTAACATGTGTTTATTGATTGATCAGTTGCCTATTTCTTTTTTTAATGTTTTTATTTTCTTTGAGTAGTTGTTCTTTGAGTAGTTGTTCATGAATGCAATGCATCTTGATTAATGTCACCTCTTTCAACATTCTCGCTCATCCCTCCCACCTACCTCTCCCCTCACTTTCCTTAATTTTAGGTTATGTATTTTTTTTTTACTATTTAACAAAGCAGTTTATGTGTGCAACGAATCTTGATCTGTCTCACCACTTCAACATTTTCACCTCTCTTCAACCTATCCTTTCCCTTATATTTCTCAATTCCGTGGTATATACAATGAATTCTTGCCTGCTTCTCCCTCTTCTCCACCCTCTCCCCTTGACCCCACCCTCCTTTCTTGAATGTACCCTTTTCCTGTACTTACTTTGTTGGGCTTTGACTAAGTCTTTTTAAAAGATTATACCATTTTCGCTCTCCACAGAGTCTATTACACTTTAGTTAATTCACTTGTATCCCCTTGTTTACCATTCAGTGTGTTTACTTATAAATTTTGTAAGCACCCACAAATTTATAGCTCCCACAGTGAGGGAAAACATGCAACCCTGTTTCTCTGAATCTGGATTACATCACTTAATATGTCTTTTCCAAATGTTTCCTTTTTCTTTTTTTTTTTTTTTTTTTTTTTTACAAATGGTACAATATCATTCTTTCTGATGGATGAGTAGAATTCCACTATGCACACTTTTTAATCCATTTGTTCATTGGGGGTATCTGGCTATGGTAAATAATGGTATAATGAACATGACAGTGCCATTTTTTTAATCTCAAGAGGGCCAAAAAGGCAAAGCCTGTGTCAATGTTATAAGCACATTGGCATAGTTGTTTGTTTGTTGTTGTTACCAGAACAAAATGCCTGAAGCTGGATAACGTAAACAAAAGAGGATTATTTTCAGAGGGATACAGCAGAAATACAAGAGGGATTATAACAATCAATAGTATTTTATCTGATGCTATTTGGAAGAGCACAGTTGTTCAAGCAAAATCTATAGCAAAAATACCACCTCTCTACAAGAATACAGTAAGCTCTGAAAGTGAGCCCTATAGGGCTGTAGCAGAAGAAATAAAAATGCACTGCCATATCACTGGGGAGAAGAGGAACACTTGAGAAGTGTTAAGGTTAGGTTGTTACTTTGTATCACTCAATCAGTGATCCACTCTGCCAGGATAAATGAAGAATCTTAACCAAAGAATTTGCTTTTCGACTTGGAAAAAATTATATTAAGTGAAGTAAGCCAAGTCCAAAGAAACATAGGTCCCATGGTTTCCTTTATTTGCAATATCTAGTATATGTATGAGTCAAGCAGAAAAGGTCAGATAAGGTGATGTTAGGAAAATGAACCCTAAGATATGTATTCAAATGTTTTTTTTCTTTCATACATTTGTTTCTAATGCATTTATAAGATTATTTCTTTGTTGCTTTGTATGTCCCTCCCCCACAGTATAACCCATGCTTTCACTGTATTTGATGTTGGTATAATTTGTGGAGGGGAAGGGGAAAAACAGTCGTTTAAATAACCCACAGGTGGACCTGTTGCAACAATGAGAAGCACAAGTTGTCATGTCAAAAATGAACTTTACAACTTTGGGGGGGAAGATTGGGTGGGGGGCCAGGGGAAGGATGGGAAGGGATGGGAAGGGGAAACAAAGGAGGAGGCTACAATGCTTGATAAGAAATGTACTCATTACCTTGCCCATGTAATTGTAACCCCTCTGTACAGTATTTTCACTATAAAAAATAAATAAAAATTTTAAAAAAAGAATTTGCTTTTCATGGAAAGCAAATATGATTCACCAGCATAAATACAAAAAAAATAAGGAAACAACAGCTAGTGAATAAAAATGAAGACATTAAATTTCCACAAGTCACTGTAGCCAGATAGTGTACATTTGAGAATTCTGAAGAAATTCAAAATTAAAGCATTTTAGATACTAACAATACAGACAATTTTCCAGATACACCAAATATTAGAGTTAGGGCTATGTACTATCTGACACTTCTAGGAAGGGCACAGATCCTTCATACAATAATGCATTCATTAAAACCTAATTTATGGGACAATACTAAGTACTAGTTCTAGATGTTGGGCACTCAAGATGTTTAGAATAATCTAACAATTGAATGAATGGTACATTGTCAGCAACAGTCAAACCTTTGTAATGTCAAGCATAATTAAGGAGAAAAATATTTAAACAATTAGCCAGATGTGGATAACTGAACCCATTCTAGCTGAAGAAGAAATAAGATTGGTGTTTCAAGATTTGTGGAACCACAGAAGGAAAATAACAAAGTATTTCAGAGCAACTTATAGCTTACTTTGAGAGACAACGTCTCTCTTATGATCAGGCCTGGAAATGCAGGATGCCAGCTCTAGAATTACTCTCAGCCTTCCATAACCTCTGCCAGTAAAATGAATGTCTCTCGTTCTTTCTGTCAACACAAAAAGCCAAAAGGTTGGCCATTGGCATCTCCATAACAGATTGCTACCAAGAAAGCAACTCCATCCCTGAGTCATGTTTGGCAGTGGAAACAACTAATGCCACAAAGAACATAGAATCATCTCAAGATGTTCATGTCTCTACCTTCCAATTCTTAGGGACACACAAATGATTGGTAGCTACCTAGAAGAGTGGACAAGGTAGGCTTTAGCGGCACTGTGCAACAATGCACTATTGTACATAGAGGTATGCTAAAAGAAATTGGAATGGAGGCTGGTGAGAATACATGGGCTATAGCCTGAACATAGTCCCCAAAACTTCACGTGTCAGAAACACAATCCTTCTGTCTTCAGAAAAAGGCAGCTTTTTTTTTTTTCTGAAGCTGCTGTTATGACAATGGATTCTTTATCAGAAGAGTGGCTCTGTTATAAAAGCTAGCTTATTCTGTCTTACCATGTGATGCTCTTACCATGCTATTACACTGTAAGAAGACCCTTTCTTAATGTGGGCATTCTACTCTCAGACTTCCTAGCTTACAGAACCATGAGCTAAATAGGACCCTGTTTTGTATACATTACTCAGTGTGTAGTATTCAGTGAAAGACAGAACATTACTGAAGACACCATAGTCTTTGCCACAGAAGACTAGATGACCAATAGTCCAGTATTTTGGACCCATGTGCATCCACAGAACCACACCAAAGCAGTTCATCTTCTTGTTTCTCATTTGTTATCGTCACAGTAAAGGACTAAAGTAGAAGCTTCAGAGTCAACATTAGCCATTCTCTCATTCACTTAAGTATCAATCAAATGGCCATGAAGCCCTGCTAGTTCTATCACAGATTTTTTTACTTGTTTAGTACATCTTCACTTTTGAAATAGATTGCTGTGAACTTTCTTTACCAGTAATCTAGCAAACTCTTTCCTTTAAAGGAAATCTTCCATGTGTCTTGACTGCCAAAATTATCTTTCTAAAATCAAAATCTGTTAGATTTGACTTCAAGCTCCAGTCAATTAATTAGTTAATGCTAATGTATTACTGCATTATATAAAACTCTCTAAAGACTCTTAGCTTTCTGCAAAATAATGCCTAAGCTTCTTGGTGGGGAAATCAGAATCCACTTCAGATAGAGTGGCCTATCTTCTCTCCTTTCAAGTCCCATGTTAGCTCTGTGTAGTGATTTCTCACCACTTCTCAGATCCACTTTATCTGCGTATGACTCTGCTCTATACATATTAGGATTTTTTTTCCATACTGGATTGTATTTCCTCAGTTAATTAACTTTTGTTCATTCTTCACAACTCAGTATAAATGCTACTTTTGCAAAGTTTTCCCAACCAGAGTTTATCTTTCTCTTCTTCTTTTACTTCTATAACTCATTCTTCACATTTTTCATAATATATACACTCTTTTACACATTCTTTGTTCTACTGTAAGCTGAGTACTTTCAAAGCAAACAGAATTTCATATGATTTGTGTATTTCTTCCCCCCTCAAACTACACAAGTTGGTATGTTAGAAAAATTTTCTCTGGATATTTAATAACCAGATGAAAAATTATAAACACATTTATTTTTACAAAAATCTTTTTTATAAAAGAGAATTTAGAGACTCAACAATGTATCTGCCCAGTAATGTGGAATAATATTCTTTTTTTATTACCTGAGTCTCAAAGAAAAAATAATGTTATTGGAGTAAATGTAGCATTCTTTTTCAGATCTGCTCAGACTCTTAAAGATGTAAACTTGGCAGCTTCACTTGAAAGATTCAAGCTGAGCACACGTGAGTGTCTTACAGGCAATGTTGGCTCTCCACCCAGAGTGAGCCAGCAAAATTGAAGAATTTCTTCTGCTATGTATATGTTTAGATTATAGTCATTGGATGGCTTAGGAATAGCTACTGGCTTTCATCTAATACCCCAAAAAGAGATAATTTGCTAAAATCCAGGGGAAACTTGTTAAATGAAAGATCAGCTTGGCATCTTGTAATAATCAAATGATTATGAGGAAATTATAACTTGTAATGATAACAAGGAGAGACATAGGCTCGCTTCCTGTCCTCAAAGGAAAAATACAGAGGTGCCTGATTGATATTATTAATACATGCATTTGTTTTAAAGCATAGTTGATTAAAAGATAAGCTAAGAAGTATTAGCTTCATGATTAATAGCCTGGGAAACAAACCTATATATTGTCTTCTTACATCACAAAGATGGTTAGGACCATAAAACTTTGAGAAGTCCCATTAAAGGTTGTTTTAAAATCAAGGGTTCTAGAACATGTTTGGCTTCTCTTATGAACATCTAGCAGAATTAGTATTCATTACTAATATAGGGAATAACTTAAAAATGGAAAAGTGAAATTGAGAGGACTCTGATGGGAATGAAAGCCTAAACTTGTTGTAGTCCTTCAGCTAAAAAGAATACAGAAGAGTCAAACATGCCATGGAACTATAAATAATCCTTTCCTGCTGTCTGTTGTTTGGTGGCCCCCAAATGAAACAAATGGTCCCAAAGTAGTGACATCACCTTATATAGTCAGAGATGTGACTAGACAAGGGATCTTAGGGAGAGGAGTTGACTCTGGATTATACAGTGGGGCTGGGCCTTATGCATAATCCTTTATCCATGTAAGACAGAGTAAGAGGAAAGATAATGTGAGCAGAGATGGAGACTGGAATGCTGGGCAAACAATAGAATCTGGAAGAGTCCCTAGAGCCACTGAGATTTGTCCACACTGAGATTTGTGACTACAGGTCTGTAGAACTGTGAGAAGACCAACTTCTGTTGTTTTAAGTCACCAAATATTTGACAATTTGTTACAGCAACCATAAGAAGCTAATACACCTGTTGGAGCCCCTCTCCTACCAAGACATTATGCAATGTTCTGCTTGCCTCCTCAATGTTCCCAAAGGTGAAGGATGAGCCTGCTAGGTCCAGCTCTGGCATCCCAATTTTGTTTAATAGCCTGCTGTAGTCCTTCTTGAACCTATTTATATATAATAGCCTATATAATATCTTGAGGCAATGAGTTTCATAAATTTACTACCCACAGTGAATAGCATCTTAGTGTATGGACTTTTTATGGCACCGTACATTTTCATGATGAATCCATTTGTCCTTTTTTTCAACTTTTGCTTAATGCTTCTATCATTAGCTTAAATAAATGTGCAAGACAATTGAACTCTACTAAATAGGACAAAGGTCAGAGGAAAACTTGAAGCAGTTAGAACATATTCATGAGACATATAAAAGGCAGGGTTTTTTTCCTGAGGTTGAGGGCATGTGTGGAAAGGGCCTTGTTTTAGAGTAGGGGGTTCAACTGGTCTACATGTCAGAGGAAGACCTGGCAGGCAGATAGTCACCTTGGGAATATTTCAAAGGAGATGACCCAAAGACAAAATCATGCAGTCACAGAAATTAAGCCCAATACAGAAAAGAAATATTGTTTTTAGCCTAGAATGTAAAAGAAAATGAACATGCCAATGGATGGACATAATTACATATAACCCCTATGACACTGGGGAGAAAGGGTCTTAGACATTAAGCCCATAAACCAATCTTTTCGTTTATTTGGACACTGCAGTCCATTTATTCAAAGAATCCAATTCATATAAAGAAAAGCACAAAATGAATTGGAATTTGGAGTGTACATATTTAAATATCAATAGGTATTTTAAGTAGTACATAATAAAACATCGGTTATTTAGTGTTAGTTAAATCTTAATTAAGGTTTTGGACACTTAAGAGTTTTAATGTGTGTGAGAATAACATAAAAAGTAAGACGTGGAAGCTACTACCAGTCATTCTCAGCAACAGGGGCAGGGAAACTAGAAATATTGGGTGGGGTGATGTGTTGATAAACCGTGTTTGTCATGCATGTTTTCTAACAGCGTGATGAAGGTCTGGCCCCTTCTACAGTATATGTTCCATAAATGTCAGCACAGGACAAGAGAAAGGGTACATATGAATGGACTCACATTTTCCTTCAGAGATGGTGGCTTCTATCAGTACAGAGAGACAGAGACAGAGACAGAGAGAGACAGACAGACAGATTTACAGACTCAAAGGAATTGATAGCATTTACTGCAGACTTGCTATGAGCCAACACAGTTCCAAAGTGCTTTATGCATAGTGAATTCTGCAGAATGCCATTAGGTAAGAACCATGTCTAGCCCTTCATCTATACAATAGATGAAGATGATGTCCTCAAGGTCACACTGCTGATGAGCCATAGAAGAGGTAAATAACTTGAGCTTGCTGCCATAGAAATAACAGAATTCACTACCTATTTTGAACATTTGCTTTTTGTTATTTATTGAATGCTATTAATTTTTAAGCTTTATAATATCTGACACTGAATTAATTGTATGTAGCTACTTTGTTTTTATGTGTTTTATATTATCTTAAGCCATATCCAAAGCAGATGAACTTAGTTTTAAGACTTGATTCCCTGTTTCTGACCTGCCAACTTTGGTTCACTAAACAGAACTGTTCTGAGACTCTAGAATAAATAAATACAATTGCCATGTTTTCTACCATCAAGATCTGGAATGTCAAAAACATCTTCACTCCATGGGAAGTAGACAGTGGTCAGGGGGCATTCTTAGTGCTACAAGATCATCTTCTCTAGTTTTTTCCCAATAATTTTCTATGGAAAACAGAGTGATCCTTTTCTTGTAATTAAAACAGCTTGAGCCTCAAACTACATGGTTATAAATATATTTAAGACCTCCCATAATTTTCATTAGCAGGAAAAGATAATATCTCTATTACAGATGTAGAAGCACACCCACATTATGTTTCCTTTTCCAGAATAACTGATTTGATGCTTGGATTATTTTTTTCCTTTTATAGTACAGTTAAGCTTAGATTACCTCATTCCTAAAACCTTTCTTTTCACATTGTACCAGGCATAGGAGTAATCTTACTTTAATGTTCAACCTCTCAGGAACACAAAGCTGATGAGTATTGATTCTCTTATATCACTTCACTCCTAGTTCTGCTCAAGTATTTCTTTCTTTTCTTCTCTATTACCTGTTTTATAGTCACAATTGGGTCCACTATGTTTTTGTACAGATTCTATTGCTATATGCTGAGAAAACAGAGAAGCCATCTTTTGGGAGGCAGAATAGGGAGTCTTTATTAGAAGGTCAGCAATTGAAGGTGGACTCTTGTCACAAAGATCTGCAACTCTGTGAATATACTTAACACTGTCAGAAAACTGAGCCATGAGATCAGGAGAGGAAAGAAAAATGCAGAAAAACAATGCCAACAAACCAGATCAGTTCCATTGGACAGCTGACATGGGATGCCATATTGACCTGAGGAGAGCCAGGAGACATCACACAAGCAGACCGGAGACACATGGCATGGCATTCCTGTCCCTGGTTTCACTGAGAAACCAATGATTTAATTTCACGTAAATATAAAACCAGTGGGGAATGAAGTAGCGATGCTGGATCTGGTAGTGCCATCTTTGGCACATGGTCAAAGGTAGGGAGCTGAGTCTAACTGGAGCCACTTTATCTTCATGGTGGAGGGAGAGGAAGTCCCACCTCTCAGGTGATGGGCATGTCTGAATTCCTAGAGGCAGAGGCAGGGACTTGGACAATAGGTTACTGAGCCTGTCAGTCCTGTGCTTTGAACTCAAGAGATACTCGAGTTTCCTGTGATCCTGCCCCCTGCCCCTGATTCTGTTTAGGCCAGGACCAATTCAGGGGTGGGAATGCCACACCACATGGGTATCTCCTGTCTGCTGTCCTATATCCTGGCTCTCCTCAGGTCAACATGGCATCTCACATGAGCTCTCCATTGGAGCTGATCTGATTTGTTGGTATTGTTTTTCTGCCTTTTCTTTTCTCTCCTGCTCTCACCATTCAGTTTTCTAACAGTGTGAAGTGTATTCACAGAGCTACAGGTGTTTGTGACAAGAGTTTGCCTGCAGTTGCTGGCCTTCTAATAAAGATTACTGATTCTACGTCTCAAAATGCGGCTTATCTGTTTTCTCACCATATAACAAACACTGTAAGTATCAAAACTCTTGCAAAAAAAGCCACTTAACTTTTTTTTCAAGAGTAAGGACTGCCTTTTGGGGCATCATTTTACAGTTTTCAGGACAAGAATTCTGTCTGCTTGATGGTACCATGGTTAACACAAAGAAAAATATTAGAGAATCAGAGACCTCCAATGGATGGATGAATAAAAATAACATATATGGCCATTGCTTATATATCACAACTTTGTGCTTAAAACAACTCATATGTCATTGCCATGATAAAAAGTGATATGGGAAAGAAAGGAATAAGATCTAAATATGGTAGTTCCTAATACTGTCACTATTATTAATGAATAACTTAGAGGAAATTTTTATAAATTCATATTGAGGAATAATGAATAGAAAAGTGTGTGTGGAGGTTATCCGAGATAGGTAAATGGTGATAGAATTTCTGGAGGAAAGTTCTAAAATGTAAATATTTTAATGAAAATGAAACCAATGGAAGTAATGGAAACTAATAGAATTAAAGTAAACTGTAATAATTATATAAATAATACAAGGAATAAACTAAATAATAAATGAAAATAACAGAAGTAATTGAGGCCTAAATACCTACACCTAGATAAGATCACTGATACATGTAGTAGAGGAGGTGGGAAAATATTGATGTTAAGGGGAAATGACAGGAAAGGTTGAACCTATAACATCATCAAGATGAGAAATGGAATCCTGTGAGCACTCCCCAGTCTCAGGACTAGTAGAAGGTTGCCCATTGCAGATGACTTAGGATCTGTTGAAGGAGAAAGAGATTCCAGGGCAGAGAGAACAAATAAGAAAGACTGCAGCAATCTAGGAACTCTATGTGGATAACTCTAAAGATATTTCATACAAATGCTAATGTGCCGGTGCTAAATGAGTTCACTTTGGCAATTTTTAGGAGAAGTGTTATTAACACTTGCTGACTAAAAGCCACTTACTGATTCTGAAGTTGAAGCAACCAGAAAATAAAAACAGCTTTACTTGAGGATGCCAGGAGTCAGTTAATGGCCAATCCCAAAAGGGAGGAGAGTAAGCACTTTTCAAACTTGTGCTGATGGAGACTTTTGCATATCTGAGCTCCTGCACTTCAAACGGGACTTCCTGCTGGGTTTGCTTACCCCTGTAAGTCCTTGAATCCAAGAACAGAAGTTCCTATAAGTGAAGACTTTGAAAAGTCAGAAGTTTCATTCAGACCAATACAGCCGTTTTCCTATTAGAAAAGGATTACATCTGGGATGTTTTGTAGTTGAGTGAAAAGAATGCTGTCCCACCTGGAATCCCGTGTGACCTTTTACTGGAATTGTGAATTGGAAGGTATCAGAATTCACATATGAAGTGACCTAGAGCTAAGCAGAAAGATTGGGATGCAAAGGTCAAAAGTTCCTTCACCTCGATGTCATGTTGTTAAGGTCAGGGTGCCCAGAACTGAGTCACAGGGTCAGAGTGCCCTGCCAGTAAGTCTATGACTAGTGTGAAATTGGACGAGACATAGATGCAACAGGAGCAAGAAGATAAACAGGCTTACCTTCAGGGTTAAAGATTGGAAACAGCCCACGGAACCTGGCAAAAGTGAAGTATGTTTGGAAATACAATTTGAAATTTAGTTTTGTTGCCAACAATTTGATATAGTTCAGAAGAAGGTAGGTATACTTCCTTCCATCTAAGCATGAAGTTTTTAGTTTTATCCTGCACCATACACAGACATGACCTAGCCCAATAGTATCATTTATCTCTTTGTTGTGATTGGCAGTATTTCTATTCTTTGGAAATAGATCTGAGACAAGAGACATTGAAAAAAGTACTGATGGCTTCTTAGTATTGTGCTCTGAAGCATTAATTATTTTAGGGTATATCTTTAAATACTTATAAAATGAAAGCAATATTGCCTTTATTCTTTGCTTGTTCCTTCTTCCTTCTTTCTTCATTATTCTTTCTTTCTTCCTTCTTCTTTCTTCTGTCTTATTTTTTTCTTTTTCCTTTCTTTTGTGCTGGTCCTGGGGCTTGAAGTCAGGTCCTAAGCAGTGTCCCTGAGTTTTGTGCTCAAGCCTAGTGCTCTACCACTTGAGCCACAGCTCCACTTCCCGCTTTTTTGGTGCCTGGGCTTCCTTCAAACTGTGGTCCTCACATCTCAGCCTCCTGAGTAGTTAGGATTATAGGATTGCAGGCATGAACCACTGACACCTGGCTAACATAGCTTTTTTTTTATGTTTTGGCTTCTTATCTTTCCAAATTACTTAGGGGGAAATGTTATATTAATGTTAAATCATTGGACTCATTTCTTTTATTTGTTATTTTTTTGGTCAGTCCTGGATCTTGACCTTAGGACCTGGGCACTGTTCCTGAGCTTTTCTGATTATGGCTAATGCTCTACCACTTTGAGGTTCAGCTCCACTTTTGTTTTTCTGGTGGTTAGTTAAATAGCTCAGACTTTCCTTCCCTGGTCTGGGTTCAAACCATGATCCTCAGATCTCAACCTCCTGAGTAGCTAGGATTACAGACATGAGCCACCTGCACTTGGCATTTCATACTTTATAACACCATGACAGTAATAATTGGGAATCATTTATTGCCAAAATAACCAAATGAACTATTACAATGAAACTATTGTATATATGCTACATTTTTCTTTTGCAATACACTGGCTAAAATGGCTACCATTATAGAAATCTTTTATTTTAGAACTCTTTTTTGTTTATACAACATTTAAATATATTTTAGGTCTATTTGGTGTCTACTAGACACAATACTCACTATGTCAATAATGAAACTAATTGCATAATCTTTTTAGTACTGAAGAGCAGTTGGTCAAATCAAAGAAAATAAATCATATTTCCTTTTCTGGCATGTGATTTCAATTAGCCCTAATAGGATTATGCCTTTCATCCCATGGGGACCATATCAAAAATAAAATTTATATGATCTCATGTTTTTAAAGTGTTATCTTTGGCTCCTTCTTTCTTCATAATATCTTAACATCAAAGAGAATGTTGCAAGTTAGCATAATACAGAACAGCATTCTAATTGTTCAGATATAATTCTGTTGTCTTCCCAACATATACCTCAGTAGAATAATGCCAATGTATGGCACCTTCAGCAGCATCCATTTTTCTCTTCCAAAATAAAAACTCATTCTAAGATTCAGATTTTCATTTTATAAAGCTGTTCTCTTAACAAAGCCACAGGAGGGGTTGGGAAGGTGGCTCAGTGGTAGAGCACTTGCCTTGCATGCATGAGGCCCTGGGTTCGATTTCTCAGTACCACATAAGCAAAAAGAAAAAAGCCGAAAGTGGGGCTGTGGCTCGAGTTGTTAGAGCTCTAGCCTTGCTGAGGGAGCACCCAGGCCCAGAGTTCAGGCCCCACGACCGGACCCCCCCCCAAAAAAAAACAAAGCCGCAGGATACACCAAGACTGTAAATCCAAAGATGTGCAACTATACAATTTTTTTCCCTATAAGGAAAGAATCTGAAATCACCATTTCAAGTTGTCCCTTTTAACATGAATGTGGCTTTCAGGGTTATATATTGAGTACCAGAAGCTGAATCTGATGATTAGTGAATACTTTTACTATGAAAAGCAAAGTTTACAGTAATCTCTCACACAGTTGTAATTTCTATTATGGATTTCAGATTCTATTGTGGCAGTCTCTTTTTCGAATGACATAGGAATGTTGTAAAATCTTGGCTGTCAGTCTAAGATGTTTTAAATATTTCTATTTAGCCAGACTCTGAAATTTTTTTTGGAGTAAAACCAGATATTTGATATATGCCTTTGTTTTATTTCAAAAGGTCCTGGGGTCAGATGTCTCGTTCTTAATGCTTAATTCATTTGGAATAATTTGTCAGCAAAGCCTCCATTAAGATTGTATTATCTAACAATTTTGTCCAAAGACTGAAAATCTTATTTTCTAGAAATTTATGGATTTATTTGTTTTAAAGGAAAGACGAATACAGCCAAATGAATGCATTCAATGCTGCCCCAAACTAAACTTTTAATCTATATATTCAAGTTAAAATTAACTCCTAACTCATATTCACCTAGGCAAATCCTCAATACTAAAAAAATCCTAATGTGCAGCCAATTTCTCTTGGGATATCTTACTTAACTACTCAGCTCTATTGTCCCCTTCAATAGTTTATGTACATGTCAGGTGTTTCACTCATGCTTCTTAGATCTTAAGCTCCTCAAAACAAGGAAAGACATGGTGTAACTCCTTTGAAAAGTGAACTGACAGTGTAAGTAAATGAATACCAGGAAGCTGAAATATGTCTTATCTGAAGATAGATCAATGGAGAGAGAAATGGTGGACTAATGCTGTCATCATCCTCAACGTACCTATGTAACAATGGACCTAGGTAACTTAGGGTGGGTGGGATTGGGATGGTAGCGAATGATGGAAGGGGTGATCGTACTCCTATTTTGACATTTACAGATAATTTAAAATTTATTTAAAGACAGGGAGAGACACATTAATGAATGTGCTGTGAACAAAACACTATCTCAAGCAATCACTGAATACTGAAGTTCAAAGTTTTGAATATTTTGTATGTCTTCCAAAATGTACAAAATTGGTATTCAACATGCAGCTCATTTGAAAAACAAAAACAAAAACAAAAAACCCAAAAAACAGGAGCCCTTTTCTACCATACGTGATGCTATTGCTAGTTAATTCTATCAGCCATTAGTTCTATCAGCTAATCTCTTTAAGATTAGCCAATTTTCACATTTACGAAAATTTTAGTGTCAATTTTATGAGTTAACAATTCAGAAAAAGTATCACGAAGTTACACAATACAAAATTTACAACACATTCTCTGATGAATTATGGAGTTTGCATTAAAAATACGGAGTTCAAATTCTGTTTCTACTGACTTGAAAGTTGAATATTCTAAAGCCCAGTTCTTGTATTTATAATGTGGAGTTGGGATATACCATAAAACAAACTGTGAGGGTTGAGTAAGAGAACGTAATAATGATTGGTCCCTTATAAGCTTTCAGTAAATAATAGCTATGATCTTACTATTATTTCACTTAAAATTTGTTCTCATTTTGTTGCTTTCTAAGGATTTAAGAAAAATGAAACCATATCTTATCTAAATAAGTGGGAGAAAAATGTGATGGATAGTTCAGCTCCTCCTTTTGCAATCATTAGCCAAGTGTAAAAACCAGAATAAGACTGAATTTGTCACATCCAAAGTAGTCTTATGTTGGCCAGCTCCCTTTTGCTCGTCTTGTCCCCCTTCTCTAATGTAACCTCTTTTCTCATAATCATTCACTATGGTCCAATTTGCTAATAGAAGTCAAGTATGATAGTGTTTAAGAATGGTGAGTCCTGAAATGGAGACCTGCATGGGCTCATATGGACTCCTGTCTTTTAATAAAACATTGTTAATAGAGAGACAAATTGTTTATTTAGGAGCAAACCCAGTCATTTTTCTCCTTTCCTGTCTGAACATTTTGCCATTGATTTGTTAACTCTTCCCAATGCCTACAATCTAGTTAGAAACCATATTTTCCAGATTGGTTTTTCTGATCCTCCATGATGCAAAATCAAAAGGGAAGTGGTGGTTGTAGAGTGAGAACAACGTTTAGTCCTGGTAGAGAGGTGGGATTAAGAGGAGAGTCCTCCAGACAACTGCATTGTGGGGGAAAAAAAGCAGCTAGGATTTATTAAGGGTCAGTCCTGTGAATTTGTGTTCTCTTCATGCATTCTAAAAATAGAAGAAAGGAACTCTAATTATTTTGAAATGACATTTTGGTTTCTGAGTTTTCTTTTAACTATAGTACATTCTGAGAGTGGACCACAGGGTTACTGGTCTTATAAATATTACTCAAATAAAGTACACGACTAAATTTTAGTATGCAGTGGGAAGGAAAGCTGGAGACTCAAATAGTTTTAGTAGTGTAAATTGAATAATTGTATACCTGAATGTCGTGAGATAAGGGAATAACCAAGAAATCTAACCATCTTTAAACAGCTACATTCCATTTGTACTTTTAATTTTTTCCAAAAAATTTTAATAATACTGGATTCCCCTTTCATACTTAATATTGTAGCCCACATACTTTTGCTTTCTTATATTCAGGATGACCTTTAGCTCTATAAGTATTTCAGGGATGGTAATATTTCCATAATAATCATGATCATTACCTCTTGTTTTGAAAATGAGTAATCTGTAAGAAACAAACACAGATGCCTGATTATCTGAAGAGAATTCTTGACTGTTTTTCCCTTTCCCTTCTTAAGCTTTTCCAACAAATCTAGTTATCTTCCAGAAACAAATTTGATTGTTACATTTGGGCTGTACAATTGCTATTGGTTTCTTCATATTGTGAGAAAAGAATTCCATATCTAAAGATGATTTTTCTACATTGAGCCCTGGAGCTCAGAATATGCTACAGCAAAAATATATATCTTAGCAAACCATACAGCAAATAGTTTAACCTGAAGGAATTTGAGAAAACTTTAGATCCAGAAAGGTCCCTTTCCTTTCTTTATCCCCTGAAGCAAACCATGAAACCTAGAAAGAATTCTCTAAAGCAGGTCATCAGACCCTCTTGTGAGTATGCCCTCCCTATAATGAAAGGAAATAAACATTCTTAACTCTGAAGACATAAGGATATAAAGGCTATGAACCAACAAATTTGGTTGAGTTACCTCCAGCTAATTTTACAATTAGATTCTAACCACTTTGTGTAATTAAACTTCTCCATAACTACCTAGATGATTATATCGAGCCTAAAAATATATAAGTTGAATATTTTCTGTGTCTCTTCATTTCCATAGGGGATTCTCATGTCATATGAAACATTTAATACGTGTGTATGTTTTCTCCTGCTAATCTATCTTTGTCAGTTTTATTTTCAGACTTTCAGGTCCCTAAGAAGATTAAGAAAAACCTTCCTTCCCTACAGACTTTACCTCTTTCCTCAGCCATTCCTTCCTAACATTGTATTGGGCCATGAAATGCTCTTGCCTGAAGATACACATTACCTTCACTGCCAAGAGATGGATTCTGTATGCGCTATTTCCCCTTTACAGAATATTCTTCCCTAGGAAAACACACCACTAATTAAATGCTTCTGGATTTAGTTCAGTGTGGTTGTGTGTGTGTGTGTGTGTGTGTGTGTGTGTGTGTGTGTGTGTGTCTGTGTGTCTGTGTGTCTGTGTGTCTGTGTGTCTGTGTCTGTGTCTGTGTCTTATTGTTTGTCCGTATGTTTAAAATTTATGGTAATGAAGGTTTTAAGTGGCTTTTATTTTTATTGTTAATCTACATATAATGTAATGATATATAATGATTCAATCAGGGTAGCTTGTTTATTCATTGCCTTAAACATTTATCTTTTTTAATATTGGAAACATGCAAAATCTTCTCTACTAGCTATTTTGAAATACAAAATTCTTGTCAAACATAATTATCACATTCTGCTAGAACATGCAACGTTATTTCTACTATCCAACTATAGCCCTGTACCTGTTAACCATTTATCTTCTCTGGTCAGCACTAATCTAATCTCTACTTCCATGAGATCAAGCTTCCACATATGTCTTTCAATATCTGTTTTGTTTTTTCCACTCAGCATAATGTCCTACTTCTACCATGACAGAAACAAAAAAAAGAAAAAAAAATTTTAGCTTCATTTTTTAAATAATTGAGAGCCATAGAATGTAAGGATTGTTTGTGGGAAGAACTAGCAAATTTGCTACAAATACTGTCACAGAAAAGTCATTATTTCTCCTGTTGTCCCTTTATTAGCCATCCTCAGCAGTTAGTAGAGAAAACGCTGCACATATGCCTTTCCCCTATAGTTCTTGCATGAAGTTACACTAAAGCTCTAGTACTGATTCTCATTCTTGGTATTCAAATGACTCCTCAACAAATAAAGAAATAAAGAAATGAGGGGAAAAACCCCTGAGCTAATGTTTAATAAGCAAAGATTATTTTGAATTGTTTATGAGTTTTGTTACCATACCTGGAGCTTATATAAGATATAACTTAAATTTATTATTTTGACTGAGTGAATAAAAGTTAAACATTTAGAAATTAAATGCTTATTGAAGGTTTATTGCATAAATGGTTGGAGATACATTTCTTATGTATTAATAAAGAAAAGAATTCTTTGAGGACAACCTAGAATTGGCCCATTTGTTGTCTTTCCACAGATATAAACCCAGCAATATGTGAATTTCTTTATTCATGTACCTAGAGAGAAATAGTTTCTCTGTTCTGTTTTATTTTAAGACTTTCTGTTGTCAGCAGCAGACTAGCTCAGCTTAAGCAAAAAATGGAGATTTTATTTTATGAATTCAGGTGACCCTCACAAACCATGGGCCACAAAAGACACTGGAATCAGAACTAAAAAACCTATTCAGTAACACCTCACCCCTCCCTTTCTCTGACCCTTTCCTCTTCTTTCATGGACTCTCATGTGATCTTTGCCTGTTTTTTTCATTTTTTCCCCATTCTTCTTTGTCATTTCTCCATTTGGCTTTTCACATAGTAAAATGAGATGCCTATCTAACATGCATGGACATTTTAAGCTTTTATTACCTACATCCTTTTTAGAAACCAGCTAGATGGACCCTAAATCAGTTCCTTCAGGATAGCATCTGAAGATTTCAGAATAAACAGGTTTCATGGTGGACCAATCAATAACAGCAACACAAAGGGCAGCTAGAGACATCTGGGAAGAATTTCTCAGAATGAAGGGTCAATGCCAAGGGAACAGATAACCCTATAATTTTATATTCCACACCTGTTCTTATCTTCACTTTGTTCTGACTTGGAAAGCAGAAAATTTAACCATTTTATCAGACACTAACAATATTCCATACTGAAAAGAGTCCATTTCCCACTGAATTTGTAGATGACTCAATACTGGAAAATAAGGCTCCTGTTTCCCAACCACTATAAAATCATTAGCATTACTGAGCATGCCCTTATCTGGTCCTTATGTAATTTCTTCCAAATAGATTGATATTTTCAGTTCAGTATAACTAGAACTAAAAAAAAAAACCATCTACAGAGGAAATGTCTCTCCTTATTACATTATAAGCATGTTTGTGTCATAACAGAATGGCTAAATGAAAGGGACATACTCAAATCACTGCAAGAACCAAATTAACAAATTGAATAGTTTTGTTGTGTTCACAGAATAACCGATTAAACCATGTAACCTCAAGAGAGGCTGGCTCCAAATGCACAGAAATATCACAGAATAACAGGCGGTGATATGAGGACTTAACTGCACATGGATGAAGGGACAGGACAGAAAATCTGTACTCAGATTCATCTTTAATTTTGTTTTGTTCAGAATAATCCTGTAGATTTTAGTGAAATAAATTATTGTTGTATTATAACTTTTTTATTGTGAAAATACTGTACAGAGGGGTTACAATTACATGGGCAAGATAATGAGTACATTTCTTATCAAGCATTGAAGCCTCCTTCTTTGTTTCCCCTTCCCATCCCTTCTCATCCTCCACCTCTCCCCCCCACCAAAGTTGTAAAGTTCGTTTTTGACATAACAACTTGTACGTCTCATTGTTGCAATGGGTCCACCTGTATCCCTATTTAAATGATTTGTTTTTTCCCTTCCCCTCCACAAATTATACCAACATCAAATACAGTGAAAGCAGGGGTTATACCGTGGGGGAGGAACATACAAAGCAACAAAGAAATAATCTTATAAATGTGTTAGAAACAATTGCATGAAAGAAAATACTGTAACTTTTTAAATATAAATTAATTTGATTCTAAGACTAAAGTTACTCCAAAAAATACAGTATTCATAGTTTTGCTTTTGTTTTTCGTGCTGGTCCTAAGGCTTTAACTCAGGACCTGGCCACCGTACCTTAGCTTTTTTGCTCAAGGCTAGAACTCTACCATTTGAGCAACAGTTCCCCTTCTAATTTTTTGGTGACTAATTAGAGATGAGAGTCTCCATGGACTTTCCTGCCGGGCTGACTTCAAAGTATAATCGACAGTTGACAGACTCCTAAAGAGCTAGGATTGCAAATGTGACCCAGTCCAGCTCCCAGATTGCTTTTCAGTTCTCTTAAGCTAAATAACTCAAAATTAGATCACCAAAAACTTCTGTTTCTAGGCAATAAACTGAGTGCATATAGTTCTCTGCTTTCTTCAGCCACACAATTTTTTGGATAGAGACAACTTACCTACTTACCTATTTACATTGAGTCTTTTACTTACAACAATAAGCAGACAACCAAACATCCCCACATATCCCCGCTCATACTCACTTGAGAAAACAGAAAGTGCAACAGAAATGAAAGAAAATTAGAAGGAAAAGAAAAAGAGAAAATATGAACAAGCAGAACAAATTATCCCAGAGGTATGGCAAGCCACAGAATGTAATTCTAATTAGTCACATCGTAAAATTCAAGGAGGATATTGTCCACAAAAAACAAAAAACCCAAACAATAACAACAACAAAACACTCTGTAAAAGATTCTGAAGAATGAACAAGTAGAAAATTAACTAAGTACTTCACACAAGTGAAGACAGTCTTTATATACTTAGAACTAGAACCTAAAGCCAAAGCTACAAAGATTAAAAAAGAAAACTTAAGGCACTGAACCAATCAATCAGGAGGTCAAAAAAATAAGCTCATTGAAGCTAAAGAAATGTTCAAGTGCTAAAGAGGGTACACAGAGGAAGAGCCATGTGGATTCATCAAAAATAATACTGTTATTTTTCAGTCTGGGTGTCAATAAAAATGAGGTTATGCAAAATACACAAATACACAGTGAGTATTTGATCCCACCTATTTAATTGAGTATTTATTTCTTAACTTTTCTTTCAAGTCATGGGGCTTTCGAGATTGAGGCTATTATCTCAGAATGCCAGGCTATTTCTTTTTTAAACAGAGAGGAATGGAAGAAAGAGATGGCATGAGTACTAACAAATAGTATGTATACTCACTTCAAAGGTGAGATAAAAAGAACTCCCTTTGGATTAGGCTCTGAGGCATGTGAGAAGAATGATAGTCAAAGCTGGAAGATGAGTGCTAATGAAAAACTCTAGTAGTGTTCTTAAAGATAAATATATTAACTTCAACCTATCATGTCATTAAAAGGCAAGGTGATCTTGGAACTGAAATAAAGGCTTCTACTGTGAACAAAGAAACAAAAAAATCAGAAACATGTAGAATTACAAAAACTTATATAAGGAAGTTATGGTAAATATGAAGAAAAATGTTCTGAGCAATGCATGGATTGTAAAGAAGGAGCTCCATCTGATGCTAAGTCACAGAACATCATTTGTGAAGTGGTTCGAGTTAAGTGGAAAGCATCCATTTCTCTTCACTCTTCTATGATGATTAATGTTTATGATAATTGTGATGCTGAAGACGTTTGTTGTTTCTAAATTTTGAGGATAAAGTAGAAGTGCTAAGTCTATAATTAACTATGTTAATACAAAACAAGGAGTGTAAACTTGGTCAAAATAAATAATGACACAACTAATGTATCTGAAGAGGTATGAAGGGGAAGAGGTATGTAGGAGCTCTAATTTCATCAATAATATCTAAAGAGGTAATATCCACTTGAATGAATAAAATATGAGGTATGAAAAATGCTTGCTTGGTCTGTTCACACAAGATTGTAATACACCTAGCATTCAAAGGGTTGAAGCAGAAATACTGAAAGTTAAGAATCCAGCTTGGGTTGTATAGTGCATTTAAGGCTAACCTACGTTAGCCTTAGTCTCTTGAATAAACCAAAAAGAAAACATACATGGTTAATAGTAACATGATTAATAAAAAATTTCTGGAAGGAAATACATTAGAAATGAAAAAGAACATGGCAACTAATTCTACAGCTCATATACAAAATAAAGAAATGACTGAAAATAATTTGGAAGTTATTGGCAATAATAATTATGTGGAAATACTTGAAGCTTTACATTACCAAATAATTTTAAATTATTAAATATAAAATAGAGTATACTGAAAGTACAGTTTAGCAAAGGATTACAAGTTAGTAGGCATAGATGAATTCTGCAAGAGAGACTTTTAAGTTGACTTACTGTCATATTTCTCATGTAATGCTAATAAAAATTAAGAAACATAAGCAAAACATTTCAATTACTGGTTTACCTAGGGGAGAAAAATGATGAACTATGTAACAATACTTAGGTGGCATTTCTACTTTAGAACAATTGGCTGGAGTTGGCAAGCAGCTTTCTTTAGAAGGAACCTCTATGTTCTTCTATTAACCTTGTTCCCCAATTCCTCAGCGGTGTTACTCCTGCCTGGCTTTATCTGTTTACATTACCTCTCTGACCTCTATGAGACTGGAGTTTATGACTTCTCATTGAGAATTATGGAGTCAAATACCAAATACTAGAAGCACTCCATGTGGTTCAAGGTTGGTACACTGGGGAAATGGGATCAAGAATGGGAAGAATTTGATTTGAGAGATAAAAATCTTTCATTTCCAACTTAAACCAGCCTTTACTTTCTCTCTGCCCATATATGCATGCCTATGTCTATGTCTTGGCTGGTCCTACTTCCAACAATGGAGTGATTTGGAAATAAATTTGAGAAGGAAAGAAGAAATATATTCTAGATAAAAGGGGAAAATGTAAGCAGAAAGGCGGCTTTCAAGGCAACAAATCAGTACCAGGAATCTATGGAAATAATGCTGCTGCTGCTGATGATGATGATGAAAATTCATAATTGCCTGATGGAAATAATTAAATATTTCTTTGTTTCTCATATTTATTGTTGAATGTTATCACAAATAAACATGCAGCTCTGAAAATTTTCCAGCATCCTTTGCAATGTGGAAAAAAAATAGGTTACTGTATTTTAATCACTACAGGCATTTAGTGAAATCTAAGAGATGGTATATAACCTCTTCCAAGTCAGGCCCAAAAACTTGGAAGTCAAGTGCTCTTTTTGTCTTAGCTTCGAGATAGATGGCGCCTATTTGGCCCCTTTCTTGTGAAATGGCCTAGCTGATCCCTTTCTTGTGATGTGAGCAGGAAGAAAGTCTTTGTTGTGTAAAGTTACTGAGATTTTGGAGGTGAGAAGTTGCCAGTTACCCCAACCTCAGTTAATTTCCCAAAGTAGTGGTTCTCAAACAGTGTATTCACATCATCAGGAGGGCTCCTTAAGACAGTCTGCTCACAGATGACTCCTTATTAAGTACCCTATATACCAACATTAGAGCAGCAAGTTCTTAACTGAAACTGGACTGCACTGAAATGAAAGTGTAGAAAGAGCAGGTGATGCCAGACTGCCAAGCTGCAGTTATGATGCTGCACTTCCTGAACTGAGATGACTATGAGCAGTCTGGGAAATGATGACTTCAAGTTACCTGAAGCATGATTTCAACTGCAGCATGATTATGATCTTCTGGGAAACCAGAAGGCAGATGGGTCAGCCTCCTCTGAGGTCACCCCTATTGAGTAAAAGCTTGGGTCAGAATGCAGGTGAAAGTATAGGAGAGAGGATATTGCCAGGCATGAACAATGGATCACTAATACCCTGAGGAGGTCACTAATTAGACCCAGGATGCATACCACCATCTTGCATCTATCTATCACTAACACTTCATTTCTTAGTAAGACCAATAATTGTTAACTGCCAAAGGAAGAGAAATGGCCAATATAGATCCACAATTTTTTTGTCAAGAATACTGGAAGACTATAGATATATTCTAATAATGTAGGGGTGAAAGATCTAATTCGATAGGCTAAAATTCAGGTAACATTCAGCTTACCTTTTTTTGGTTATAAAATCTGTGCTTCTACAGGGTAGATGGAGTTTTCTATAGATTGTTTAAAATGTTTTGCAGTAATAACTTTATTATATTGCCATGCCTGTCATTCTTCCAGCTAAAATGTTTTGCATCCTCTTCCACAGTTTCAAAACAAGATACAATAATACATGATTCCTTAGCACACTAAATATTATGAACTGAAGGAAAGGGGATCTAGCAGCAAGATCTTTCTGACCTTTTCCTGACCTTATTTTTCCTGCTCTCCATTCTTCCCCTAGGCAGGCCATAAAAATGAAAATTCTTCTTCCCCAAGGTAGGTCATATACACTAGAACCCTTTTCCCCCAAAGCCAGCTATAAAATCTCGAAATATTACTCTAACCTCCTCTAGCCTTTCTGCGTAAGAGCTTACCGTAAAGAAATTTTCTTGCTTCCCTTATCTAATGGTAGGTCATGAGACCCTACAGAATGGATCCTTTTCTATACCCTGGAGGAAACAATACCATATAGAGAGGTGATGAAGAATCTGAACAGATAGGCCTTGCTGTTTTCTCTCTTAGTCTGATTCCATTAGATCATACATATTGTGCAACCACATCTCCATTTGGCTAACCACCTAGCTATTTTTTATTCAATCTACACATAAAAATATGTTTTCCTGAATCTGGATCCTCAAATCTGAAACCCTGTAAAACTTTGCTTGAACAAATTTGTCACGGTTTTTCTCCTTTTAATCTTTCTTTGTTAGTTTTAATTTCAACTCTAGAAAAGAATCTTTAGAGGTCTGAAGGAACTTTTGATCCACTATGAAATATATTTTTTTATCATGAGATACCTACATAAGTAAATATATAGGGAGAATATATGTACTTACACTACATCTAATATATATATATATATATATATGCCTTTCTAATATTTAATTAACTTCTCTTCCTGTGTCTAGAAACTTTTTTTTTTGACCACACCTGGGGCTTGAACTCAGGGCCTGGGCACTCAGTGTCCCTGAGCTTCTTTTGCTCAAGGCTAACACTCTACCGCTTGTGCCACAGCACGACTTCTGACTTTTTCTGTACTGAGGAATGGAACCCAGGGCTCCATGCATGCTAGGCAAGCACTCTACCACTAAGCTATAGTCCTCCAGAAACATATTTTTCCACTTCATTTTCTCCTCTTAGTTTTCTTCATACATCCAATTACAGAAACAGTACATCTTGGACATTGCTGTTAATATTCCTGATGATAACTTTTCTTTTTTTTACAAGTTATTAATTGAAAGTCTAATGAGCATGGCTTGATTACACTATTAGGATTTTTAAAAAAAATTCTCCCTGCAATTCAATGGGATTTTTCTTTTTGCTGTTATTAACTCTTCACATTTAAATTGTACTCCATTTTTTAGACTCTTCTGCTATCATTAACTTTACAAGTTAAAAAAATGTGGTTTTTTTCTCTGTCTTTTTCAGAAATGTTGAATAAAAGAAATGATGAAAATTGCATTTTATTGAAGTTTGACAATCCCAAAATTTAAATATTTCAAATTATTCAGAAATGGTAGCCTTTACCCACTTAATTTGCGATCCTTTTGTAGTAATAAATACTACTAATTATCTATAGAGCATCATTCTTCACTCCACAAAACACAATCTCCTCTGTCTTCATAAAAGAAGTAACATAGATGAGTAGGAAGCTACACCGGGCTGCAAATGTTGAACTTTAAACCTTTGCTCACAAGGCAGGTTATTTGTAAGATGAATTGGTGACACTTTCCTGGACATTGCAATTGGTTCTTAGGAACCACACAATCCTGATTGTAGACAGGACAAGAGTAGATAAAAGGAAGCAACACAATGTGCAGTATATTATGGAATGGTGAATCACTTAGAAAACAACAGAGGTTGTCATTAGTCAGAAGTATGACAAAATGTAAATTGGAGCCAGATCATAAACAATGAATCTTTTCAGGAGTTTGGAAAATACTCTGTGGTCTCAGGGTGTGACAGAAAAGTCAAAGAATTTTATTTATTGATTTTACAAAGATGATGGCTGTGTAAAATGCCTATCAAGTAAGAGAAAGACTGAAAACGGGGTTGATGGGATATTGTTGGAAGAGAAATTATGTGGGTGAAAGCAGAGGAGGAAATTTTAAAAATGATGCTGAAGTTGAGAGTATGATTAACTGGGTAAATGATGAATCCATACACAGCAAAAAGGAAATCAAAAGAAAATCTTGCTTGGTGGAGGTTGTTTAGTTAAAAATCTCAGCAGGGTACAGCAGGAGAAATGCAGAGCAGGCAAATGCAAAAATGGAGCTGTTGCTTAAAAGAGGGCTGGAAATTCACTCTATGATCTGGGCACTGTTAAAGTTAGGAGAGGATAATGGTGATTGAAATCCTCAAGTGGAAAACTGATCACAGAAGGCTAATATGTATCCAGAACTAGCATTACCCAGTTACTTCACTCACTCTAAACTAAAACACTAAGCCTAACATAGGTTCCAGAATGTCCCCAGTAGGAAAAAGGGTCTAGTAATGCTTTCAAGGGATAGGATAGAACTATATGTGTAGAAATGTATTTCTTTTTGCATTTGTGATCAAAATCACAATGAAGACAGTTTTTTGTTTTTTGGGTTTTTTTGTTTTTTTGTTTGATTTTCAAGGCTGAGGACCGAACCCAGGGCCTTGTGCTGGCTGGGCGGGCGCCTTTCCTCTGGGCTAAACCCCCAGCCCCTGAAGACAGTTTTTATCAGCAGTCTTTTTTATTTTATTTTTAAACTTTTCTAGCCAAATGCCAACCTAGCAGTTTGCTACATCATTTGATCAACCTGAAATCAAACTGGATGGAACAAATAGATAGCCAAAATCCACCTGGACTCTGAATTATTTATTTGGATTTTCTAGAAGTGACTGCAATCATTGTAACTGCATGTCTTTTGCCTAGTCTAAACTCCATAAGGATAAGGTTTTGTTCTTACAAGAAGTTTAATACGAGACAGAGACAGACAGAGACTGACAGAGACAGACAGAAAGACAGACAGAGACAGAGAGAGTGGTAGAAAGAGGGAGAGATTGATGTCTACATGGATGGATAGTTGGATAAATAGATAGCATAGATAAATAATAGATAGAAAAAAAAAAGAAAATTGGCCACAACTATGGATAGACTCTGAACAATTTGTTGGAATAATTATAAAGAAAGAAAATCAAGAATTTAGCATAATGTATATAATAAGGCCAGCAGAATGATGAAAGAAATGATGATCTAGAGGTGACAGACACAGTTTTGAAGCCCTGTAAGGCTTTAAGGGTGAGTCAGTCTTCCCAGGGCTTACCATAGAGACTCATTTTGTGGACTCAGCAACTATTATTCTCAATTGACAAAGGAGTTTATAGAGACAAATAGGTTAAGTCATTTCTCGAAGATCCTAATATGTCAGCAGTAGCTCAAAACCAGACAAACAAGTTTACCACTTACAGCTCTGTGAGGGCATCATTCTAAAGAGATCTGGACTTCCATAGACTAGCTTCACTTCTCATTTAGAAGGAGTTGAATTTTCCATGAGTGAGTTAGTTCTACATGAACAATTTAGAGGGATATGAACTTTTAAATGACAAAGAATTGCAATTGCTAGTATCTTTAAAAAATAAAATTATTTGGACTGTCTTTATTTCAGAAACTGTGGCAACTACATTTTTAGCAGGAAGATGAAACATTTCTCCTCCAGCTTCGCTTCTAAAATACATATGTAGAACTAAGACATCTGATTGTTATTCAACACGTTGGAAGTGAACTTCCATTTGTAAAAGGTTTATTTGATACTCGTTTAAAAGTTTTATTTCTTGAGTAATAACCGTGAATCAGTTAAGACAAGGTTAGCTTACAATTTCTTTTGGGGCCTCACTCATCTTGAAACTGAAAACAGGGAGTTAACTTGAGGCCCAGACAGTTCCCTGCTGATTCTGTAATGAGTGGGAGCTGCAGCTGAATGTCAATAGCTTCTAGTGAACTTGGGTAACCCAGCTGAGCCCTCAGCTTGCCAGGAGGTAATCAGCTTGACCCATGTGACCTTCCTGAGGCTGGGTTCTGTTTTGCCTGCCTCGGGAAGCTCTTTGCATATGACTCTTACAGGCTGTTCAGTCAAAACCCTTTTTAGGAGAACTAGACCCACATCAGTCTCTAGAGGCAACCTAATATAAATTAGTCAATGCTGGTTATAGATTGCACAATATAGTAGGTGCTTAAAAAAAAGAATGGGAACACATCCTGGATGCCTCAGAAAGATTTCCAGGAACTGCAATGATATCTGCCCTTCCAGAGTTATTAAAATAAAGCGAAGGTTATATAACAGTTCTGTTGGCACTTTGGATTTCTTTGTAAAGTTGTGATTGCCCAGTGATTTTACCTTTCTCAATGTGGTAAATTGAATGTCTTTGGTTTTTCTGATTTACTTGCCATTAATTTCATTGAATAGCCATAAAGTTATTATGCAGAAGATGAGTAGTGTGTGCAGATTAAGAGAAGATATTATTTTTATTATATACCCAAACAGCTGCTTTATCTTCAATCTATTCAATAAAAGAAACTTGAACAATCTTTTAAACTCCCTTCAGTCTGTATGTGTTTTAATGTACTTTTATTAAAAGATTGCTATTATTCATGAACCACGAAAGTGTATGCTAATTCTGTTCTTAAGCGGAATTATCTAACCATGTTAGATTATAGCACAAGAGTATGCTTACAAACATAAAAGTGATTTGTATAATAAATATTAGGCTATTATACACTGTACAAATCTGTAAAGAAAACAGCTCAGATTCTCAAGAAAATGGGTCTTCAAGGTAACAAAACTATGCAGTTGGCTTAAATTTATCAGTGATGATAAAGTGCTTCAACTCAAAGAACATTATTCCATCAAAATGTTAGAATTTATTTTCACCCTAAAGCAAATTTACACCCAAGTATATTTATTATGCATGCAGTCTTTTTATGCTCAAGAATTCTTGATCATAACTAATAAATTTTTCACACAAAACTTTTATATACAGTATTTAGTTGTTATAATAGCTTATTCTAATAATGGCTACTATTAGAATTTTGAAAACTTACTACAGAATTACTCCAGAAAATGTACATTTTTTAAAACCAAATCCCATCAGCCACTATCTTTACTTTGTAGGTAAAATAAAAAAGGAACATTAAGCTTCAATATGGGTGTAGAAAATAAGCAAGTTTGGAAATCTCTATCTATGATCAGGCACATTATACAAAGCTTTTTGTTTTCTGAATCAGCACATATAGTTGGATAATGTTGGGGAGGAGGAAAAGAAGCTTATTACCAACTCCATGTTAAGTTCAACATTATAATCTCAATTTGATCCAAGAAAAACAGTACAGTTATGAACCCTACTGTGAGTTAAGCTAACATATGGTCAAGATTACTTAAAGGAAATGGCACATCTATTTGACCACAACTGTCAAACACACACACACATATATACACACACACACACACACACACACACACACACACACACAAAGACTATAGGAATTCTTCATTTTATCCAAATTTGTCTGTTTCTGGCTCAAGCATCTCGTAACCAAAGGCTTGAACAAATATCTTAAGAGTCTAGCTCCCAAAGGAGGCAGATTTCTTAAAACAACTATGTGCCCAGAGTAAATCGCTTACTGAGATTCCATCCTGACAAGCTTGCTAAACTGATAAAATATATTTCCCTTGCTGATATGAAAAGCCCTTGCTGATTTAAAGTCAGACCACACAATAACTACTTCTTTTAGCAAAGTCTAAATTTATGTGCAGAGTTTGACTCTTAGAAAGTGTCACTGTATTTGAGTTGTCCCCCAAAACACATCTCTTTACAAAGATTTGCAGAACTCATTTCTGTATAAACACATATAAAGAACAAGTCTGCTTTGTCTAACCAGTTTGCATCACAACAGCACAGAATTGCACTGCTTTGTTGGAAGCATTTTTTTCCTCCTTGGTTCTGGTACCACCACCACCATCTACACTTGTTGAAGGGAGAAGAGCTTTGCCAAAAGATTTCCCGGTATATCAAACGTACTTTGAGGATGGGAATAGTGTACATTGAACCACAATAACTAGTTACTAGTACTCTACAAAAGGAGTTCCTTCTGGCTCCTCTGACTCCAGTACCTACAACTAGGAGTGACTGAGGAAATTGTTCATGTAACTAGGTTAAGTTAAATACATACACTCATGTTTTGCATAGTTGCATATTCTTCCAGTCAAAATATAATTTGTGTAGTTTAGCTGTTGAAATACATTTTGGGACCCAATTATTACTGGTGTCACAACATGCTATATACATATACACAATATATATATATACATATATATACATATATACACAAATACATAATGTGTATTTTCAAAGAGTTTAGGACTCTGTGTCAGACCCTATGTAATATCAAGGGAAATAAAAAAATACAGTCAAGATACGGTACCCACTTGAAAGTGGTTTTTTTATTTCCTCTGGATAAAAATAAATACTTGAATATCATAAAAAAGATATAGCAACTATAATCTAGCTATGAGCTAGATCAGTTCTTTGGGTACCAAAAGACAGGTAAAACTTGTTCTACTTGAACAACGAAGCAAATGTGTTTCCTAGAGAAGTGGCATTGAGGCTTTCAAAGATTGCATCGAATAATAGAATACTGGAGACATTGCATGCCACATAATGGAGCACCCGACACACAGGATCTATGTGACCTTGTGAAGGATGCTTTCCTTAGAAAGAAAAAAATTAAGATTTGTTGTGTAGACCATCCCAAGTATTTATGAAGGAAGAAAACACAGCAGAATGTCCCTGCCAAAGCTTTTCATTTGAGTTCTATGACTATCCAAATTTTGACCCATTTACCCATCACCTTGGTCTCTCTTTTTCCTTTTTTCCCCTAATTTTATAAATGTATTCTGCACTTCTCTGAGCTCTCCTCTTTTAATAGTTATAGACATATCAAAAAAGATCTTTCTATGATCATGATGACATTATCACAAACATTAATGATTACTTTGAGTTCTTATCTAATAAGACCTCACATAAAATGTCTCCATTTTTTTTTCTAAAAACTGCCTTATCTAGTGGGTTTACTAGAAGAGACTTTAAAAATTATTTATTTGTATGCTAGTTCTGGGGTTTGCACTCAGGGCCTTGTACTCTTGCTTGGAAGTTTTACTCAAAGCTGGTGCTTCACCACTTGAGCCATACCTCTAGTTCTAACATTTTTCTGGTTAATTGGAGATAAGAGTCTTACACCTTTATCTACCCAGACTAGATTTGAAACTTGATCTTAGTTTTCAATCTACTGTATAGCTAGGATTATACATAGGTGTGAGATACTAGTACCTAGTTAGAATCCTTTTTGTTTGTTTGTTTTCAAAATCCAAGAGATTCTTACCTCCTATTAAGCAGCGAAAAGCTGAATGTGGAAGTGTGTCTGAAGTGACAAAGCAAAAGCTTTGAGTGTAAACCCCCATTATCTACCTTCCATTCCTTTTAATTCCCTTAAAATTGTTTGACTCAAAATGTACAAGAAGGATTATAAGTTGTTTCAGGTTCAAAGTATTTTTATATACTATTCTTTGATGTTAATAGACTTCCATCATGCTATTTACTGAAGAAATTAGTGCCAGATATGAATGACGATTATCTGGGATTATCCTTGATCTAGAAATAAAAAACATTTAATCATATAATTGTTCCAAACTAGAAGTTTTTCTTTGGGGGAAGGACTGTATTTGGTTCACTACTGGCATAAAAATAACAACAACAAGCCTGGCGCTGGTGGCTTACACCTGTAATCTTAACTACTCAGGAGGCTGAGTCAGCCAGGGCAGGAAAGTCTGTGAGACTCTTATTTCCAATTAACCAGCAGAAAACTGGAAGTGGTGCTGTGGCTCAAGTGGCAGAGTGCAAGCATTGAGCTGAAGAGCTGAGGAAAAATGCCCAGGCCTAGAGTTCAAGCCCTACAACCGAAAACAAAACAAACCTACAGCAACAAAATGGTGAGGTGCTGAGGCTAGGTAAAGGTGATATAGTCAAGTTCTGAAACCCAGGGATGGGTGAGGCAACAGTCTGCAATATGGACACTGGGAAAAGTGGTTTTATGTTTATTCTTATTTCCTTCATTTCCATGTTCATTTTTAGCATTCTCATCCATTCAATTTCTTTTCTGGAACCAAATCTCCTGTCTAGAAAAAAGCTGGAATTTGAAGATGCCCTACATTGTGATTAGGTAGAGAAACTAACTTAGAGTAGATTGAAACACTTCTCAAGCTCTGTTTTTACTTTTGGAGATACTATCAAAAAAAAAAAGAGAGTGATATTTTCTCCAAAGAATAAACACGTACTGGTAATTGACAATCTAAAATGATTGCAACTATTTATGCTCTAATTTATTCATTTATATTTATTAATCAGAGGCAAAGAAAACCCTAAAGTGTTCAAAACAGCATGTGCACAAAAGTTTGTTCCTAGTAGCCATGGTATGTGTACATCAGACATACAGAAGAAATTGGACATTAATACTGCATTGAATTTTCACAGCATTAAATTCTAGTTTGAAGAGCTTTATAATATCAGGTTATAATATTAAAACAAAATGCAAAGAGCAACCATTAGTCCTGGTTCAATTATTCCACAGCAAATTATCTTCCGTCAATTATTATGAATAAATGTATATCATCTTGCATTATTAATATATGAGCTGTAAAGTCTGCATTTAGCTTCCTATTATTGTTCTTTGCATGACACTGATTTTATTCAGCTTTGGTCTTCTTTTTAGTGGTATACCAATTTCGGTTCTTTTTTCAGTTTCCTTCAAACCATTGCATTATGAAAAAGTTTTCCTAATTTTTGAAAATGATACCATTTTGCGTAAGTAATTTTAGGAAAGATTGCATAATAGTAAAGTGTTATTAATTCCTAAAACCTAAAAAAATTAGTGCCGGATATGAATCAAACTTATCTGGGATTATCCTTTATCTAGACGCTCAAGATATTTAATCATATAATTGATTGTTCCCACTTAGAAGCTGAATTCATCCTTGGGGGGCTATATTTGGTTCAAATTTCTCATTGCAATAGCTTCAGATATAGCTCACACTGTTTTTCACACCGTGATTTCTCAGGACACTCTATTGAGAGAGATGCTAATTTTTATCCTACTTTATTTCCTATTAGTAGAATTTAAGTGAAATGGATCAACTAGGTCTTTCTTTCTTTCTTTCTTTCTTCCTTCCTTCCTTCCTTCTTTTCTTTCTTTCTTTTTTCTTTCTTTCTTTCTCTCAAAATTTACTTTTCAATATGCTGAACATCCTTGAAAAAGAAGGAAATTATCCATCTAGATTAGGGAATTCTGTGATTTTAAAAGGGAAAGTTTATTTACTCCACATTTTGTTATATTTTTTGTAAATTTTTAGTACCAGGGGAAATGCAGTGACACTGAAACTATATCTTGAGGAACAGGAAAAATAGATGCTAGTAATTGCATTGATGCTGTTTGATTTGAAAACTATGGCAAGGGAGATTTGGAATAGTGGGGTTAAGTTATTCATCATTTGGACATTACACACAATGCCTGGGTGTTTGTTGAGTAAGCCTGTCTCACACAGGCTTACAGTCTGAAGTTGTTAAGGATCTTGCGACTGTCTTTTCTCTAATACATACAATATAGTGGTGAGCATGGTGCCTTGTATGAACTATGTTCAGTAAAGTTGTGAGCCACAAAGAATGCAAACTTCTAGGTTCATCCTGTAAAGATTTCTTTTGAATATGCAAATACGGTCTTATTATTTTTATATTTAATCACTTCCATGCTTCCATTTGCTGGAATCAATGGAAATTCAATAGCAGGGCAAGGGCCACTTCCACTTCCCTCTGGCTTTGTCTCCCAATGAAGTAGAAACATTAACTTGTGTTCTTGTATATGTTTTTGTGTGATCTACACCTGCCCTCTTTCTCTTCATGTACCTGGCTGGTGACTACATTTAGTATTAACTAGTTCAAGGCTCAACTTTGATGAGATGTTATCTCTGAAGACCTACTTCCTACAGCCTAGCTCCACCCAAAGGTGGTCAGTACTTCCTGGTATAGGTAAGCCTGTCTTTTGTCCCTCTGGTGGATTCTTTGATGATCCTGGGCCTTATTCATATTTAATCCCAAAGCATTGAACATTACAGTACTGTGTATACAATAGGAAGTCAAACATCCTGGAGAAAAACAAGAAAAGAAAAGAAAAAGGTGAAAGAAGGGAGAGAGAGAGTGAGAGCAAGAGAGAGCGAGCGAGAGAGAGGAGAGAGAGAGAAAGAGAGAGAGAGGGAGGTAAGGAGGGAGAGGAGAGGGGGAGAGGGAGCAGAGAAGGAGGAAAAGGACAAGGACAAGGATAAGGAGGAAGAGGATGAGAAGAAGAAATGGGTCAGGCCATTTTTGGAGAGTTGGTAAGGGAAAGCCCAGAATATATTTGATTTTTCAGTTTCAATATTTGAGATAGGAAAGGGCAATAATAAATTTGTTTATCTATCTCTAAAAATCTATATAAACAGGGCTTGTTACTGTTTAGATTGATCATTTCCAGAGGAAAAAAGTGATCTTTTTAAAAAAAATATGGAATACAAATAATAAAAAAAGTTTGTATTTTGTTACTTATTCATAAGGCTTCATTATAATAACTTTGACATAGCTCTTCTTGAGCAATGGCATGATTCAAAAAAATAAAAATAATATTTTTATTCTAAAGCCTGCATTTTGAAATCGAAGAAAACACAATTGTTTCAAATTTATTTAACTTCAATGTTGAGATGGGAATATCAACCAAAAATAACCTAATTCTTAGTGCATAATATTTTCTTTAAGTTTTAGGTAAAAATAAAGCGTTGCAGCTTTAAATGCGCATGGGGTCATGAAATCAGTCTATTTTACTTCCTCTTTTCCAGGGCTTGAGACTCTTAACTATTTATGGATTTCATTCATCAGCAAACTCAGCTGAACTGAACTGCTCCATTATCCCAGGATTTTTAACGAAAGTGTAGATTCTCTAAACACAGTTTTATTTAAATACACTTGAATATCTTGCTCTATAATATGTAACTATAATACCACTCTGAGAGAAATGCCAATAACCATGCTTATTGTAAAATGAGAAATACACATTACAATATAAATCTTTAACAAGAATAGTAAAGAGTAATCTGTGGGATGAGGAGACAGACTGAATGAAAGACAATGTACCATCACCACACAGGACTTACATTGTTACTAGATAATCCCCTTTGCTACTCACACCTCCTCCCTTTCTTTTCCAAACTGGATCGTTGGAAAACTCCACATAAGACATTCACAAATAATAAAGTAAACAACCCAACAAATGGTCAAGTTAGGTAAGGAGAATTCCTGTTTGACTCACATTACATGATACAACAAAGCTCTTTGCCTTGTTAAGAAATGAGAGTTACTGTGTTTGACATACTAACACTTTTCAATTTATAAACAGAAACAGGAAATCTACCTATCAGTCAGATCAGGAAACATTGGCCATGGTCACCAAGTCCAAGGCCATTTAGTCCAGAACAACAAGTCTGAGGCAAAAACTGAGACCCAGGTCTTGGATTTCCAGTTGGTCCCACCACTAGACCACATTGCACCATCAGTGCAAAGACAAACAGGAAGGTTGTTCCAGGCCAGAGTCTGCTTGTTTACCAGTGTGCTCTCAGCCTGTCTGAAGCCTGTTGTTCTCACTTCTGTTCCGTGTTTGCTGCCTGGAAACATTTCTTCCTTCCTTTCCCCCTTCCCTAGCCTATTTCTGTGATTACTTTCTTTCTTTTGTTTGAAATGGGTTCTGTGAGCAACTGAATAATAAAATAAGATAAATGGCCACAGGCTAGGTTATCTGAAAGTTTCTATCAAGATATTGGAATAACACTCCTCTTACCATAAGTAGCATTATGGAATTCTATCCACATCAAAAAATAGTGCACCAAAAAAAATACTTTGAACCTGAAGCAACTTATAATCCTTCATGTACATTTTGAGTCAAACAATTTTAAGGAAGTATAAAAGGGATGGAAGTAATCAACAATAACTCTCTAACCCAAATGTAGTGATGACTGTGGCCAAACTTACAGTGTTTTGAATGCAAATATACATTTCCAATGTGTCTGTTTTAAAACATGGGGTGAATCAAGAATCATGTAGGGTGAAGATACATGACCACTTTTCAGAAGAGAGAGATGGGGGGAGAGAGACAGAGAGACAGAAAGACAGAGAGAGAGAGAGAGGGAGGGGGAAAGATGGAGGGAGGGAAGGAGGGAGAGAGGTTTTAAAGCTTTGAAATAGTTTGGGAACAAAATTAGAACCTTGTTACTGCTAATGTAGAGCAGGACCTTTTGGAGAAGAATGAGAAGGTAGACTGCTCTTAATATCCGAAAGTGAGCTCTAGGATTTTAGGGGTCACATTAGGAAGATTTTTAAGGTTAAAGACATTGTTTACATTTATATTTAATTTCATTTAACTTTATTCCTTATTATACAAATTATAGGTTTATTCTAACACTATTATTAAAAAGCCAAGGCCAGGTCAATATTTGGTTTGCTAATGCCATGAATATATAACATTTCTATCAGAAATATAAACATTCTGGTAAAGGCAAAATTATTTTTCTCAGCCACTAAATTATACAGCGTGTTTTTCTCTGATTCTCTCTTGGTGTGAGGGTCTGCTTCTTTTTATCAGAAATATCTATATATTTAGACAAGTCTGAAAGTGGACCTAAAGTGCTACTCACCTACCAATCACCAGGACTACCTGGTGACATGCCAAACTAGTCCTATCGCTAACAGAGTTAACACCCTGGATCCTTGTCCTTGCATGTCTGAGATCTGTGCCTAGTGGCTTTGGCTGGGTAGACAAGCAAGAGACAGCCACAGTGACCTCTGTGAGAGTAACCTGGCCATGAGCCTTGACCCATGGGTGGGTCTGGCGTATTGCAGTCCACACCCATTGCCTAATCCCTCTGACTCCAGTGGAACTTAGAAGGAAGGAATAGGATGACTCTTACCTCCAAAAGGGGTGTTGAAGGAAGTTGAGGGAAGATGGCCAAATAGCCCTAGGGTGATGAGGACTCCTGGCATCTTGTGTCCTCTCTTGGGAAAGTTAAGGAACTTCAGCACTTATGGATGGTGAATAGGATCTTTGAGACTTCAAACTAATAACTAGACTATTAGTTTGTTTATGAGACAATAATTTGAAACCAAGGTACTCTAGATAAGAGAGGAAAATGAATCTCTTAGGAGACCCCAAATGAAAATAAAAATAAAGTCCAACTGTTTTTCCCTAAGAGATTTTAATACCATACCTTTCTGTGATACAACCTGTTTTCTTGCTAATTGCCTTCCTGCTTATCACTGCTCTGGACCACCATCTTCAAGGGTGTGGAAGCAAGAAGAAAAACACAATCTGCTGTCTTATTGACTTATACAAAATGTGTTCTTACTTGTCTCCCTAGAACAATTTCCAGATCTTTAATTCTTAGATTATATATTCCACTGGAAAAGAGATCCATTAATTGAATATAAAAGAAACCTTGTCAATGTAGACTATCATGTAATGTTCATTTATATCTTGGTATCCTGACTGCTCAAAAGTCAGGTAACAACACAATCATAAGGAGAAAATCCTAGATTGGACAGTCTAAAAAGAAGTAGCTAGTAAGGCTCTGGTTTTTGCGGGTATAAATAAAAGTAGGGAAGGCAGCAACATTTTCTTAACAATATTTCCAAAAAGGGGATGACAATAGTCCTGGAGGAACTTCTGTGCTTTATAAACCACACTAATTCTTTGGCTTCTCATAGCATTTAAATACATGAGGAAGAAGATTTACTTATTCATTCTATTGAACCAAAAGATGGATAACAAAAGGAAGAAGCCTTTACAAGTCAGCAACCTCTCTTCTTTTGTTTTAATTGGAGAGCTTGACCTTAGCCATATTTACAACAAAAGGGTTGAATTGAAGAAACTATTACTTTGTTCCATTTCCTCTATAAAGTAATTGAGTGAAGAGCTCTTACCAACTCAGTGACTTTTTGACTGATTGATTCACTCTTCATTCATCCCTTCAGGAGGCATTTGTCTAGGGCCTGCTTCGCAATAGCCCCTATGCAAGGGCTAAGAATGCAAAGAAAAATGGATATCATTTTTGCCCTGGAGAAGTTTATGGTCCAATGGTGAAGACAGACATGGAAATAAATGTTTTGGTTATGAATCATGGCTCACAAGTTGAAGTGTGTGTGTAATAAATGTCGTGAGTCTTCGTTTTCCTTAAGGGGGATTAAATATTTGTCTGAGCTCTCGTTCTGATGGACAGTTGGAAAAGTAAATCAGTCATCATTAATGGTTGCTCCCTACCTTGTATCTTCAATTTTGCAAAGGTCCTGTGCAGCTTTCCACATTCTAGAATATATGAGGATGATCTCCTTCAATTTTGCATCACATAAAATGTTCTTAGTTGTTTGTGGTCCAGTGGGTCACTGGATCCATGATGTGCTAGAAACACAGAGTTCTATGCCAATGTCTCACATATATGAGTAACCATTTATTTCTTGTGGTTCTTCACTTTAAAAGAACTCTGCTAACTGTCTTCCTGGGTCCTGTTCTTCACAGCAACCTCTTCCCTGCAAGTCCAAGATCTTTCCTGCCTAAAAGAATAATCACAACAAATTTTTAACAGAAGGAGCTCTGAAACATAGGAGTTTCAGGCAACAGATTCCAATTCATAACTCAACTAATTATTCTAGGTCTTCACTCTAAGAGTCTCCATGACTCACACCTACGGAAATTCTTGCTTCACTCCAATTCTGTCCAGTTACTGGCTACTGAGAGTTTCAGTGAGGTGTCATGAAAAGCAAAGAAAGTATATATTAGAGGATTTGGAACTCAGAGACATTGGTAATTCCTCTAAAGCATGAGAGTATGAGGATATGCATAATAATATACCCAAGGAGCAGAGATGGAGTTTGGGAGGTCAAATGAAAGATCAAAATGTAAAAAGTAGAGGGTGACTGAGCCTGTGAACTCTAAGGAAATGTGACTCTCCTGTTCTGGTTAGGGCATAAGGGTGGGGAGGGGCAGTGATGACAGAGGTAAGGTTAGGGAAGAGCTGGGAGCTAAATTCTGCAAGGACTTATTGGGAATTCAGGAGGTTTCTACGTGAGTTTCTAAGGTAAACAAATGTTTATGGTCTCTTAAAGTATTACGGAAGAGAATGCCTGGATTTGGAAGCTGTTGAAAAAATTCTTGATATCCTAACTTTAATATTCTTCATTTTTGCCATATGAACATGAGTGAGTTATTGAATTTCTCTGTGCCTCAGTGCCTACTTTTGAGGCTTTTGTAAAAATTGAGTAAGACAGCCTAGATATGTCATTTATACATGCATTGCATCTTACTTTGTATTAAGTATTAGTACACAGTATTAAAAAGTTTAAATTATTGCATATTTTTATGTCTTAGCATCTTGTAGCAGAATTAAGTCTGTAAATACTACTGTGCATTTCTATAGCTTATAGAAACATCCAGGGCTCTGAATTTAACCATTGTTAAGTAAACATACTGACGGACAGATGATTTGTTATAACATTGTGGATGACAATTGCCCTGATGTCAAAAGAGATAACCATGGGAACCAGTCTAAAGTGCCAGGACTGTGACACTTACGATTGTCTGGCACCCAGACACTGCCTGAGTCATATTGTTTTGAGATTCCTCAAGACAAAGTGAAAAAATAAAAATAAAAGTGAGCAACCAATGCAGCTAAAATGCATTCTTTTTCTAGGGCTATTGGAACAAAATATTATGACCTGGATGAGCAAGAAAATCAGAAATGTATTCTTTCTCAGCTCTGGAGACTAGAGGTCCAAAGTCAATTTACCAGAAGGATTATCATGTTCCCTCAGAGATTCTAGGCAGATCCTTCCTTGCTTTTTCCTAGCATCTGGTAAGAGTCATCAGTCTTTGAGATTTCTTGACATTCATCTGTTATCATAAGGTATTCTCCTTCTGTGGATTTTTAAGAACCCCAGCCACACTGGATTAGGAAATCATCTCAACTTCCTTCTGAATTCTGTCTGCAAAGACCCTATTTCCAAGTAAGTCCACATGCAGATATATCAGAATTAGGATGCATATTGGGGGTGGGGGTGGAAGCCAAATTCAATGTAAAATAGCATCATGGAAAACACAAGAAGCTCAAAGAGGTGTTAAAGTCACCTCTCAGAAGTCAGACCTGATCATTTGTACTATTAGGAGATGCTCTAAAATGCTATGATTATCTGAGCTCTTTTTGATTTCAAAAATGAAGTACATCTTAAGGTAAATACTGAAGTAACTAATTGAAACCATGTGTTCAGATCAAAATTGCAGTTTGAGGAACCAAGGATTACATAACAAATAACCTAAGCTCTCACTAACCCTGGCTGTAGTAGGAAGCGTGGCTTATGAAAGAATGCACTCCGTTTGAACAATTTCTTCATTCGGGCAGAGGATAACTCTTCTTGTGAAACTGGCTTTCCCCCCTCCTCCTACTTAAAATGTGCTTCGATAAATATATTTGGAGGAAACAAGAAGGACAAGAAAATGGAAATTTTAGTTCACTTTCTGAATCTCACCTACAGGTACAATAGTTGAGTTTTAGTATTATAGTCATTGTTTAGAAGTTCTCCCTTAGGTTAATTCTTAGATAAAAAGCACCACTAAAGACTTTTAATTCACCATCTTTATCATCCCCCTACCTGGATATTCCTACTCCTCAATTGAAATAAAGTGTTTTTTTGGTAGTTCTGGCTGTCACATCACAGATGCATGAGTCATATTTTGGTTTGATTCTGTCCTCAGAATATGTCACATTGTAGAGTCTTGCTTGAGTGATATCTAGCTGATTATTCTCATACCATGTTATAACTGCTTATAAATATGCATGTGAAAGACAGACACTTGTTAGGATTCCATTGTGGGTTGATCCAAATGGTGACACTTATTCTGTATCCTTGAGATGGTGACAGAATTTTGGTAGGAGTGTCAAAGGCAGTTCAAATGAGAAGAGCACTCCAATGTCAGGCTACTAGGAGAGAAGACCTGAGGACTAAAGACCATTGAGCATACATGGTGAAAAGAAATTGCATTCATTAGTGAAATCTCAATTCAGCTTGCTGTAACAAAACCATCTCAAACTGAATAATTTATAAACAATGGAAATGTATTGCTCATTGTTCTGGAGGAGAATTCACGATTAAGATAAGAGCAAACTCAGTATGTGGTGAGGGCTTGCTCTCTGCTTTTAAGATGACCCTTCCTTCCTCAGCCTCTCAGTGGAGCTTATTTTATAAGGACCCTAATCCTATTTATGAGGGTGGAGCACTCATGACTTAACCACTTCTCAGAAGCCTTATGCCTAAATACTAGAGTTCCAACATATGAATTTTGGGAAGACATAGACATTCAGATGATAGCAATGTTCTATTCTCAGACCAGCCTGAACATCATTGCTTGCTCCAATTATGAAACAGTGACAATTTAAGTATTTATTCTGTAAACAAGAAGGAATGAAGGGTAGTGGTTACCCTGTGGAAAATGGCTGACCAAGGAGATTCTGCATTATGGAGACTGCTAAGGAAGCCATTACAGGAAGCCCTGGTGCCAGGGGTAATGAGAACCTGAATAAACACAGTGTTGTAGAGAGAAATGGAAGGTATAGATACAAACAACCATGCAGACCCACAATCAATCTGTCATTTGTCATTAAAGTGAGATTTCTGACCCCAGCAAAGGAGGGAACGATGTGACCCTATTAATGCGTGAGGAGGATTTTGTTCTATTTTGGATGTGTTGAGTCTGAGGTGACTTCAGGACAACCCAGTGAAGATGTTCCCCGGGAAGCATGAGGTCACTATCTCTGCTCTGGCATGTTTATAAAGAACGCTCCCAAGGGCACAGATTGCAGCTTGTGTCCTTTGCTGAATTCAGATGTCCTGTACCTTGTTTACAGAACACATTGTGGTTACTCAGTTAAATCCTAGTTAAAATCTGTATGTAGCATCATCTTTGATGAAAAGCTCAACTTTGAAAGACATTAGTAGCCCTGCCTCTCTGTTGAGCCGTTGTGGGAGAAACTTGTAGTTTAACATTTTTTAATGCAGCAACATCCAAGTAGTACATTCATCTGAAGTCAGTTTTGTTTTTTTATTTGTTTGTTTTTTTAAAACTGGGGAATTAAAAGAGATGTGGAAATAGCTTAAAGCCATCGGTCCCATACAATTATGAAATGGAAGTGGATTTCAGGAATGGAACTCCCTTAGACCATCAGACTACTTTTTCTTTTTTCCTTCCTTGCTTTCTTTCTTTTTCTCCCTTTGCTACTTGATGTATTAACATTATGTATTATTGAAATCTCCAAGATCTTATTTGAAAAGAATAAGGTTTTTGTCCATAACGTGGTTGTGGGGGTGGGACAAGGAGAAATATTGCTGAGATGCTCAAAGCAATCACATGTTTTAGTTATGAGCTTGGTTGGTATATTTATTTAAAAACATTTACAGGGGGAAAGTTGATGTGGAACCACATTGTGCCCTTATAACCAGAAGTTTTAGTTTCTGACTTCAGGATGAATAGGGCAGAGGTAAAGGAAAAACATAGCATGCTGACATGGAGCTACATAATGTCTAAACCAATTCTTCAACCTCTGAAGTAAAGGACACCCATTTGCTTTCCCCTTGACTTGGACAGGACAGAGTGGAGGAAGCCATTATACCCCCACAGTAGGATTCTGGGGTTCTAATTTTGACTTGTCCTTAACAAGAATTGTCTTCCAGCCTTGGGTAAATTTCTTAACCCTCTGCATGACAGCAGCTTCACCTAAAATTTTTACTTCTTTTTATATTACTTTCTCTGTTGATGTCTACCCTGAAGCTTTGTTTAAACAATCACACACCAGATATATAGAATACCTATATTTTTTGGCTGATGTGTATTTCCTACTGAAAGGCTCTCCCTTTCTTGTAGATAATAATGAAAATTACAAGTGTAATTTTGGCTCTCGCTTGTGTCAAGATGATATGAGCTAGCTGAAGGTCACTTTCAGCTTACTTTACCATGCCTCCCAGGCACTGCTGATAAGAAAAAGACAAAGGACAAAGACAAAATTAACTTTTAATTTCACATGCTAAGCCACCACTGAGAAAAATAGAGAGATGAGTAGGATCTTTTCTAACACTCAATGGAGAATTGTATGTTAGACAACTTATCTTATTTAACTTATGAGACAGAGCCAGCTCTGATAACTATTTAAATCTATAATTATAGATAAATCCCCTAGTTTTGAGCACTGAAAATTATAGTGACACATTTTTCTATCAAGTATCAGTCAAAGAATCTTCCTATATGAGATAGATAGTTCAGATACTTGAAAACAAATCATTTTCCTCCTAAGTAATTGCTAGTTATTTACATTCTGACGTCTTCCTTAACATAATGGGTAACAATATTCCCACCTTCTAAAACATTACCGAGTTTTCACTAATTTATTTCTGTAATTTTATCGGATCATGAAGAATATTAGTGAAGAATCGGTTTTTGTAGTTTCAGATTTGTTTCATGAAACTAGATCAATAAAATGCCTAAGGAAGTAGGTATGCGATATTTGTTAACTATGAATTTATTTTACTTCACAGACCACCCCTAGATGTGATATCAAGGAAACTTAAGGTCAAATGATAGGTATTTTCAAGCAATAGATTTGGAAACAATTTTTTAGTGCTAGCTTTTCTCATACAGACTTTCCATCTTTATTTAGCATATCCTAATTTCAGCAATTTTATAATTACAAGCAAAGCAAACTCTTGGCTTCCAGAAAGTTGAAACTCAGTAATAAAGTTTAAAACTACAAATGAATTTTTACTGTGTTCTTTTATAAATTTGCTCATTATTTTACAAAAATGAAAGTTAGCCCATTATGCTTATATAAGTTGTTTTTTATAATAATTATTGATTATTTAGAGGTCTATCTATTAGACAAAACATGTATTACTTCTGTTATAACTTTATCAACACAAAGATTCCTACTTAAAAGTCATATACTATTTAGAGAAAACATTTAGTACTGACTTTAAATTTGACAACCTCAGAAACTGGCCAGAGACCAAGAATCCCTTCAAAATTGACAATACTTGAAAGCTATATAATCATTCTGTTTGATCCAACTGTAGTCTAGGAATTTACAATGAAGCAAAAACTCCAAAGGAAAATAGCATTGAACACCAAAGCATATGTGTCATTACATAATACTTATTAAATAGTTGTATAGATAGTTTGACTATAAAGAACTTCAGTTTCCCTTTTGCAGATAAAATATTAAATATACTAAGTCCTATGATGAGACTTAAATAGAACTGGCAGTCATATTTAAAATGGACAGAGAAACACTGAAGAAATTTAAAATATTTTTATTGAAATTTTTGAAAACATATTTGGCTTCATGAAATTTAATATAATTTTAAGGGCTGAGGATGTGGCTTAAGTGAACAAGCATCTGTCTATCAAGGAAATGGTTCACTGCCAAAGATAACTGATGAGCATAATAATAATATGTTAATGACATGCATAATTTCAGAATTACTAATATACATATACTCTGCTATGGGTTGAATTATGTCTTCCCCAAATAACATGTTGATGTCTATTTAATACTTTAATGTGATCTTATTTAGAGATAGGAACTACTAAGACAATGAAGTTAAAGAGAGCACATTAGGGTATCATTTTTGAAAGGCAGAAATTTGCAGTGAGAGACAGCCATTGAAGAGGATCATGTGAAGGGTCAAAGAGAAGGCAGATATGTGTATGTCCAGAGCAGGATCCTTCCCTCATACCTCTCAGAAAGAATCAACCCCATTCATTTTCTCATCTTGGACTTCCAGTCTTCACAACTTTAAGATAAAAATTCTTCTGGTATGGAAGCCACTCAGCCAACGGTACTGTTCAGTCTCCCTAGGGAACTAATATTCCTTCTTTTTCATTATTTTTTTTTTGCTAAGCCTATATACATATGTGTATGAATGCATGCACATACACAAATACATGCAGTTTTGTAACTCGTTTTCACATTACAAAGGAACATCTTCCTGCAATGTTAACAGTAATAATAGTGACTCTCACATGAAATCCTAGCTATTGTAGAGGTTGAGATAGAGAGAATAGAGGTTCAAAGTCAGCCCAGGAAAATGTTCATTAGACTGCTATGTCACCTGAAAATGCTAAGCTGGCATTAGTCACCTGCCATCTCAGCCCCATTGGGAAGTTTAAATGGGAAAATCTAGTCAGTCTGGGGGGCAAAAAATTAAGACCCCCCTATCTCAATAATAACTAGAGCTCCACTATATGAAGGCTTATACTGAGATGACTCAAATATTCAGATTATAGCAATGTTCTAGTCTCAGACCAACCTGGAAATGTCATGTATACCTACTTTATGGAAAGGCTAGAAAAAGGGCCAGAGGCATGGCTCAAGTGGTAGAGTGCCTGATAAGCAAGCATAAAGCCCTGAGTAAAACTCTAGTGCTTCCCAATGGAAAAAGGCAATAATAATGAAAATATTTACACTGAGAATTTATCAGGTACCAGGCACTGTTCTAAATCCTTTATGCTTACTATTTTATTTTATTGTAAATGGCATTTTTTGTATGCTTTTTATTGTAAAAATGCTCTACGGAGGGGTTACAGTTACATGAGCAAGGTAATGAGTACATTTCCTATCAAGTATTGTTACCTCCTCCTTTGTTTTCCCCTACCATCCCTTCCCTCCCACCTTACTATTTTAATTGGTGGAGAAGAGGTACTGTGGCTTGAACTCAGGACCTTGAAGATGCTAGGCAAGTACTCTACCATGTCAGTCATGTTAATTTGTATTTTGTTTTTGAGATGAGTCTTGATTGATTTTCCTAGTTTTCTTCAAACTCATGAGTCTCCTAAATCTGCATCTACCTAATAAAAAAAGTAAATGAATTTATATATTTTTGTTATTCATATTTTATGATATATTGTGTAATATATATGTACATGTTTGTGCAATTCACAATATATATCCATATATACAGAAAGAGAGGGGAAAATGGAATTACCTTTCAGACAGTCATACCAAATTTTACTCCCACCAGCAATACATAAATAAAAGTGGTGATTTTTCTTTATCCTCTTGCTTTTGGAAAACCTAATCAATTTGTAGACCAACATTTATATCTTACACTCTTTCATTTGGGTGATTTTTGACTTCTACAACATTTGCACTCAGGAAATGTAGCATTGAGTCCAGACTACTGTAGTTTTTTTGGTATGTGAATCTTGTTTCTTTGCTTGCTTTTAAATCTGATAACATAGAAAAGCCTCCCTTTGGGTTGTTTTTTTGACTTTCCCCTCTCCCCAAGTCCCTCCTAGTTTAAGAATTACAAGCAAGGATTTGTGTTTGTTCACCCCATTCAGCACCCTTCTTATCTGAGCTACTATCTTATTTCTGACAACCTCAACCAAACACAGAATACAAACATAAATCAGAATTCAATCTAAAAGAGCTATTAAAAGTGAAGGAAAGGTAATCATCATTTCATGTATATGGCTCCAAAGGAGATTTTTACAACAGAGTTTGTTTATAACAATTCTAGCTACAATAGCAGACCTAAGGACCCAGAAAAAGAAAGAAAACAAAAAACAACAAAAAAAAAACCTAGATCTTAGTTCACAGTAAATGAAACACTCTTCTTTCATCTCTTAACTGAGTCCTTATTCATATGTTAATATATCACTTTACATGCATAAGGCATTTGTTAAATTGCATATCCCTTGTGTGTGTGTGTGTGTGTGTGTGTGTGTGTGTGTGTGTGTGTGTGTGTGTGTGTGTGTGTGTGTGTGTGTGTGTGTGTGTGTGTGTGTGTGTGTGTGTGTGTGTGTGTGTGTGTGTGTGTGTGTGTGTGTTGGTACTGGAGCTTGAACTCAAGGCCTGAGCACCATCCCTTAGCTTTTTTGCTCAAAGCTAGCATTCTACCATATGAGCCTTAGCTCACTTCTGGCTTTTTGCTGGTTAATTGAAGATAAAAATCTCAAGAACTGAAAGTCTCAGGCTGACTTTGAACTGTAATTTCCAGATCTCAGCCTCCTGAGTAGACAGGATTACTGGCTTGAGCCACCAGCCTGGCTCTAATATCTCTTAATTATTGGTTCACAAATCTGTCTCCCATGCTGAACTGAATGTCATTTGTCTTTGAAGCACGAATACCTAGTCCCAAAAGAAGTATGGCATACAGCAACTCCTTGCTTATTTATATGAATCATCTTAAGAGCACATGGGCAAATCCAATTATTTACTCCAATTATTTACAAAAACAAACAAACAAAAAGAACAATGTTGTGGATCTTCACAGTTAGCTTTGCGGAAGGAGACTTCCACACTTAGTTGAATCCTGATTTTTCATGTTCCAATCCAATCCCTGATGAGTTTAGTTATCTATTCACCATGCATGCAATTATGACAGTAATAAATATCACAAATCACCCTCTCTTCCCACATCTCAAGTCATTGGCTTGTTTTAAATCTACCAAAATAGAAGGCGAGGGACATGATGTAGGTGTGTTTTTAGTTCTAAAAGCCTGTGATTCTGATTTTACTTGGGCAAAATTGGATGTAAAGTGTCTTTCTTACTATTTTGAGGGCAGTTTATGCCTGGTGCTACTGATGTCACTGTCTCAGAGTCTCAGAGATAGCATGCTGTTTACACACAACAGTGCCGCCTGGCCTGTGCTAGCTGATCCTATCAGACATGGTTATTTCCAGCTGTCTTCGGGAGCAGACAGCTGCTGCGTCCAAATTTGCCTGCCTTGCCACTTGGAGAGAGAGTAACCAGTCACACTCAGGGTAGGCTCTTGGACTCCTAAGCAGAAATCTGGGGGAATGCTACTTCACGGAAGTGCTAACTGGGAGCCAGGGCAGTTTTGCACCTTTTCATTATGTTTGTAAATTTGTCTAGGAGCCAGCTGGGTCTAGAATTGCAGGAGATGGTCAGGGACAATTAAGAAAATGGTCAATAAGAACAAATGGACCCAGGGAAAATAAGAAAGTGGCTCAGGTTTATAATCTACTACTAGTATTTTTGTAGGTATATAAGTGTATGTTTAGTTAAGTAAGCCGGTTTGTAAATATGTAGATACTATACATCTCAGTGGTTCAATGTGATAGTTATCACAAGAATCTAAAACAACTTAATAGTCTAGGAAGCGAGCCGTAACCATGTCTTCCCAATCTGGGTGGATGCTGGGTAGTGTTCTTCCTGTCAAAAGTTGGGTAGAAAGTTAAACATTTGGAGGTGAATAATAGTCATATTTGAGAAAAGGAAGTAAGGATTATTAGTCATATCAACAGAAGGACGCTCAGTTACCAAGGCACTCACTCCAGGGTACATGCTCACTTAATTTGGTACTGTTTTGATTTTTTTTTAATAAAAAGGTCCAATTGAGAATTCTGAAGCTGGAATCAGGCTTCTAATTAGGAGAGTTATGTGACACAGTGGTCAAGAACTGTCACTTCCAACTCAACTGGATACTGAGTCCCTGGAAATAACTAGAGTATCAAGTCATCCATTTCTTCACGTACTGATCCTGCCTGAGCACTTCCATTTCATGCCACACTGTGGAGGAGCTCCTTGCAAAGAGTCATAAGCTCTGAATAGACATGACCTCATTTCCGGTGGGGTGGCAGCAGCTCTCCAAGACCAAAATTGCCTGCTTAAAGTTGAATTCTGAGGGATAACTCAAGTCCACGTCATTCCATCTTTTATCTGATGTCAACTTGACAAAAGAATTGGAAGGATTGGTTTGGATGTTAGTTTCTTGTGGTTGCACCATGGCCCTAAAAGATTTCTGTCCTCAATTCTAGCAATACAGCTATTTCATTTATACAGATGATTTTAAATGAGTGATCTGTAAAGAATGATGTGTGGCCTGACAGAGGACATGCAAGGCTTCAGGGAACTTCAACAAAGAAGTCATCTTCACTCACTTTCTTCTTTTAAAGGAACTGCAGGGGCTATTATGAAATAAATACTGATGATAATAATGGAACTCGGGTCTTTGACAATCTCTAACATTATTTGATAAATTTCAACAGCATCACACTTTTTTGAGCTAGGGTTTGAACTTGGAGACTCAAACTTGCTAAGCAGTCGTTTTACCACTTGACCTATACGTACACTCTCAGTCCAGCATTCAATTTTCATTCATTAAGAATATACAATACGATTTGTGCATTTCTATTGAAAAGTATTCTCACTTTTACCATTAGCTTAAGCAATATTTAGTGCTACAAGGTTATATAGACAATGGCAAATTTACATATTACAGAGAGATCAAGTCCTTGGATTTCAAAGAAAACTACTTAGAACATAAGCTAAGAAGAGAGTCTTACTCTTTGGTTATAAAAGATTGCAGGATATTTTGTAATAACCATCAAACCATTTTAATATGCCTGCCAAGTACAATGAAACATCTATCTAGCCTGAATTTGTTGGGAAAATGTAGTTATTTTTAGAGCATCTTGAGAAATTTGTTTTTCAGATGCTAGTTTTCTAGCATTTTTGAAGAAACCTTAACTTAGCCTCTCGATACAAAGAAAGGACTGTCACAAAACAAACTCCATAGTGCCATGCTGCCTTTTCTGTTTTGAGAACTTTCTTGATATCAGTGCTGTTTACAAGAAAGCAGAATACATTTCTTAAAGAAATTTTTATCACCTGGAATGTAAAAGTATTTCTCTCCTTGAACATTGATTCAAATCATATCTGTTTTCCTATAGCAAAATCTATCTATAGCAAGGAGCACTAAGTAGCAGAAACTATGCTCAGCCAGGTGAATTGTGCTCAAAATTCTCCAAAGTTCTTGTCAACTGTATGATATCCTTTTTCCCATCTTCTCCCAGGGTTCCAGCCTGAGGTCCCAGACAGCTAAGTCAGTGTAGGGGGCGCCGCTGGGGAAACTGAAATACCAGAATATTAAGTAATTTGCTCAAGTTCACACAGAGGTAAGTGGCAGGCAGGGCAGGGAGGGTTCCAGGCCAGGTAATGAGAGGTAATGAACTTCAGAGTTCCAGTGCATAGCTCCTGTGTTATTCAGCTTCATCTGGGTTCATCAACACAATTAATGAAAGCTATAAAGACTCAATGCCTATGCCTTAGAGGGGATAGATGGGCAGTGGGGGACTTGTTTAGTAGTAAGAATTCTACTAAAGGTCATTTTAAACATAGAAAGGAGGGTTCCATTTTACTACCTAATGATTCATGTTGCCAAAATGCAGAATGTGTGTGTTAAAATGGAAGATGACATATTTTAGGCAACTTAAAGGAATTTAGGCATTATATTTTCACCTCAGAAAACTAAAAATTAGAAAGTGTTTGAAATAAAGATGTAAGGTCAGTATAACTTGAACCCTTCAAGGACAATTAATATGATTAATAATCTAAGGAGTTCTTTAAGATTACAAAAAAATGAGAAATGATATAGAATAGCTATTAAAATCTTCAACTATATTTTTGTTTCTAACACTTCACTGTATTTGGTTTATCTATTATTCTGTTTTGCTCAAGTATTTCTAAGTGAATTACAGATATAATGACATATATAATGACTATATAGTTGTGGCTGAGAGCAATTCATTTAACCTTTTTGGAACGATGTTCTGCTGTAGTAAGGTAGCTTTGCCACTTGATCTCCAATATGCTTGATCACACAGCTCGAAGTTTCTAAGATTTAACTCTTTTCACTGGATTTCTTTCTTTTTTGTTTTTAATTGTTTTCTTAAGTTATTTGTACAAGGAGGTTCCTGTGATACGTTCATTTATGTACAGTGAACCGTGAGCAGAGCCACCCCTTCACCATTCTCCTCGCCCTATTTTTATTAGTTTTCATCTGAGACGTGGGCTGAAAAAAATGAGAGCACAGTTAAGAAGTAAGTAGAAGTCACTGTGTTGGGCCTTTTGGTCTAACTTTTATTTAATTTTCCAAGATTCAACTGTCAATTACAAACAGATCTACTATTAGCTATAAGGGGACCCCAAAATATACCTTCTTCCCAATTGGTTGTTAAACCCAACTTTACTCTTGCCATCAAAGAAATGTTTCTCCTCTTTCCATACATACACTAATATAGAAATATATGGCTCTAAAAGGTCAGGACAATTTTCTATTTCTTTGTGCAATTTTCTGTAACAATGATACAATGGTTAAAATATCCAAGAAAATTATAATAATGTCTTGTTATCATCGGATATCTAAGCCCTACCCCAATTCCCTTAATTACACAGACTACATATTAGAAAAATATTTTGCCCCCAGAATTGTCAAAACAGGATTCATTTGCTATCTTTGCTTGTTATGCTTCTTGGGTTTCTTTTTCTAAAATCTATTTGAACTTGCTTCTTTGAACTTCCATGATGTCTCAAATATTTCTTAAAATAAATATGTGGTTTTCATTTTGCTTGTTTGTTTGTTTTTAAATTCAGAAGGAAAAAATATAAGTTGGAAATGCTACCCTTTTTTAAAGGAAGTTAAAATAAATACAAGTTAGCATCTGTGTTTCAAATAGCTTCTACACATCATTTCTAAATGGCCTGACACAGTCACTTCTGCTTGCCTGTTATCAAGATCTTATTTCTTCCATTGCATATGAAAACCAGTGAAAAAGTTAAACCTTAGAAACTGCAAGCAGAAAGATAATAGATATTGGAGAAGAAATGGAAGAAATGGCATGACTAACACTTTAGAAAAACCAAGTTCCAAAATTAAGTAGATTGCCCTGGGTCACTACATATTAGCAGAGAATGGAACCAGAACAATATTACTTTCATATTACATGGCCTATATCCTTCTAAAAATTGTGGCACAGAAGACCTCAAATACTATATACTTTGGTCCAAAAGGCAATAAAGCTCTTCTTGACAATCCAGCTTACATTCATGACAGTACCTTTTGTCAAACTGGTCCATGGCTGAGACCCCAAAGACGCAGTTCAAGAACTTGTGGATATGATGTCAAGGATTTGTCAGGAGTCTCCTAAGCTTGTTATGAGCCTGATAGACAATGCGTAGAACTGCACTATACTGTCTCTTAAGAAAACCTTTTACACTCCGCCATTATGAGGTTCAAGGAGACTCAGCACAGCAACCTCTTTTCAATCTATTTTTAATACCAGCTTTGCTCTTGCCTCCAGGGAACTATTTTCCCTCTTTCCATGTGGTTCTGGTGGGACTGCCAATCATGACTTGTCTATTCCTGAAGAATCATGGACCCCCACATTACATTCACATTCTTTACAGGATGTGAGTGCAACACAGGCAAGGAACAATCAGAGCAGTTGTGCAATGTGAGGTGTGGGAACTGGTAGTAAAACTCTTCTGTTTTTCTTTTGGATTATGCACTATAATGGATGATCCTTGACATCTTTTCCTCACAATGAAGTTGATGAGAACCTTTGGTTATGCAGAGAAAACAATACTAGATCTGATGGAGAGCCAGAATCTTGACCTCCTACAGTTACACACATTTGGAATTCTCAGGTGTACTTAAAAAAAAGCACAACAAAATTATTTCCCTCTTTTGTTAGATGTAATTTGTATTCCAAAGTATTCCTATGTGTATGAAGCTCTGCTCTTCAAGAAACCCAGCAGGCTTAAGGCCTTGAAAGCTAGTACCTTGTCACAACTGCATATGCTTGGGAAAGTAAAAGCTACATGTGTACTGGGATGCTTTTCCTAGAAGTGACCAAACAGAAATAGTTTGTGTTTTCTTCTTGTTTGGACGTACCAAAGACTTGATCATCTTCAAGTCTCAGAGAGTAGCTTGAGTTACCATAGTTGAAAGAGAAAACTTTATAATCCCTTGGAAATCTTTTTTTTTTTTTTTTTGTCAGTCGTGGGGCCTGAACTCTGGGCCTGGGCACTGTCCCTGAGCTCTTCAGCTCAAGAATAGTGCTTTTCCACTTGAGCCACAGCACCACTTGCTGCTTTTTCTGCTTATGGGGTGCTGAGGAATGAAACTCAGGGTCTCATGCATGCAAGGCAAGCACTCTACCACTGAGCCACCTTCCCAGCCCCTGGAAATCTCTCTTAGAAAAACATATCATCTGGCTAAATCACTGAGGATTGGTCCCCCGAGAAAGATGGACCTATGGGAAATATGAAAAACCAGTTACTCCTCCACAGGGTGAGCCACTGAGGAAGAAAGGTGTAAGGTTTGGAGCCCAGGAGCTAGTAAAATACGACCTGATCTGCCCACTTGTAGTTCAGAAATTGGCTGTCTGTGTATATAACAATACTTGGGGATGCCCCCACCTTAGAATTGAAGTGCAATGGCTATAGTTACCATCACTACCATGTAGAGCTGGTCTGGAGAAGCACCAGTGTAGAACAACCCTTATCTGTCTCCTCTTCAAGCGGCCCAAGTTGCAGGATGGAACTGTCTCCCCATGGATCCAAACAACATATGGGGCTAGGAAGTTTGTATGGAGAACAAAGGCAGGGAAATGCAAAAAGAAAGTGCCAGAATTATAGCTAGGGAGACTTGTGGATCTTCCAGCAATTAACTAAAAGTAGCTATCTTTGTATCAGATCTCATAGAGTTTTCTGCATAAAGAATGTCTATATAAAAAGGTAAGCTGTGTGCCAGTGGCTCATGCCTGTAATCCTAGCTACTCAGGAGGCGAAGATCTGAAGATCAAGGTTCGAAGCCAGCCTGTGTAGAAAAGTTCCCATGAGACTCTTATCTCCAGTTAACCACTCAAAAATTGGAAGTAGCACTGTAGTTCAAAGTGGTAGAGCCCTAGCCTTGAGCACAAAGAGGCTTGGGAAAAGTGCCCAGGCCCTGAGTTCAACTCCCACAGCCAACAATAAGCAAACAAATAAAAAGCTATAATCATTATAGGTGTATAACATAGATTGATCTAATTTCATTTGGTAAATAAGGATTCAAATATCACAGACATCATAACTATATTCTCCAATATTTTACTTGCAGGCTGTGAAGTCTTCATGAGCATGAGGCCTTAGAGAATTAAATCTCTGAAGCATTAATAGCAGTGGCTTCACTATTGCCTAATTCTGACCAGACATTCTTCAACAACTTGGTGCATTTGTATGCACACAGTTATCTTCCCAAGGAAGGGAATATAGTTTGAAAAACAGAAAGTAAAATGACAAACGATGGGTTCTTACTTGTAGATGGGTGATACCTACAGGTGTCTTTATGTAAGAAGATATTATTACGTAGCTGCTACATTCCCTTCCCAGGGGTTAACTTTACTAAGAGACCAGGTTGTGAACTTCTCTTGGCAATTACTTTAGGTATTGCTTTCCTGTTTTGCCTAAGTTACTGTCTCATAACCTCTGTCCTTTGTGACTTATTAGGTGCCTTTCACAATCTATAACCAATTCCTATTGTCTATTCTTGTCTTTTTGTTATTCCATCTTCTAGAAATGTTTATGAGGCTGTCACAGTTTGTTTAATCTCTCTTCAGCAATCACTGTCAGGTGCCTAACAGAGATTTCTCCTGATACCCTCCAGGATCTTGCTTCACCCTCAAGTCTGAATGTTCTAGAGACATTTTTTTGATTTCAACAGAGGCAATTAATCATGCACATTTATGACCTGCAATCTCCAACACGGTTTCAGGATGTACCCAATGGGAAGTTCATGGACTAGTAGGCACAATGCCAGCTCAGGCTTGGGAATACTTGATACTCTAGTATTTCTGGCTCTGAAAAACATTGCGTGAGCCTCTCTTTAGAAAAAGAATGCTTTAAAAAATCTAAACTTGATTTTGGTACCCTGGTATTATATATACATTTATTTGTATTAGGGAAGGGAAGGGGAACAACAGAATGAGCCAAAAGGACAGGGGGGAACCAATGCAATAGCAACACACACAAGACAGTATGTTAGAAATGCTCTGTACAACTGGGGGAGGGAGTAGAAAAATGAGAGAAGAGTTAACAAGTTTGACAAGAAATGTACTTATTAACTTACTTATGTAACTGTAACCCCTCTGGGCATCACCTTGACAATAAAAAAGTAAAAAAAGAAAAAGAAAGAAAAAAGTCTAAACAGAAAACAACAAAGGAAATCCATAGTTCAATGCTCTGGTTAGAAAGGAAAGGAAGAATGTTGGGAAGGTGGCTCAGTGGTAGTAGTGCTTTCCTTGCATGCATGAGGTTCTGGGTTTGATTCATCAGCACCACATAAGCAGAAAAAGCTGGAAGTGGCACTGTGGCTCAAAGTAGTAGAGACCTAGCCTTGAGCTGAAGAGCTGAGGGACAGCGTACATGCTCAGAGTTCAGGCCCCATGACCAACCAAAAAAAAAATCATATTAAGGATATTCTTTCTTTTATTTCAAATGTCCTGTCTCTAGACATCTTTTCCCTGTCGCTTCAGATTGCTCCTTCTCCCCTTTACTATTTGATATAAACTGAAATTTAGCTCAGACATGAAATATTCTACAGAACACTCTTAGAGTGTGTAGTCATGGGTAAAGTTGGTTACAAATTATATAGTTGTTATAGTGGTTTGTGGCTATGAGCTGAAATCTGAAAGGATGCCCTTATGCTGGTAACAGAAGCTCAGACAGAGAGAATGAGGAAGAAATAAAATCATCATTCAGTATAAATTTACATTTCAAACTTGGTCTAGTAGCTGTCTGCAAAACTAGCGTAGAAGGTTTTTCTCTTGACATTTTTTCCTCTTATAAATTATACAATTAATGCCTATTCCTTGAAATCAAATCAAATAATATAGATCTCTAAATATTGCAAAATTTCCTAAATTTTATTCCCTTTAAGGAAAAATTTACTGCAATTTAGTAATTTTTTAGGTTTGAAAATTCTTTACTTATGCTAATGTAGTGCTATAAAGAATTTCCCTTTTCTAATTATGTTATTCTTTTGCATGCATAGAATAATAATAAACAGTTTCCAGCATACTCTTTATGCTTACTACAATAGAGATATCATGATCATTCATTTATGAGGTTATATATAGACTTGATATTTAATAGGAAATTTCATAGATTATTTAAGAGACAATATTTAATGTATTCAACAAGCAGTGAGTTAGAAACATAGTAATTGTTTTGTGAAGTTTAAATCTTATTAGAGAACTAAAGCCAAGATATATATATGTGTAAATTGAAAAAAAAATTTCTGGGTAATTAAACTCTCATGACTCAAAAATAATTTTCAAATCCTAAGAATGATGCTGTGAGCTCCAGTAGGCTTTGGACAATGTCATCCTATAAAGCTAACGCTTTATAAGTTAATCATTCCTGGTTTGTTGACCTTGAAAGCCTTACAAGTTTTCATATATATGTAGTTAAATTGTTCTTAAACACTAAGTACAGATAGTCTTTTCTCTGTTTCAACCAGGTATATTTTATATATTTTATCTTCTTATCTATTCTTTTTCCGTTCTTCCAGCCTCATCTATTCTTTCTGCACTGTCATTAAAGCAAAACAAAACAACAAACATTTACCCTAAAATAAAATCCTTGTTCTCATTACTTTTTTTCTTTTTGTGTGTCCTGTCTCCATGTTATGTTATAGCTGAAATACTACACTCATGGACTCCTGATTTATTTTTAGGATGGATTTATTTGTGTTTATTTATTTGTGAATTTATCATGTTTTGTAGCTCCAATATACCAAGAATAACTGGTTTCCATTTTCATCAGAGGAAGGACAAGAGCTAGGAAAAAGATGTAGTTATACCAGCAATTCCCTTAGGAAAAATTCCAATCTTTTTCTGAACTGTTCTACAAAGAAATTGCAATGTCATCACAAAAAAGACCGAGATTGTACTCAATTCTAAATTATCAAAATATTTCTAAGAAAATAGAACTTCTGAATCAGGGAGTAAAACTCATTTCTATGAAAGCACTGCTTCCTTTCTCTCCAGGATTCAAACAGGCATAGTGGAGGGAAAAGGCATTCAGCCTGAAATGGATACCTGATGCCAAGTGTGATCCAAGCGATAGTCCAGATGGCACATTCAGTGGGGGTAATGGAGAAGTTTAAAGATGAAGTAATTGAAAAAGTGTGAATTTTACAAGAGTCTCATCCATTTTGTGCTATAACTAAGTGCTAGATCCTGAGTGATTTATAACCACTAGCATTTTATTTGGTTCACGATTCTACTGTAGGCTGGGAAATTCAGAATCAAACGCTGTTTTATCTGGAAAGGGCCTACTTACTATATCATATTGTAGAAGAAGGCAATATAATATATATGTGGCAATGTAATATACATGAAATAAAGACCCAGAGATGGAGTTCTCTTCAGGAAACTGCTCTTTCAATAGGTAAACAGCTCCCAAGATAATAGCATCAATCAAGTCATGACAAGGGTTCTGCCTAATCACCTCGTACTAGGTAGGCCTCATTTCCCAACACTGTTGCTCTGGGGATTAAATGTCTAACACACAAAACATTGGTGACACATTCAAATCATAGCACAGAATACTGTAAAGCCAATACGTGATGGGGAAATAGTGAGGAAGTTAGTTTTGACGCCCTCAGGGTTGAAAGGCCAAAGAAAGTGGGGCAGCTGTAGAAGAACAAAAACTTCCCTTGGGAACTTCACACTTCTGTTAGCACCCCAAATGTACTCATACCTTAGAAGCCCATGAGTTGTGGGGATAAATAGCCAAATTTCACTCTCCTATAAAGTTGTGTCTTTCGATGGTGCTTCCACCTAACTGAAAATCTGAGAGAGTGTGAAAACGCTCATGCTGGTCAGTGTCTTGAGCAAGAGAGCAGCTTGGGAAAGGATAGAGAGAGCCCTCAGGGTGAACTACATCAGATCCTGCCATAGATAAAATCTCAGTGTCCTCGGCCTTGTCTTAAATCTCTAGGCTAGATGGAGGTTAGGGGTCATCTCAAATCTCTAGGAGTCTTTAAATATTCTCTAATAATGTGTCTTGTTTAATAGAAGGAAGTAAACCTACTGGTAAGAATAGCTGAAAATTATTTCTAAAAGTTTTTTGTTTTTTTTTGGTCCAGTCGTGGGGCCTGAACTCTGGGCCTAGGCACTGTCCCTCAGCTCTTCAGCTCAAGGCTAGCTCTCTACCACTTGAGCCACAGCACCACTTCCAGCTTTTTTCTTTTTGCTTATGTGGTGCTGAGGAATTGAACCCAGGGCCTCAGGCATGCAAGGCAAGTGCTCTACCACTGAGCCACCTTCCCAGCCTCTAAAAGTTTTTTGTAAAGTCAAAATCCTGGTTTCTTGAAATGTTCTTGGAGTAATTATCTTTTTTCATCATTAAGAAAGAAGATTTCAGGGATAATGTATTTTGTAGACTGGGGATGCAGCTCAGTGGGTAGTGTACTTACCTAGAATGTACAAGGCTGTGTGAGGAAAACACAGGTCTTTGAAAACAAACAGGTTTTGAGGGAGAGGATCTATGGGTACCAGAATAACAAAAATGATGAAGCTTTTATGTGGTATTTCCTATAATATCAATATGAATGTGAAATAACTATAGTGTTTATTTTTAATTTTCACATTTTGCCACATTTGGTACAATTGCTTCTGAAAACATGACTTGATGCCTACTCAATTACAAAGTCTCTGACACAGCTAGCTGAACATAAGGTTTTGTGCCTCACTAGCATATGTATAATGGGTTTATCAGTGATTTGATAGACTATTTGCATTCTGGTGATCATGTGTTAAATGTTGTACTAAGTGCCTTTTAAACAATAATTCCATCCAGTCACCAAAATATTTCTAAAAGTTTACAAATGAGGAAAGATATTTCAGCTCTCAGAAGTGAAATCACTTGCCCCAGGTGTTACAGTCAGTTGAATGTTATAGTCAGGAATCAGTCTACATTTGAATGACTGGTAAATTTCACTTTTTATTAATACATTGAGCGGCCACCAAGCATACCAAGAAGATATGCAAAGAACTTTCTATATTGTCTGGTCAAAAACATTGAAGACATTAAAAATGGTTTTATCATAAGTATCTATACCCTTATCATGAGGAATAGAAGAAAGTCTCTAGCTTTAAGTATATTAAATTGTGGTAGGGAGGCTTAAATAATTGCTCAAGTGACTAATCCAAAACACAGGATGAAAAGTATATTCTAATTCATATAAAACTAGGTGTTGACCCAGTGGAAATACACCGAGTGGTAAGCAAGGTGATACAATGAATTGATTGAAGTGTAATAGACTCTATGGAAAGCACAAATAGTGTAATTCTTTAAACAGACTAAGTCAAAGTCCAAGAAAATAAGTACCGGGAAATGGATACTGCAAGAGAGGAGCATGGGGCCAAGAGGACAAGGGTAAAAGAATGAAGTAGGAAGGGGGAAGAATGCATGCAAGAATTCACTGTATATACCACAAGATTGAGAAACACAAGAGAAGGAGTGGGTCAAATGTGGGTGAAGTTGTTGGAGTGATGACACAGATCAAGAGGTATTGTACATATAAAATGTGTAAACGGCCAAAAGATTCAATACATAACCTAAAATTAAGATAAGTGAGGGAAAATGTGGGTTGGGAGGGATGGGTGAGAATGTTGAAGAGGGTGACATTGATCAAGATGTACTGCATTCATTAACTGCTTTGGTGAATGGCTACACATTTGTACAGCTATTTAAAGATAATACAAATGTTCAAAAAGAACATGTGTGGAGGTGCTGGCCCATCAAACAATGGACACATTTTCAGCAGGTAGGGGATGAGACCATGTTGCTCCAGGTAGAGGGATAACACCACGAAGCTGGTACAAAGGGAGTGGGTAAGCGATTAACAAGGTATTTCATGAATGGAGCTTGAGGAGGTGGTAAGAGCAAGGAAAGAAAAGACTAGAAAGGTAAGTTGAAACCTAGTGATTAATTTACATAATTGTACTATCACCCAGTACTTATTTCTAGAACCTGTTGACAAGGGAGCTCATCAAGTGCCCTGATGAAATGTGAAAACATTTTGTCTCTTGGATTTCCTTGATCTAGCAACCTGGCAACCTTGCCAAGAAACAAATGAAATCCATACAACTACTCAACTCCTGTTCCCTCTATTGTAATTTCCACAGTAATGTTGATGTGATCCTCTGACAGTTCATCTAAGCTGATGTTCTCTTATTTTCCTTACTACCTCACTACCTTTTCAACATTCAACATATTGGTCTCTTACTAGAGTCCAGTCACACCAAACTTCTCTGTTCCCTAGACATGCTCTTCATCCGGTACCAATACTCTACAACTGAACCCTGGGTTGAGCCATCTTCCAAGAACCCAGCTTCACAGATCCTGCTTCTGTGAAGTCATTCCTGTGTCCTGCTTTATGGGCTCCATCCTGCAGAACACCTAGTGTCTGAAAGACCTTTGCTGAATACATCTATTTGTGCACTTGAAAAAACATTTGTAATGTTAATTTAAATTCCAGATGATGTTTCTTATTTTATTTTTATTTTTACCATTCCCAGTTCCTGGAACAAAGTAGGTAATCAGTGAGTGAGTCAATGAATGAATGAATGGAGTTGTGGCAGATGTCTTGGACAAAGACTTAACTAGAAATTCATAGGGTTGAGAGTTTTCTGGTTGCTCTTCTTAGGTTCTTAGATGATGAGACTTTCAGTACTCAAATGAATAGCTAAAGTCTTCTGTTCCTCTTCTACACTACTTCTGAAGTTAGTAATCTGTCCAGGAGATTGTAATATGATCTGACTATTGTAGTGGTTGTAATCTGTTTTAACTTCAAAGATTCTCAAATCTGTTCACTTCAGCTTTTGGAGTTTTAAACAAGTATTTTTTTGAAGTTATCTCTTTCATCACCTAATTTCAATGCTATGTACTGTTCAATACGTTTTAAAATTACAGTACTTGTCCTGTGTTTTCAAGAGTTAATGGAAGTTACCTAAGCCACGCTCATTTGAAACCAAAGTTATAGTCCTTTCAGAGTAATGAGTTTTCATGTCTTTTCATGGTTTCTTCCAAGTCAAGTATTGTTAATCTCAGAGTTTGTGGGGAAATCTCTTCAATTTATTTTAATCAATGCTTATAAAACCACATGATTGATATACAGTTTTTACCATTTATATATTTGTTATTCACTTGCCCTCTGAGGCTTGCAGGGGAAAGAGGAAGACGAGAGGAAAGAAACAGGGAGAGGAAAAAAAAAAGATGAAGTCTGTGCCTATGGCTCAGACCTATAATCTTAGCTACTCAGGAGACTGAGAGCTGAAGGATTGTAGTTTAAAGCCATGCTTGACAGAAAAGTTTGCCAGATTCCATTTCCAATTAGGCATAAAAATCCCTGAGTTTGGACTGAATTCAAACCCCAGTATCAGGAAAAACAAAACAAAACACCACCAATAAATGCAGACACTGATTTCATTATTTAGCTTAGAGTCTCAACTAAAAACTGACAATTTAATTAAATAAGCATTGAAAAGTAGGAGGATTGTAGTCCAAAACCATCCAGAGAAAAAGCATAAAAACCTATCTCAAAAAACATATTAAAGTAACAAGCATAAATGGTAGAGTATTCAAGCTGAATATTGTGTGAGCCTTTCCCAAAGGTAATTTCCAAAATAGCTAAAATCTTATGTAAAGTGATTGCTAACTTTTATGTTTCTCTTTAGCACTCCACAAGTTAACTTATGTTTAAAGTCTATGCATATGGATCCACAAAAAGGAAAACCAGATGCTAGTTCTCACCACTCTTAAGGACAGGCAAGAAATGATTAAGGGAAAATTGTTAGATCCCAGAGTCTGGGATCTTAGGTATGCCACTAAGTACTTCGGCAAATCAAATAAATAGACTGCTTAAATCCTGCATATGCAGTCAGATCTTATTTTAAATCATTTTATTAATGAAATCTACCATGATCTCACTGATGTAAGAATTCTGGAGAAATGCTGGAACTAGGCTGATAAGGTGACTATGGACAAGGACAGGTGTGGGAGGAGTGTTTTGTGACACAGATAGTCAGGGTTCTCTGGTGCATTTGTCATCTTCTAGTGTGAGGGTCATGTGAAGGCACAGGCAGGAGGGAGAAAGAACATCAGAGTCAGACAGGCCAGTGTGAGATATGGGACCCTGGTTGCTATAACAGCCTTGGATTGTTCAACAACATCTACAGTGACTCACCAGGCACACTTCTCTTAGGTCACTTGTTTACCTCATGACCAATTTTACTTGTTGTGAAGGAAGGACCCAGTGCTAAGAATTACAGGTAGTAAACAATCCAGAGACCTTCTTATTCCACACTTGGCTTTCTATAATTGTAGAAAAGTCATGTGAGTGTGATATCTAAGTAACATTTTAAAATCAATAGCAACAATAACCTCCTTCTTACATATATATATATATATATACACACACACACCTGTGTGACACATACCTATGGGACACACAGATGTCAATTACTGATTCTATTAAGAAGTATAAACTAAGTGGCTTATATATAACATTATTTTTTCTAAGCTTTGTAGTCTGGAGGTCTGAGATAAGAGTACTAGCACAGTAACTATATTTGTCTGTTTTCAACTGCTGTACCAAAATACCCCAGTATAGGGAATTTTTGAAGAAGAAAAGAAGTTTACTTAGATCATGGTTCTGGCAGACTAAGACTATGCCACAGATTTCCTCTGACTCTGATAAGAGCCTCATGGTAGGAGTGTATGTGCAAAAGATATTCTATTATAAACAGGAAACTAGACATCAGGGATGAAATGTCCAGTCTTGCTCTTTTGTAACAGGCTACTTTGACAGGAAATAAGCCTAGTGTCACAAGTGCTACATGAATCTCTTCTGAGAGCAACACCTCAGATAATCTAATTGCCTTTCACTGGATTACCTTTCAATTACCTTTCAATGTGCTGCCTTGTTTTATTGCTGCTATATTAGAGACAAAGCTTTCAACACAGGAACTTTGGACATTATAGGCTTAGGCCATTTCCAACCTATACCAGCCAACATGGCGAGCTTTCTCCAGGTTATAGACAGTCAACTTCTAATTGAGTCTTAGGATGTCAGAGACTGAAAGAGCTCTCTGGGTCTCTTTTCAGTGATAGTACTCCCAACATGAGGGCTTCATTTCCATAATCCCACTTTCCCCGCAAAGGCCTTATCTGTTAATGATATTACATTGGGAGTTAGGTTTTCAATTTACGAATTTTGGAAGGACACAACATTTCATTCATCACATCACACATCCATTGAAATGCTATTTTCCCTACCTCTCAAATATAGCTTTCTGATTTAGAGGCTGTGTAGCTCAGATCTCGAGGTATGAACCTTTTGATAGCCAATCTACCCCACTTGGTATTTTCCAAAAAACATATGGGTCTTTTTTACACAGTATTTTCCCAACAGTAAGAACTAAATAAGTATCAATCTCATTTAAACATAAATATATTTATTCTTCCACAAGTAGGCTTGCATTAAGGAAAAGAATATTTTCCAGTAAGACTAATGTAAAATTTAATGAAATAAGATGTCATTAAATAACAAAAATATGATGCATAAGCATAATTATTATAAGTAAAAATATTTCTTGAATATCTGGGTCAGACACTCTATATTAGCTTTTTAGAGTTCTTACCATCCAACTATTCAACAAAGTATGATATGATTTTTGATTTATGGATTGATTTTTAATTTTTAATATACATATATTCAGTAAGACTAAGCAAATTGTTCAAAAATCACATAGTTAAATAGTTTGCTAGATTCTAGTCGGTTCTTTTTTGTTTGTTTGTTAGTGTGGGGCCTGAACTTTGGGCATGGCTGTTGTCCCTCAGCTCTTCAGATCATGGTCAGCGCTCCACCACTTGAGCCACAACGCCACTTCCTGCCTTTTTTGCTTATGTGGTGCTGAGAAATCAAACCCAGGGCCTCATACATGTAAGGCAAGCACTCTACCACTGAGCCACCTTCCCAGCCCCTCTAGTTGGTTCTTAAGTGTGTCAAATTCCAAGGTTTCTTTTCTATACCAGTCGCATTTATCTATCACACTGGGTTTCTATAATGTAGTAAAATCCTTTCTTTCTCATAAATGGGGGGGGGAAGGTGATTGATTCTAGCGACTTAGGTTTAAATGGAGGATTCTTTGTACACTCAGTGTAGAGCTTCCCATAAAGATGTGAGATAACTGTTGCTGAAATATTCTTTTTTCTGCTCAAGCTGAGTGGGTTATAGCTCAACACCAGAAGGCCAATCAACTAAAGTGACTTGTACCTGAGTCTAAGTCTTGCTTCTTTTTCCTCTTCATCCATCTATCCATCTAGGCACCCACCCATGAATAATTAAATAAGAGTAGCAGAGGTTTTATTCCAAGTATGGCAACATGTGCTAGGCATTCAAAGAAATAGATCCATCCTGCAGAGATAAGGGTTTAGTAAGTCTAAGGGTTCATAAAGATACACAGCAAAAAGCCATCCATTCTTATTGGTACATTACAGAAATTGTTGGACCTGGCTCAGCTATCACTAGAGGGTTAGGAAATGCCTTCTGCTCAGGCCACCTTTTCATAAAGCATGCTTTTCCTTGATTCTGCAAATCAAGGTTCACTGGGCTTCCTTGTCAGTATATCATGGGACTAAGTACAGATGGTTGGCACTTTCCATATCTCTAATACAATGGAGAATCTTGGTTACATGAAGGTGCACTTCTTCTTGGGATTTATCTTCATTCTGGGCTGCAGTGTTAAACGCTTCAAAGTGATCTATAATCTTTTGCATGACATCCTGCATGTGTGCTTCAAGATCACAGTCATCACGTTCCTGAACATTTTAGATGACTCTCCCACAAACTTGTGATGACATGCCTAAGCTCAAATTAAAATGAGTCTGTAGAATGATGGCCTGCCAGAGTGGAGACAGGAAAGCATCCTGGTGCTTTTTAAAGCACTAGAGCGGAGAAGAATGTGAATCTAAGTGGAGTGGTTGAAAATAGCAGTATGCTTTGCCGTTAGCAGCTGTGGCTGCAAATCAAAGGCCAATCTCATCTAGGCAGTGTAGACAGGCTTCTCTGACATGCATCATTCTTATCTTAGCTCCACGCATACATGCCTGGTTGGTGATTGAATGATTAGCACTGTTTTCAAACACAAAACCCAGTTATGTACATGAGCTTGTAGTGAATATTCATAAAATGTCTGGAAAAATCACATACTAAGCATATCCATTCTTTTGAAGACTCTTCTTATTTCACAGGATATGTGCTGCATATGCTAGAAGAATGCTTAACATTTTCAGAATTTCTATTTCAGGCATTATACTTGCAATAATACTATGTCTGATAGGACACAATTCCTAGGGCAGTGCTTTATAAATGCTCACATTTTTCCTAATCACTGTTGAACAGAATCTTTAAAAGTGTAATTTAAAAAAACGTATATGTTGCTCAATTTTAGTGTATTTGAATTATTAGATCTCATGAAAATGTAAAAATGTAATAGCATATTTCTTTCCAGTACATGGTGAAGTCTAGTATTTCCACAGTGTGGAAAACGTGTTTGCCTACGGTTATTGAACCTATTTGCATTAATAACCTTTCAGAGGAGAAGTAGAGTAGGAAGGGCTGTCATTGCATTTTCAAGTAATTTTCTTGAGGATAGCATGATTATCAGAGTTTTCAAAAGGTGGTTTTAACTAAGAATTCTCCACTCTGGTAATGAGTGAGAAACAGTACTAAGGTAAGAAATAAGGAACTGATCATTCTGCCACGGACTCCCTGAGGGCAAAGGTCAAGCCTCTTTTGTTCATTACTGCACACTCAATTCCCAGGATGGGACTTTTCACAAAGGACAGGCTCTATATACATTTGTTCAATGGTGGTATGAGCAAATAACACTGGTTAAAAGTCAACTGATGGCCAGAGAAATAGGCCATTGGTCTGTCTGTGCCTGGGTTGGATAGCTTGAAACTGCATAGACCTTCAGGTCATGATGACCTCTCTGAGCTTTCTTCTTTCCTCCAACACAAAGCATAGTTCATAATGCAACAAACACATAAATATGTTTGCAACAATGCTTGACACTCAACAAGAGCCTCTTCAAATGCTCTGTGGCAATGCTAATCTTGAACACACACACACACACATTTGTATATACATATATATATATATACAAATATATATCCTTAGAATATATATAGCCTATATATCATGTATACACTAATGTGTGTATATACATTCATATACATGTAAACAGTATATTTAACAGAAAATCGTTTAGATATTGGTATCAGATGAATTAACGTACCCTTTTTATTTTTCTTCTCTCATCTTAAAATAGAAGCATCAGATTCCGTCTCCAGATATCATCAATCTCTAGATTTTAACTTTTAAGTATCCTAATTTTATTTAAATGATCCAATCATTTATAATTTTTCTAGATCAATAAATATTACACACAGTCTCAATATGCTGATTCTCTTATCTTCTCACTTGCACTCTGGACATTTTTCTCAGTTTTTAAGTATCAGCTTTCTTTGGGATAAATTATATGAGCTTCTTTCTCAAATAGCTTAGCCAACTGAGTATCATTCCAACTGAGGCAGAGATCTGTGAGTTAATTGATCTCTGGATATTTCAGAAAATAATTTATAATAATATGTCAAGCTATAACCATATAAGTGACTATATGGATATTAATAAACATTGTACTACAAAGTATTTTAACATGATAAGAAGGGAGGTAGAATAATATTGTTTTCTATTAGAATTCTGGGTAACATAGAAAGTTCACTGTGGTAAGATGAAATTATACCTTGGTAGCAAAGCAACAACACAAACAGATTATTTTATTTCTCAGGTAACTTTTTCTTTAAAGTCTATAGCTTTAAAGCATCTTCAATCTATGGGCATTCATGACAATCTATGGGCATTCATGACAATCTTGAGTTTCCTCATTAGGAGCTATCTTTCTGATAGAGTGCTTCCCAATGTTGGAAATAATTAAAATTCTTTATGGTCTCATTGTGATTCTAAGTTCCTGGAATTTGTGTTCAGAAAGGGTTGTCATTCTTTACTCATTAGAAATGCAATGAAAAACGAATGCTTTTATTATTAATTCATCATGTACAGTAAAAGAATAATTAATTTCTCCTTATGTATTCCTTTTATATAGTTAATACTGTTTTATTATGAAGATTAAATGCATGACATTGTATGAAAAATATTGCTGCACAATCTAAGTGAGTAGAAGAATTTTAAAATAAAATTTAGTGTTTGCATAATCTATATTCCCCCCCAAGTGGTTTACGAAGAGGGAGTCTATCAAGACAAATATCCTTTAATTTTTTTTTTATTTAATGGGATCTAGACATTGTTGCCAAGTCTGGCATTGACCTTGAATTTTCCTTTAGCTACCCAAGTGCCCGGGTTATGTACCACTATCCCCAAATATGTTCATAGTTTTTTGTTGTTTATTTTTTTACATAGAGCATTTTCTTCTTACCTAGAAACAGCTATAGATGAAAAGAGCATAGTAGATACGACAATAAGTTATCAAATCTATAGCTCACTGAGCATAATACATGTAGTTTCAGTTGAAAAACGTCCTCTTAAATATAGGATACACATATGTTTGCTTTACTGAAAGCTATTGTCCAATGAAAACACCAATTCCAAAGCTCATATCTTCAGTTTATTTCCTGTAAAGTATATTACTGTTTCATGTCTAGGAGATATAATTATTTAAATAGAAATGTGTTCTGGAAAATAAAAACCAATGGACTCATCAAACAGTTTTCATTTTTTAGATTTTCTTTTGTATTCCAAATACTTAAGACATGTATTAATTGATTTCTGGAACAGGAAATTTGACAGTAATCAAACACACAAAAGATCCCTGTTTCATGTTTCATCATTCCAGGTGAATGCCACAGTGAGGGATCCCCATACAGTTATTTTACATTATTGATATCTAAAGTCACCTATCTAACTTCTTGAGTTTGGGATGATTGGGAAAGTAAACTTACCACTTCCGCAAGTTTCCACCACTATGATGGCAATGAGAATTTGTAGAATTAAAGGACTTCTCTGGGGTATTTCAATATATTTTTCCTGTCAGTATATTATCAACTAAATATTCATAAATGTGCTTTTAGATGCTGTTTCATAAGTGTTCAATTCTTTTTTTTTTTTTTTTGTCTGTCATGGGGCTTGAACTCTGGGCCTGGGTGCTATCCCTCAGCTATTCACCTCAAGGTTAGCACTCTACACTTCAGCCACAGTATTACTTCTGGTTTTTCTGGTAGTTTATGGGAGAAAAGAATCTCATGGACTTTACTGCCTGGGCTGGCTTTGAACTGTAATCCTCATATCTCAGCCTCCTGAGTAGCTAGGATTACGGGCTTGAAGCACCAGCACCCGGAGTGTTTAATTCTTTTTTGCTTCTGTTTTGTATTGTTCAGAATTTTAAAATTTTGATATACTATGACTAAAAGAATTCAAATGTTGAAAAAAGTGTTCAGGTTCAGTTAGGGTCTCAGTGACTCTTTTTCACTTTCTTTTTCTCTCTTTCTCTCTCTCTTTTACTTTTCTTTGGTTTTTCTTTTTTTTCTTTTTATTTATTTTATGTTTTTGAGACAATGTCTCACTATGGCAGCCTGTGTTGGCTTAGAACTTTCAACGTAGTCACAAACGGCCTCAAAATCTCTATCCTTCTGCTTTATTGCCCCCAATACTTGGATTAAGATGTGAGATATGATATCCAGTGATCCTAAAGAATGTTAATCCCAGGCCTTTCATAACTTCTCTATGATATTTTGATTGATTGAGTAATTTGATATGTCTTGGAGAAATTACACCAACACATATACCTATGAAAAATGTGTCTTCTTTTAGTGAGGTAATCAATACTATTTTACCTCACATTTTACTTCAATGATATAAGGTGTAGTAGACTTGGATAATCACATTAAGTAAAGAAAGATTAATCTTGTTATTGAGAACAAGTTTAGTATCAAGTGCTGAAGTGAGATCCAAAACTAACACTCAGTCTAAGAGTCCATTTAAAGAGAGATATATTATTGCGAATTTAAGGAAATCTAATTGTGGCTGTGAAAATCCCAATTTCTGATTATCTTTAAGGGACACAGTTTTCAAGGACCTACTCTGCACTGTATATAATTCTTATTAACATCTTATTAATTCATATAATTCTTATTAACTTTTTGGTGCAGTATCATAATCAAATTATAATCACCATACCAGTATCGATATATTAAGCTTTAGGGATTGGTAAGAGCTCAAATATGGTGCCAATACACTTACATTTTCCTTTTGAAGTGGGTAAAGAGATTTTTCAGGGCATTTAACTGCCCCTAACTTTATTCTCACATTAGAAAATACTAAAACACTAGTAAAAAGGTGAAATAAAGTAGCTTACCCAGTGTTAGATAATAAGTATCAGAGCAAGAAAACAGCTAATTTTTCCTGGTTAATGAATGAAATCAAGATTTAAAGCTTGGATTCCAGAGTCCAGAAGAAATTTTCTTCAGTTTTTCTTTATAAAGAAAGTAATCTCTGTGACCATCAAGATATTTTCCAGAATCTCCATGGCCATCAAATTCTCTCTTGTTCCTGGTTCTAACATCTAGCCCTGGGCTCCAGTCCATCCCAGAGTTCTTCCTTCATGATGACTCAGTTTTTCCTTGAGTGGTAGAAAACAATAGCTACTTTTCTTAGTCAACTGTTATCCAAATATCAAATACACATTGGGAATAAGAATATAAGTCTCAAAAAGCAGGTGAGTCTAAGTATTCACACACAATGAGACCATAGGAGGATATTCTTAGGAGAGGAATACTAAGGCACAATGCATATGTGCATCTGACCATAGGGCATGATATTTATTGAAATGACCTCCAGGGTATGGAAATAAGAGGTATTTTCTTCATTGATGTTTTTATTTTCTTTCTTTCTCTTGTCATTTGTTTGTTTATCTGTGTTTGTGAGGGCAAGGGGGTCATAGAAATAGAGGGACAAGGGTAAACAAACTCACTAGACTATGTTGAAAATGAACTGTACAACTTATAGGTGAGAACATAGGTGAAAAATTGAGAGAGCACCAGGAAAGGGGTGACATTGTTCAAAAAGAAATATACTATTTATCTGTAACCCCTCTGTATATCACCTTAATTACAATTAATTTTTTTAAAGCAAGAGAGGAAATCTTTCCTAGTTCACTTGTATAAGCCAGAGAATTTGATAGCTTACCTTCTCATAAGGAAAACCTCTTATATGAACAGCATCCCAGAGATACAAAAATTAAATAAATTTAGTTAACTACTTGACTTTATTGAAATAATAAAATACAAACTAATTGAAGCTATACAGAAAATTTTCAGAATTTGAGAAGTCAGAGCTTAGCTGGAAGATGTACCCTTCTTGCGTTTTTTTTTTGGAGGGCGGGTCCGGTAGTGGGGCCTGAACTCTGGGCCTGAGCGTTGTCCCTCAGCTCTTCAGCTCAAGGCTAGCGCTCTACCACTTGAGCCACAGCACCACTTCCGGCTTTTTTCTGTTTGCTTTATGTGGTGCTGAGGAATCGAAACCAGGGCCTCGAGCATGCAAGGCAAGCGCTCTACCACTGAGCCACCTTCCCAGCCCCTGGGGGGTTTTCTTGTACCTAGTCCCTTTTTGTTCTTTTCTCTACTTCCTGTCCACCATGAGGAGTCAATACCACACTTCCACTTCCAGCATGATGATCTGCTCAAGTCTATGGGCCCAAGCAACACTGAACAGAATCCTCTGAAAGCAAGAGCCAAGTACATTCTTTCTTACTTAGGTTACTTGTCAGATACTTTGTCACAGTGACCAGAAAAGTAATTAAAACAATCACCATAAGCATAAGGAACATTAAAATGAAAGTCAAGTGGAAGCCAGCTGCCGAAAGAGTAGTCTGAGGACTTGCAGCATTAATTGGCAGCTACTTGGAATCACACAATCTCAGGCTACAACCCAGACTTACAGAATCAGACTGTGCATTTTAAGATCATCTCCAAGTGATTTATATGCACATTAAAATGAGAGAAGCACTGACTTAGAACACCCAAGATAAAAGCTGTTTAGAGAGTCTGAAACCTACCCATTATAAGAGGGTAAATGGTCCTAATATGTTTATTTTACTACTTCCTTCTGTCCATAATCTCCCAGTCTTCCAGGTAAGACTTCCTATGATCCATAACATTCAGAAAACATTGAGGGTACTAACTACATTTTCAGAGTAGAGCCTACTGCTCTATTTCTTGATTTTAAATGGTAATTTTATTTGCAAATGTCTTGACAACCAAGTCAATCAGAAAACCACACATACACCATTTCAAGATTTCTTTATCACAGAAATGCCTCTGTAATCCATTCTTGATAAAATAGTAGTTTCTTCCTTCCTTCCTTCCTTCCTTCCTTCCTTCCTTCCTTCCTTCCTTCCTTCCTTCCTTCCTTCCTTCCTTCCTTCCTTCTTTCCTTCCTTCTTCCCATCTCCTCCCCTCCTCTCCCCTTTCCCCTCCTCTCCCCTTACCCCTCCCCTCCCCTCCTCTCCCCTCCCCTCCCCTTACCCCTCCCCTCCCATCCTCTTCACTCCCATCCCCTCCCCTCCCCTCCCCTCCCATCCCCTCCTCTCCCCTCCTCTTCTCTCCTCTCTTCTCCTCTCCTCTTCTCTTCTTTTTATCTTTATCTTTTCTTTACTTTCTGTTCTAGTACTAGTACTTGAACTCTGGGTCTAGGCACTGTCCCTTAGCTTTTTTTCTCAAGGCCTGCACTCTATCACTTGAGCCATACCTCCACTTTGGGCCTTTAGGTGGTAAATTAGGTAAGAGACTTACTGACATTGTTGCCCTGATTGGCTTTCAAACTGTGGTCCTCAATTCCCAGCTCCTTCAGTAGCTCCGATTATAGGTATGAGCCATCAGTGCCCTACTAGGAATGCTTTATTTATTGTAAAAGATGATAAAGCAGTAAGACATCGATTTTAAAAAATAATTTTTGTAGAGATTAAGTGATTACATAAATTTCACAGATTTCATAGGTTTTTAGGATAGTGCTACTTAGTTAAAGTTACAAACATATTTTTACCTTCACAAGGCAAATTGTTGTTATCTTGGTCTATAAAGTTTGTGAATTCTACAAGCTTTGACAGTACAAATATTTTTCCTGAGTTGGTCGATATGTACATTTCTTTTCTTTTGCTTAGTGTTAGCTATTCCCTCTCTCCCTTTCATTTTCTCCCTCCTATCACTGCCCTTGAGTTGCTTAGTTCATTTTCATCAATGTCCAGTGCAGTTGATGGGCCTCTCTGTTATATTTTTTCCCATTTCCCTCTGATTATGTGCCCTCCTCTTAGCTTTCCTCAGATGTGCATATATATATATATATATATATATATATGCCTTTTTATATATATACATTCTATGAGGTCAAGAATGTGGAGTCATTTAGAAATAATATGACAGATTAAGTAGATGTCCTTTGTTTCTTGAGTCTTGTTTACTTTGTCATATTTCCTTGCATTTTGGATTTAGCATCCATATATCAGGGAGACCATGTGCCATTTGTCTCTCTGATCTTGGCTTACCTCACTCAAAATGATTTTCTCTAGTTCCATCCATTTCCCTGTGAATGCCATTATTTTGTCCTTTCTAATGGCTGCATAATATTCCATTGTATCTAGGTACCACAATTTTTGGATCCACTCATCTGCAGTGGGGCATCTGTTGTTTCCATATCTTAGCTATTGTGAATAGTGCAGCAATGAACATGGAGGTGCATGTGTCCTTGTGTCCTGGTTCCTGTTGCTCAGGGTAGATGCCTAGGAGTGGTATGACTAAGTCATTGGGGAAGTCTATATTTAGCTTTCTGAGCTACCTCTAGACTGCTTTCCAAAATGTACCATTTTGAAATGTGTACAAATGTATACAAAATGTGTACATTCCCACCAGCAGTGCAACAGGGTTCCTCTTTCTCCGCATGCACTCCAGCATTTGTTATTGGCTGAATTTATGATATGTGCCATCCTGACTGGGTAAAGTGGTATCTCAGGGTTGTTTTTATTTGCATTTTCTTTATGGCCAGGGATGATGAACATCCCCTCATGTGTTTCTTTGCCATTTTTATCTCTTCTTCTGAGAAGTCTCTCTTTAGTTCCCTTGCCCATTTAGTGATTGGTTGGTAGAGTTGAGTGGGATTAGATTCTTGAGTTCCCTGTATATAATGGATATTAGGCCTTTGTCTGATATGTTGCTGGTAAATATTTTTTCCCCAATTGGTTGGCTGTCTTTCTAGTTTGGGAGCTATGTCTTTAGCTGTGCAGAAACTTTTTATTTTAAGGTAGTCCCATTTGTTGAGTCTCTCTACAGTTTGTTGTGACCCTGGGACTCTGTTCAGGAAGTTCCTGCCAGTGCCTATATGATTGTCTTTCATATTCTATCCTGCAGTAGTTTCAGAAGTTCAGGTTTGATGCTAAGGTCTTTAATCCATTTTGAGTTGATGTTAGTGCATAGTGATAGGCTGGGGTCCACTTTTAGTTTTCTGCATGTGGCTGCCCAGTTTTCCCAGCACCAATAGTTGAAGAGGCTCTGTTTCTTCCACTGTATGTCTTTGGCTCCTTTGTCAAATATCAGCTGACTATAGGTATGTCATTTTATTTCTGGATTTTCTAATCTGTTCCATTGGTCTTCAGGTCTGTTCTTGTGCCAATATCAGCTTGTCTTTGTTATTTTTTTTTATTTTTTTGGCCCTGTCATGGGGCCTGAACTCTGGGCCTGGGTGCTGTCCCTCAGCTCTTCAGCTCAAGGCTAGCCCTCTACTACTTGAGCCACAGGGCTACTTTTGGCTTTTTTTTTCTTTTTGCTTATGTGATGCTGAGGAATCAAACCCAGGGCCTCAGGCATGCAAGGCAAGCGCTCTACCACTGAGCCACCTTCCCAGCCCCCTGTCTTTGTTATTATAGCTTTATAATAGAGCTTGAAATCTGGTATTGTGATCCCTCCTGTATTGTTTCTTTTACTTAGAATTGCTTTGGCTATTCTAGGTCTTTTGTTGTTACATATGAATTTTTGGATTGTTTTCTCTATTTCCACAAAGATGGGAATTGCACTGAATTTGTATATCATTTTTGGCAGAATAGCCATGTTCACAATATTGATTCTGCCTATCCAAGAACATGGAAGGTCTTTCCATTTCCTGATGTCCTCTTTGATTTCTTTCTTTAGGTTTTTATAGTTTTCCCTAAAAGGTCCTTTATCTCTTTGGTTAAGTTAATTCCTAGATAGTTTATTTTTTGGGGGGGGGAATGTTATTGTGAATGGGGTTATTTCCCTGATTTGCCTTTCTGCTTAAGACATAGATTTTTATGTAAAGTTGGCTTGTCCTCATCTCAGATATATGATACTTACACCAGAATTACCAATATATATTATTAAAAATATATCAGGAAATATTATTTAAGAGCACAGATATGTGAAGCAGGTTTGTCATTGGCTTTTCTAGACATGTAGGGTACTTGAATCCTATCCTAAGTTCAGGAAATAATGACCACCACTTATTTGTGTCTGCTATGTTCTGGCCATGATGCTAGGTTTGTTATTAACATACTTGGTAGCCTTAAGAAGCCAGTGAGGGGGCTGGGAAGGGGCTCAGTGGTAGAGAGCTTGCCTTGCATGCATGAGGCCCTAGTTTGATTCTTCAGCACCACATAAGAAGAAGAAGAAAAAAAAGAAGCCAGTGAGTAGGTGTCATTTTACTAAGTTATGAATGAGGAAAATGAGACTCAAAAGTTTCATGTTTCTTGTGTAAATTTCCAAGAAACAAAAGAGAGTCAGAATGTAAAGATAGGTCTGCCTGAAACTCTCTAATGACTCTGTTCATGATGGGGAAAACAAAGTGAGGGCAATTTATGTAACATGCTCACTTTGACTGAATTATGCTGTTAAATAGTCTTGCAAGGCTGCTTAAAACCTCTGGTTGACCTACTGAAAAGCATTACACCTGGGGAGAGCAATCAGACAAGTAAAGAGACTGTTCAGATGAACAATTGCCATCACGCATAATGATTACTCTTATTTTGAAAGGCGGGTGATGATAACTCTGTAAGAAACCTCATAGTGGTTTATTTTAGATTAACCACCTCCTGTTTCCTATTTGGAAAATGATATCTTTATTTATCATTCTGAAGCTGTTTACAGGTCTCTCCTTCTAATGTTTATTACCAAGAATTGTTCTGTGATAGCTGATTTCTCCAAACCAAGCATGACAAGATAACCTTGTCTTCAGTTAAAGCCTCTTGGGGTAAAAGGCAAAAGTCCACACAATAAACCAAAATGCAAACATTTCATATGCAAATAGTAGCCTTATATGGAATTTCAGTCTGTCTTATTTAAATAATAATGAAAACATACTTATTTATAAATATTTGATTAGTGAGGAAGTAATAATTCTAGAATTTAGAACTTTTCTGGCTGATCTCAATTAAATGAAATATTAAGTAATTTTTGATAATTTATTCATCTGACCTATTAGCTGAATTATAAACCACTATGAGGCATATGTTTTTCAGATGCCATAAATCATGAACTGTTCAAATTTGCAAATTACCTAGTCTAAACCTTTTATAGATAAAGACAATGACTATGGAGAAATTCAAAAGCTTATAAATATCAATGTCTGGAGATAGATTGGGACATCTGACCCATTCTAATTATTATTTTAGTTAAGTATACATTTACTGAGATAATATTACATGACATGGTATATATGAAATTTTTTTTTCAATCAGGAATTAGGGCTATAATTTCCAACAATACTTTGTTCAATTCAGTGACACTTGGTAAATTGTTGATGATAAATTTTTCTTTACTCTTTCATGTATATTAATCACATCCAAATTCAAAATGGAATGTCAATGAAAGACTTATTTTAAGTCCCCAGGAAAATGTGTACCTATAAGCACTGGAAAGCCAAAATATTTTTGTTATATCAGGTATCAAACTAATATTTGTAATCCTTTACTGAAAAAAATTAATTATACACTACTGCTTAAGCATAGGCTTAAAGACATTTGTTAAATTGGTTATACTTTTTCACTTGTTTGAATAATAAGATCATATATGAACTGGGATATTTTTCTAAGAAATTTGTCTCACTGACCATAAAGTCATTTACATCAGATGGTATTTACAAAACAATTTTTCCCTTGAGTGGATTATGTCAAGGAATAGAAACCTGTATTATACTAAGATTTGTTCTTCTACGGCTCTATGGACTTTCAAGTTAACACATTCCCAAAACAAATGGAATTGGGGAAGGGATGGCTTGACACCTTAGCTGTTACTTTTCTCCTGTCAGCTGTCATGGCAGCTTATAATATTGCTGGAACATTGCAAATCCAGAGTCACTGTTCACTGGAATCAAGGTCCTGCCAGCCTAAGTAAGGATGGTAGGAAAAAAGATTGTGTTACTCAGTGACAGCTGAGTCTTTCCAAAAGAATTATCTATATAATTCCTCTAATGAAAATGTACTTTCATATGAAATTGGACAATGGAAAAAAAATCGAAATAGAGTTGATGCTTGTACCAAGACTCAACAGATCTTCAGGTTCTGATTCTAAAGAGTGTGTGTGTGTGTGTTTGTGTGTGTGTGTGTGTGTGTGTGTGGTGTGTGTGTGTGTAAATAGATATAACTATCTCTAGATTCTCAACGTGAAAGTGCAATAGAGGGTTGAACATTTATAACCCTATGGGCATATGTTCCTAACTTAGTTCATAAAAAATAGCTGATTTATAATTGTGTTTCTCAGAAACAGTTTTGCATTTTATTTCTTCCTCTTTTTCTTGCTTGGGATCTTGCTCTGACCTTCACAGGAAGTTTTAGAAACAGAGAACCAGAATTACCTATAAACTAGATCACTTTGTCATTGTGGAGTTTCATTTTTGCCACTGCTTAGAGATTTTTCTTTCTTTTTTTTTATTATTTCAGTGCAACTAGAGGACTTTGAGAGTCTTCTTGCCCCAATGTCCCATGAGATTCAAATTTTAACATTTATAACTCCACACCCAATTGAATTTAAAACAAATGAATGTTTCTAGCAGAGTGCTTGTGGCTCACAACTGTAGTCCTAGTTCCCAGGAGGCTAAGATCCTGGTTTGAAGTCAGCCTGGGCAGGAAATCTGCAAGATTCCATCCAAAAATGATCAGCAAGAAGCTGAGCCAGAGGTGTGACTTAGTGGGAGAGAACCAGCAGAGTAAGCAAGCCAAGAGAGGGGGAGGGCCTAATTTCAGGCCCAGTACTGACAACAACAATAATTAAACACATTATTAATGTCAAATGTCTCAATTCCTTGGGGGTATGATGAAAAATCCTATTATGTTCAACTCCTTATGCTGGGAAGTAGAGTCAGTCTAATCATTTTGGTCCCTGAATGTAAAAATGATGTTACTTAAAAAATGATTGAGGTTTTTTTCCCACTGTACAAATTACTATTTCTCAAACATAAAAATTCAACCCAATTTATCTTCTACAGAATGCTATTTTATATTTCTGATTTAGAGAAATGTGTTTGATGGCAAATTTTCTTTTCTCTTACTCTTGTGTTTTGCGCTGTATTCTTCGTAGTTGTTGCCATATCTTAGGATCATTAGGAAATCTTGTATGTAAATACCATATTTCTTCCACATTAAAATTGCTTGAGTAGGGAGTTACCATTATTTTACATCTTGAAGCTTGAAACTTTTCAAAGGATTATGGGATTGAACTACTAATGAGGCATTTACTTGCTCTTAAAGACACCCTAGGTGCTCTTTTTTCCAATAGTGGGGATTTCTTATTAAAATTACCTATAGTTTGAAACCTTGGAAGTCAATAATCACACAAGTAAGTCTCCCAATCATGTTTGTATTTTCCCCAAAGATTTGGAGATACATTGTTCTATTTATTCTATTAACATCAAGCTGGGAGTTGTATCAGATTGTGAGTTGAGTGTATTGACCGAAGAGTGAGAATCCACTCTAATTACTACCTTAGAACAAGAATTGGAGATAACTACTTAATTTCTTTTCTATTAAACAACTCAGGTCTCTTTAGTTACATTATAAGCCTTATATGGGGCCAGTGTGATCTTATTATTAACCTTTCCTTTTTATCTGTTTGCATGTGTACTAAAGAATAGGCATATGAAAATAAGTAAAACTCTACTCTCTTCTATTCTTATTTTGTATAGACATTTCAAACTTTACCTTTGGTAATTGGAATAGCACGTCCTAAAGATTGGCTGTTGGGTTTTTGTTGTTGTTGTTTGAAAATAGATGTTCTCATGGTTTCTTTTTCTTTTTTCTTTTCCCCTTGTTTTTCTTCTTAGTGTAGGAAAGATTAGGTTTTTCTAAAACTGAAAATGTCAATATCTGTGCTGTGGTCTGAATATCCTTGTTGTGGTATCAGTTCAAAATCCCTATATTAAAATGCTAACACCACATGGGTGGTATTAGAACACGTGTTCTTTGGAAGATGATTAGGTAATAGAGGCAGAACCTTCAAAAATGAGACTAGTTCATTTCTAAAAGATACTACAGGGAGCTCAACACTAGCCAATCCCAAAATGTACAACATATCAACACATCTTTGAATAAGAAATAAGTCCTCACTTGACATTGAATCTGCTTCTGCCTTGGTCTTACCAGCCTTCAGGTTATCGGACATAAACTGATGCTGTTAAGAAGCTACCTTGCTTATATAACTGAAACCTCTCTGTACCTCACTTGGTCAATTATAAACAATTAAAACATAAAAGAAGCTACCTAGTCTATGGCTCTTTGTTATTACAACCCAAACCAACTAAGACATTCCTAACATCCTAGTGTAGTTTATCATAAGCTGTCAATAATAATAGTGACAAAGGAAATCATAAAGCTAGAATTTTCAAGGATGAAAAATATTGAATATATAGAATAAATTTTGTGCCAAACAATGAATCTTCTGTTTCAAATAAATTCATTTCCCCACTGCCCTCAGCTCTAACTTTTCCTTCCTTCCTCTGTAGTCATTCTTGGAGAAATTAACATGTGTCTAAATCTTGGAGTTGAGTCTTGATTAATATGAGCCAATCATGATGGTTCCAATGCTTTTGACAATGACTGGTTTAGACATAGTACGTTTTGTTTCTCCCAATTACTTATAAAAGAATGTCAGTTAGGAAACATTTTTTTAACTACTAAAAATAGAACATGAAAAATGTGGTGTCATATTTCTGATCTTGGCCACTGTTCTATCTGAATATAACATCTAGACCCAGTAGCAGCATTTTAAACACAGATAAAAGTCATTTACAAGGGATTTTATGGCATGGAGAAGTTAAAAGCTAGGCTTGACGTTCCCATGCCTTAAAGTTGCTTGTTCTGTATATTCATCCTTATGAATTAACTCAATTGGAGCCAAGTTTTCTGTTACTTGTGTATGTGATCATCCTACTAGAAAATTAGTCTAGTTTTCCTTTTTTTCTATAAAATCTAAAAATAATTTAAATAGTGCAATCACTCCTCTCTCTTGATTTTATGTCTCATAGAAAATCATCAGAGGGCTGGGAATGTGTCTTAGAGATATAGTGCTTACCTATCATGCATGACACTGTGGGTTCAATTTCTCAGCAACGTATAAGCAGAAAAAAACCAGAAGTGGTGCTGTGGCTCAAGTGGTTGAGTACTACCTTTAGCAAAAGAAGCTCAGGACAGTGCCCAGGCCCTGAGTTCAAGACCCAAGACTGCAAAAAAAAAAAAGTCATGAGAAATAGTAGTGATAGAGAATGAGGTTATATTATACACATGGAGCAAAGCCCCCAAATGGCCAAAATCTTTCTGTTGAAACTTTGTCATAATTCTAAAACACTGGCTTTTAGATTGGCAGTGAGCAATTATACTTTTTTCATAGATCTTTAATTTTTAGTCAAAGGTCTTGAGAATATGGAATAATAAAATCTTAGATATTGTACTAATTTATCTGTTTGCAACTCATTTTGATATATTGAACCAGAAGCCTTGCTATGTGCAAAGGTTAGCCAATAGCTGGAGGTTTTAAATTTTCTTTTCTCTAGGGTGTTACTCACATGTAGAGACTAATACTGAGGAAAAATACCCTCAGCTCGTATGTCAAAAAGGAGGTTATATCACTTTATCTTCAACACATAGCAGAAGGAACTTGTTGCAATGCCACATCTAGTTTTGCAAATCTGTTGGCATGAGAAACCTTTGTAATGGATTTGGATGAATCTTAGAGTTTATTGTGCCAACATCAATTGAATTAAGCCCTCGAACCTTTTCAGGGAACTTCCCATCTTTCATTTCACATGAATACTCAGAATGCTTTTAGCTCCAAAAGTGCTGGCCCTTAAATGAAAAATGAATACCTCCCAACTAAGGTGGACAGCAGAAACCCACAATCTCAAAATTTGATCCAAATCCAAATTTAATTTTCTTTTAGAATAAGCAGTTATTACTGCTCTGCAGAATTTTACTGTAGTTTTTAAAGGAACAAGCCCTGGATTAGGAGTTAGAAATGCTATACTCTATGGTGTTCTGACTTGACCCTGTCATTTTCTTCTTGGGTACCTAGACAAATAATTTTACCACCTTAAAATTTAGTTTCTTAATCTTTAGATTAACCACAGTTAGTTTTGCCAAATTGTTTCTAAAATGATTAGCATAAAAATCAATACTATAAACGCAAAATACTCTAAAAATATCAAATAACACTTTGATTGCTTCATCTATTATTTGAGGAGACTTAAGAACATGTTTGTATTGATTTCACAGTCAAAGATGGAGACTCTAAACCTTAATGTAAAGACAACTCCATATTCCCAGGTGTTTACTTCCCAAACATCATTAGATTTGTGACCTCTCCTTTTATTCTTTTAAAAGTTAAACTATTATTAATTCATCAAAAACCCATTAAGTTCTGATTGTATCTTGAAACTATCCTAAGTTTGAGGATGCAAAGACATATTCAGCTTATAGTAGAAACTTAGTCTAACAAGGGAAAATCTAACTAGAAAATGTAAGACTGTAAGGGGCAAGGGAGAAGTGAAAGGCTATCGGCAAAACATTTGTTAAATTGTGAGTTCCCTTAATAGGGAATAAATACATATAGCAAGTAAAGTATATGCACGTGAAAATGTCATAATGTAATTCATTTTTTATACAATTAATGTATGCTGACAAAAATCCTGTCTGAAAAGAGTTGGAGCTTCTTGATCCTAAATGTTCATGAGTAGAGTTATTCTATTTTTCCTTAACGACTCCTTCTCATGGACTTTTTTCAGCCTTCCTTGTAAAACACAGTCATTCCATGAGATCTGTGAAAGAAGGATTTTAGTATCCCCGATACCAAAAAACAAAAAACACAGAGTTTTAAGTACCTTATATAAAATGATATAATATTTGCATATAACCTACCTACACTTCCTGCAAATGTTAATAATCAGGTCATTGACAGTACCTGATACAATGCAAATGTCAAGTAAGTAATTGTAATACTATATTGTGCAGAGAATAATGATACAAAAATAGTCTGTACAGGTAAACATTTTTCACAAGGATATTCAGTCTTTGGTTTTCAGTCATGAAAACCTATGAATAAAGCCGACTGACTGTATAGCCATAGTGAAGCTGAATACAGACTTGCAAGGTCCTCCCATCTTGGAAGTTTCTACCAAACTCAGAAGGTTTTAAAAACAGATTCAAGAGGAAGCTCAGTAAATGATTAATTTTCATCTCAACTTTCATTATGTTGATAGAATTTTCGAGGTCAAGGAGTACAAGAGTCGTCTGAATGCCAAAGGGAGAATGGGGTTGCTGGCGAGGGTGTGCTGAGTAGTTGAGGAGGTCATGGCTGAAATCCTTCTCTTCCCTCTGGAGAATTCTGCAGACAGCATGTTTTATGAGAGTCTTTCTTTGGAAGAGAAGTTGAGGCAGGGATTAGTTGCATCATTTGCAAATAAAAAAATTAATCATAAAAAATAAGTGAAAGGGAAACGCTAACAGAATTCAGGAATCCAGTTTTATAGCTTGCTGAGTAACTATTTAGTTTCAAAACAATTACTCTAAAAATACCTTTGCAAAAAATAATTAGTAGCTTCATGAACAAAACAGAAGCAATAGAGGCCTTCTACACCTAGTCCTTCTGAATCCATTAACATGGGTATGTACAGTTAAGAATGAACGTACAGCCAGGTGGCTCACGCCTATCATCCTTGCTACTCAGGAGGCTGAGATCTGAGGATCGAGGTTCAAAGCCAGCCCAGACAGGAAAGTTCGTGAGACTCTTATCTCCAATAAACCACTTAGAAAACTGGAAGTGGCTCAGTGGCTCAAGTGGTAGAGCGCTAGCCTTGAGCTAGAGAGCTGAGGGACAGCGCCCAGTCCCAGAGTTCAAGCTCACAACCAAAAAAACAACAAAAAAAGAATGAACATATACTTATGTATGCATGTATATATAATGCACTGGAATGCGTGTCCATACATGCATGTACATACATACATGATCAACCTTACTAAAACATGGTATTTGCAGGTGTGAGGTACCATCATGAAATCTCACTAATTAACAGATGGTATAACAAAAAAAAAAAAAAGATATTAACAAGCAGAAATATACCTGAGCTTGGAGATGGGCAATAATTAAAGCATGGCAAGTGAAGATGAAGGAGAAAAAAGGAACAATTATTTTTATATGTGAAAATAGAAAAAGGAAACTTAACAAAACTGGGTGGGCAATGGAGAAGGAGAAAAGGAAGAAAGATGGAGGGATGAAAGCATCATTTCTGGAGATAGTTCTTTCTTCTGACTCCAAGAAGGGACCTGAGACTTGCCCCACTGCAATGAGACTCGGTCTGGGAAGCATCTCTCAGGATTCTTCACATACAGAGTTCTGCGCTGCCATCATGGCACCTTGCGTCTGTTACTCAAGGATCCAAAGAGATGCAGCTATACCATAGATGCAGATTGACATGGTTTCTCTATTAAATTCCTCTCTGGTGTTGTTGAGACTAAACTCTCTGCAGACTGTACACCTATGAACCTATTTGGACATCCATGAGTCCCTTGATCCTTGATGCCTATCTTAATAACATAATTGGAATGACCTTTAGTCTCTGTCTCTGTCTTGTGAAACTATAGTTCATGATCCTGGATGGCTCTGGATGAATCATCTTAGGAGTGGAAGTAGGAAGCATATTCATACTTCTTCCCACGGATATTTTTAAGACAGAATGTCACCTAACTCTGTTTGTTTTGTGATCATTGAACCCAAGTCACAGTGTTTGGTTAGAATCAAAATTCTAAGATTTCACTATAATCTTATATCTAGACAATGATGATGAAGAGCTTCTCAGTATTACAATAGCCCTAACAAATAGTGAGATGGGAGACAGTGATGAAAGTGGCAACAGCTATCAAGAAGCATCAGTCATAACGTGACTGATGGAATTGTAACCTTTTTGCACAACTAAATAAATAATAATAATAACAATAGAATCCTAACATTTACCACAGTACAAATAGACTTGGAGGCCATTAAACTAAGGGAAATAAGCCAGAAACAGAAAGAAAAGTAATGTATAGTTTCATTTATATATGAAAACTAATTTTTAAACAAGAGGTTAGATTTATAGAAATTGAATAAAACAAAGGTGGGGGCAAAGAAAGCAGATGATATAAAGAACACCAATAGCAAATACACACGATGAACAAGATAGATACAGTAGAGATAATTAATTTGTTTTCCTATAATGACTATTTTACTATTTCAACATATTGACATAATATTAAAACTTCATGTTGAAAGCCTCAAATATGTGTGCCATTTAAAAAATAGCTTCACACAAAATATTGTGTCAATTTGAATCATGAGCAGAGGACTCCTTGCACTTTTTTTTATCATCTTGAAAATGTACATGATATTAAAATCTAAAATACAAGGTTGTCATGAATCTGTATCAGTTGGTCTAATGATTGTATTTAGTGATATTCAAATATATTACTTATCATCATCTCCTCATTTCTTTTTAGCTTCGTATGTCGAGCACTTATAATGATATGATTCTTTACAAATAGTAAGGATTCAGTCATGAACTCAAATGCACATCTTTTGAGCTGCTTGAAAGGCTAAGCTGAATGATAAAACATGTATTTTTTAAAAAAGAAGTTATTTTGATGGCCCATCCTTTTTTTTAGGTCATGAGGTAGAAACTATGTTTCTAGAAATCTAGAAACTCACGAATCTGTGCTATCACAGTGAGAAATTGGATGGAAGAAGACAAGCCCAATAAAGGTAGAAGGAAGTCAGCTAGATCCCTGAATAGGCAAGGGAACATTCAACCAAGCCTGTGGCATCACCAATACCAATAATGTGAAGGCATACAAGAAGAAAAACTGGATGTGGGTGGGCATCTGGGCAGTCTGACCAACATTGGTCAGACTTGTATTATTGTTGGTAATACATAGTCAAGAACTAGATTCCCATGCTTGCAATAACCCCCAAAAGTGAGGGAAAGCCTCAATCTAATAATCAATGTGCTTATGTGAAAGTGGAACTAGGAAAATTGAGAGGATGGTGCAGTTAGGAGAGATGAGGGAATAGTTAAAGGGATAGTATTAATCAATATTCATGTTAGTCATAAACTGACATCTTATATTTAAACCCCTTGTTACCCTCAAATATAACAAACAATATCTTAAAAACAACCCCCCCCAAAAAGAACAGACATAGTCCTTGGTTAAAGACTTTGGCATGAGACTACAATGTATATAGAATTGTGAAGATAGACTCAATAAGGTATATATTCACATGCTAAATGAGATCCAGACTGGCAGAAATGTAGAAATTGTGCTGTGTCACTCTTAAATTATTGAGTTCAATACATTATTCCCTGGTCAAGGTCAAGATTGATTTTAGTTCCTGGAGAAGGATCAAGTCCACATATAGAGATCCATGATTACAGTTATGAAGAACAAAGATTTAATAGAACATACTAATTTTAAATAAGGTTTTCCTTTCATTTAGTATCTTCAGCAAATTTCTATAAAAGCATCCTTTCAACATTCTGTAGTTAAGAGAAAGAACTAAAGACAATGTAGAAGGCAGGCACTAATGGCTCTCACTGTAATCCTAGCTACTCAGGAGACTGAGATCTGAAGATCGTTGTTCACAGCCACCATGGGTAAGAAAGGCCCTGAGACTCTTATCTCCAATTAACTACCTACAAACTAGAAGTGGTGCTGTGGCCCAGAGTGGTAGAGTGCCTAGCCCTGCTCAAAAAACTCAGGGATAGTACCCAGCCCTGAGTTCAAGCCCCATGAATGAAAAAAAAAATAAAATAAATAAAGACAACATAGGAATGATTTATTTTTTTCTTAGTTTGTAGTGGCTTATTCTGTGTATTCCTACATTGTCCAAAAAAGATATTTCTCTTCCTTTGTACTTTAATTTTCAGATTTATTTAGTATTTCACATGCCATATAATTCATTCATTTGAAATGTAAATGTCAGTGATTTTTAGTGAAGTCCAAGAATTGTGCAACCACTACAATAGATTTCCATGACCACAGAAAGAAAACTCAACCCCTGTCATTCTTCTTATCTTATTCCCAGTTCCCTCCCTTCAATCACTGGTAACCACTAATAGATATTCTGTGTCTGGATTTGCCCACTCTATAATCTTATATAAGTGAAATCAAGCAATAAGTAGACCTTTGAAACAGGCTTCTTTTCAGTATGTATGTTTTCAAGGCTTATTTATGTTGTTGTATGAATCCATGCAGCATTTCTTCTTATTGATGAATAATATTCCATTGCATAGATATACCACATTTCATTTATCCATTTATCAATTGGTGGACATGGAAATTGTTCTTACTTCTTGACTATTATAAGTAAAGCTACAGCGAACATTTGTATACATGTTTCTGTATGGAGATATGCTTTCAGTTTTCTAGGAAATATTCAGACGTTCAATCGATTTTTGTTTTCAAAATCCTTATTCAACTATCTTAGGTTACTTCTAATGAAATAAACTTCTTTCAGAGCTTGTTTTGTGATATATTTAATAACTGTCTTTCCCATTTCTGTACTAGGTTATAGAGTGTGACAACGGTGAAAATCAACTGCTTAGAAGATTGCTGTCCTGTACAGATCTGTAACTCCTTAAGAAAAGAAACAGCAATTATTTTATTCTCTAACATATCTACCGTGCTAGTGCAATTCTCTTCACTGGTCTACACACTCATTGTGCTTCCACTGCCTAAGAGAAAATGGAATAATGATAATGTTTCAAACATTATAACAAGACATGCTGAATTGGAGAAAGTCCAACTGTATCCTGTAATGCCTCTGATCTGTGAAGGAAGCTCCCATTTCATGCCCAAATGCAGTCCTCCTACCCAGCATAAGGGGCCTATTTCTCTTCACTTTATCTTCAACACAGACTTTGGAAGATCCATATTCCCACATTGCTATACCGGTGGCAATACAGTTGTGGCTTCTTGCCCAAAGCTCCAAGAACCTCTTTTGATGCTCTTCTGATGTTTAGGTGTGTTTCTCTTAGGTCTTTTTCTTCTGAATGCCAGCATTTTCTATAGGATTCTTTTACACCCAGAAGAACAATCCTCCTCTCTGCTTTGATTGCACACTGCAAACGCTGTGGGGAGTTCAGTCTTCATCCTTGGCATTTCAGAAATGTTTATAGTCCTGAAGTTTTATTGTTGTTTTTGGTTTTCAACTGTGGTCAGATTCGTCCTCTAGACTACTCAAAAGCCCCCTCCCATTTCCCCCTCTCTCCCCAAACATTTGATGACGCAACTGGTTTTGTGGACCTTGAATCTGTTTTCTCAAGATGATTTTCTCCCCTTTATTAGTCAGTGGCTGCTCATTCATGCAGGCTGACTACTGAAGGATCCTTCTTTCAAAGTCTCCAAACATCAGCAAAAGGTTTGAGTTACCAAGATGAACAGCTTACATTTCAAATGTTGATTCTGCGACAGGAGAAACTATTATAAAATGTGATTTGATAAGATTTTGCTTAATGTCTCTTCAGACCGGCCTTATGTGAGCCTTTGGCGTAAGTCTTTGAATTTTTGAGTTTAGAAATAGATTACCAGTAGGCCATTCTAGTATGACCTAGCAGCTCTCTCATGCTACTAAAGTAAGTTCTACCTTAATTCTGTCTAGAATTCAAATGCTAATAGCAATACTAGAACTCAGGGTATTTCCTGCTTCATGATTCTTAGTTCATGGGGTCTGCACAATGAAGAGATACATTCTCCAGTGGATATGAACATGTTTTTAATCTTTCCTGTGAAAGTTCTATAAGACCACAGACCTTTCATTTCCTGCTTCATGGCTACCTGCATTATTTTCTTCTTCATACTAAAAAGAATTGTTTGGTTACCCATCAACTTTGCCTTTATCTGCTTGACCGCATGCTTAGCAAGCTTCTCAGAGAAATTTGGCCAGGAATTCAGTTTTGATTAACAAATTCTGTTATGTGGTTGAAGAAAAGATTAACTAATTTCTTAAGAATTACAAGCACAGATTGTTTGAGTTTGGGCAGAAAAGAGAAGAATTGTGAATAATCACAAAGTTTTGCATTAAAATTCCAGTTCATTAAGTAATCAGCATGGGGGTGTCTGATTGGCTGATTAAATGCAGAGGCAAATGATTCATTGCTCTTTTTTTAAGGGAAATTTCCATCAAAGTAATCCCACCTGGAGAATTTAAATTAATGTATTATTTTAACTCTATGTATATTTATTTCAAATTGAGTTATCCTGCAGAACAAAGGAGGCATTTTTCATCCAGAATCATTATAGCCTGCAGAGTGGTGGCTGAGTCAATGCCTCTGTTTCAGGCCTTTTCTGAACAATAGTTCTTGTATCTCTACAGCCACACTTGAGAATTTCAACTATTATTTCTCTCCTTTGTCTCTGCCTTTGTCTCTTTCTGTATGTCTTTCTCTCCTTATCTCTCTCTTCATTCTGTCTGCCTCTGTCTCTGTGTATGTGTGTGTCTCTCTCTCTTACACACACACACACACACACACACAAACACACATGCACACACGTACATACCTGCCTGCTACAATCCTATACACGAAGGTGCCAGTTCACTCAGTATGGTCTGCAATCCTATCTGTTCTGGAGAACATTTTTCTGTTTCATTAGATCCTTTGAATTGAAGGAAGCTCAGTCATAATCAAAGAAACAATATTTTAGCTGTTTTCAAATTTGAAAACTGCTAACCGTAGAGAGGGTTTTTTAAAGAGGGGCCTTGGGACAACTCTGAGCAGTCATAAAGCCAATGAAAAAGTGGTCTGGGAAACTAGATTTGGTTTTCATCTGTGGCTGGAATTTCTTCAAAAAAAGAGTTTTGAGTCTGCCCGGGACTGGCTTCTGAGAGGATTCAGAGCCATCTTGCTCAAGGGAGGCCTCCCTCTTTATCAGCAGATGTTTGACCTAGGATCTCTTCAGAGACACCCACAAGACCTTCTTCTCATCAAGATTATGTTTGGGGAACAAGAAAAATTACAATTTGGTAACATCAAGAAGCTCTGGCAACAGACCCTGTGCTTGAGCCAACTCTACTACAGAAACCACATTGTATCTCTGTTCCACTTGGAACTGGGGAGCAGCTAATCCTCCCAGACATCACACCCATGTTTATGCCTAGTCTCTGCTCAATGCTCAAGTCCCTTTGACCATCTACCCTCTCCCCTACTCTCAGTCCCAAACTTCACTTCTGCCTATTTCTCCCTGCCCTGTCCCGTTATGGATTCTGAAAGCCCCACCCCATGGCACAAACCTCCCCCTCACAATGTCTTTGCACACTCTCCCGCCTCAAGGCTGATCTCCTGTTCAGGCCTTTCTAATGATTAGGGGGATGCTGATACCTTCTCGTTTCCCCACCGAGGCATTTTCACTAAACCACTGTTACTCTGTGTGTCGGAATCTCCCCTTTGAGGTTGATGTCCACAAGATATACTTCTTGGTACTTTTCCTTAACTTACTTGGGACTTCTGCATCATATGTTTTCTTCCAACTTGTCAAACTTCTAAATAGCTTAAACCATATAGATAATTTTCTCCAATAGGTATTTTAATAGTTCCAAGATCCCAGATCTTTTACTTTCAGTCTACTTGAACCACCCTACAGATACACCTGTCCAGTAATCCTTACAAATTATTTCCAAATATTGCATACTTGAAATCTTAAGCACCAACATCCCATTCACAGACTCGCCATTATATGGCAGATGTTATCATTTTCACTCCCCATTTCCACGCACATCAACTGTGCCTGTGTTCAACTTCAAGTACACCTATACCACCTGAAGAACTCTTTTTTTCTCTCAGCCAGTGACTTTCTATGATGTCAGACCACAAGCCAAATTGTTTACTCCTGAGAACTTCAGTTCCCTGCATCTATCGAATGCAGCTCCAGCCTTAGATCAAGTCAAGTCAATGGTCTAAACACCAGGTTGCTGAGTGGAAAACACACTAACATCTGAAATGGTGCCACAGTGGATATGTAGTCTGTCATCCTCGCTTGGACGATGCTGCTCAAGCAGGAAGTTTACAGCAATGGATGCGCCACAAAAATGACTTGAGTTCTTTTCAACATTTCTCTAGGCATGATGCTTGTGTCTTCTAATCGCCACACTGTTCCCCTCAAATGAAAATAAAATGGTTGTGGTAGAGACACCATTTTCAGGAAAAGATTGTCACGTAACAGGCTTGCTACACATTCATCTTGGCACTTCTCTGTTGTGTAGCTATAAGTAACTATAACTGAATTCAGATTGCTATGAATCTTTCTTTGATCACTTTTGAAAAAAGAAAACACAAGGTCATGTTTCTGTAAATACTTTATGTAGAAACAACTTGTTTAAAAATGATTTTGAGGTAAACCTTTATTCATATTCATGTTGTAAAATTATTTAATTTATAACTAATCTACATAGCATGGCTCTTATGCCTTCTCAAAAGATTTCTAAATCTTTTTCATATCTACTGGATACAAAACAGGTGTATCTATAGTAGTGTGTGTGTGTGTGTGTGTGTGTGTGTGTGTGTGTGTGTGTGTGTGGTCTTCATTTCTTCCAAGGTTGTTGCTATAAAGCTCAACTGTCTCCAACTGTGTGACTTGATGTTGTTGTTTTTGGCCCCTATCCTTATTCTATTTGCTGCTGTTGCTGTAACTGTTCCGTTCTGACCAACATACTGCTCTCTGCTTTGGGCAATAGTCACTAAGTCTGAACACTGTCCCTTCTATACTTTCATCCTAACATCTACTCTCTCCATACTAGTATTCCCAAGAATTTTTTTTTCTTTTTGTTGGTTATAAGGCTTGAACTCAGGGTCTGGGAGCTGTCCCTGAGAGCTTTTGCTCAAGGCTAGGGCTCTGCCACTTTGAATCACAGCTCCATTTCCGGTGTTTGAGTGGTTAATTGGACATGAGGTCCTCATGGATTTTTCCAGATCTGATCCTCAGATCTCAACCTCCTGAGTAGCTAGGCTTAGAGACATGAGCCACTAGCCTCCCCCAAAATTTCTAGAGATATTTCTGAATCTCTTCTTTCAGGCTTGCTGAGTAGCCCTTACAGGGCTCAGGGCAAGGAATATAAATAAAGGCCCACATATTATAATTTATATGTTTAGATCCAATATATTGATAAAACAAAGTGTTAAGTAAAATAGATTCTATATACTCCTATAATTTTTAGTGAACTTGAATTTGGGGTTCTTAGATTATTATACTCTTATGCTGAAAAGTGTTATGACAGGAAAAACTAGCTCCTCAGAGGAAGAGTAAGGTCCACTGCAGCTACTAGTCCCTGACTTTGAACACACCTGTGTGGAAATCTCAGCCTACATATTTAAATTCCAATATAGATCAGTCCCTCCTGCATGCATACATAAATAACTAATTCTTGCCCACCCCTCAGATATAGAGGGCCACACACTTACGGTATAGGTGACTATGCAGCTGTGAGACTGAGGATGTGACACAATAAGCCTAGATACATGTTGAGAGAAACATTGGCAGAAGGTCCAGAAGCCTATGAATCCAATGAATGATTCAGTATAGTAGGAGAGGGCTGACTCCGGATGGTGAGGTCCTTTTGATCATATACTTCTAACCTTATAGGACAGGACTGGTCAGAGAAAGACCAACACAAGCCATTTAACAAATGAAACTCAATAGAGGAGTTTGAGGGAAGTACTTTTTCTCTTTCATGAAATGAAATATTGTGGACCAAAGAGACAGTGGAAAGACCCTGCTGTCTGTCTAACTCACCATTTCTACTGTTGACCAACAAGAAGGCTGAAGGGAGACTCACAAAATTCTCAGTAAGATGAAATACATGTTACCTCCTGTTTAAAAAATTCCCAAGCTAGCTAATGGTCTCTATTTTTTTGCCTCTGTGAATTTCACAATTGATTAAGCCAGAATGCCAGCACTAGATACCCCATCTCATTCATTCTTTCCTTTCTCACTCTACACACTGTAAGGATTCTAGAAAACTTCTTTTTTTGGGGGGTGGTGGCAGAACACTTCTCTTACAGTCTTCTTTCTTCCTCCTGGATAACTATTTGTATTGACATTATTGTTTATGTATAAATGTGGGTTGCATATGCATGACTTAAAAGACTAGTCATTCCTAATTGCTTATTACAATTCAACCAGGCTCTATCATGTCCTAGCCCCAGAATTAATTTAAATATTTTTATTCCTTTATTTTTTGAGACAGGGTCTCATTATGTAGCAGAAGCTGGATTTAAACTTGAGATTCTGAACCCTCACGTCCTTAGGTTTGGGGAATGTAAGTGTGCATCACCATATGCTGGTTATATATTAACATACTTTGTATAATATTAATATTTTGTAAAATTATATATGATATATCATCTTATGTAAATATTAATATACTTTGTATATTGATTGAAAAACTTCTAAACATAATGTATACTTCTGAACTTTTAACTTGTAGATATTGTTTGCTATTTCTCCTTTATCTCCTGATCTCTCCAAACTCACTCTTGTTGCATCTATATAATGGACTTTTCCAAGGAGAAGTCTGACCCATGTGCTCCTCTGTCTTCTCTTTCCTTCAAGGGTTGTCACTGGGATTTACAAAGAAGATTCTAATGGCATTGTGAAATGTTGGCCCTGTTGCCTCTAAAGCCAATGATTCTACTCAAGGTAATCAAAAAAGTTATTTGACAATGAAAGGAATTGTGTAAGAGGAGTTTCCCCAGAGGAGAATGAATGCCACTTTAAGTTGAAAAGGAGTCACTGGATCTATTTTTACAATACTATTAAAGTTTCTATGAAAGTGCTGTTGAAAACTGGATACATTAAGTAAAAAGACAGATATGGGAAGCCTTGAAATTTTTGTGGAAGTCATGGAGACAAGAGCAGAGAAACAATGTAGCAAAGGTAACAGATAGGAAACCAGGAGAATGTAGTAACATGGGAACTAAGAAAGTGTGGAAATCTAGGGATTGACCATAAGGTTCAGTTTTCCAAAGAGTTATTGTTAGAATGTAACAGTGGTTCTGACACAATGTGAAGACAGAAACAAGCCTGCCAGGGATATGGAGAGTGGGAAGTAAAGTTACAGTGAGAAGTATGAGTTCTTTTTTAGAACTGGGAGAAAGGAAGAGAAAGGAGGAGGGAATGATGGACAAAGCTTGAGATCACCTCCAGGGCAATGGCGGGAAGGGCAGTGGTATGTGTAGACACAGTAGAAGAAGATGCCCATAAAATGTTAAATTTCAAAAATTGAAAGAAATTTCTAAAGTAAGAGGCTCAAGGTCATGATCAGAATTCAAAGGGTTAATTTTAAAAGGAGGACTGTCCCATCTATTAGAACTAGATGATCAATCAGAAAGTATTGACCAGCCAGGTGCTGGTGGCTCATGTCTGTAATCCTAGCTATTCAGGAGGCTGAGATCTGAAGATTGCAGTTTGAAGCCAGCAGCAGCAAGAAAGTTTGTAAAATTCTTATCTCTACTAAACTACCAAACAACCACAACAACAACCATAAAAAAACAGAAGTGGATCTGTAAAAAAACAGAAGTGGATCTGTGGCTCAAGAGGTAGAGCCTTGAGCACAAAAGCTCAGAGATAGCACCCAGACTCTGATAAAAGAAAAAAGAAAAAAAGTATTACAAATTATAGAAATAGTAAAAATAAATAAAGAACTAAAAATGATCAGTGTAGCTAAGGGTGCGAGAAGAGAGATTTTGAGAAAGGTGAGGGAAATGAAAAGAAAACTCACTTTAAGATGACTTGAAGTCTTCTCATTAATTGCCACAGTTTAAAGATAGGAGTGTTGTCACCTGCAAAAAGTGGGCCAAGGCGAGTGGTAATGTTTTCAAGCTATAGAATATTGATGGTGAATAATTGATATAGGAAATCAATAGATGGTATAAACTCCAACAAGAAGAAAAATGTTGTAGAATGTAAAAACAAGCCCTTTAGTTTCAAGGGAGTTTTAAGCCAACCCTGTAATAATATTTCTTTGAAATTGTTTCAGATATTTAACCCAAAGACAAAGGTGGCAAATGTAGACTTGATTCTCCAATTCAGAAACTTAAATAGTTAGATAAAATTTTCTGATACTTTCTAGTTATTTTATTTGCTTCTACATTACCTCAGATTTTCCTGTGGCATCATCATATTTATCTTTTGAGGCTTCGGGGGCTCTTCTATAGTTCACATAAGTATTATAAAGATACTGTCATGCCGCCAAGACAGAGTTTATTCCATAGAAGAATGAAAATGTGAGGAGGGTGTGTGTTTGGTTGGGGGTAGCTATATATTTCTAGGAATGAAGGAACAAGACTGGAGCCTGAATGAAGAGGAGGAAGAAGAAGTAGTATGAGCTGATTGGGTACAGTGATTAGGGTACCACATATTCTCAACTAAGAATGACAATGACCCCCAACCTTGTCAAGATATTTGACAATGTCTGGAGCTATTTCGATCCACTGTGTTGTTGTGGGTAGAGCCTAGCAGTGTTGCTAAATACCTTACAATGCACAAGACAGTTCTCTACCACAAAGAATTATCTGGCCTGGAACACAAGTAGTGTCAAGGTTGAGAAACCCCGATCTAGGGACCCTGGAGAAAAGGGAAATGTTGGCAGACACAGTTCCTTTTTTATGTAGTGCCAAGCAGCTGACAATGCTGGTTGAGGACATTGATTTTAATTCCAATATAACATAAAGCATTCTCATTATTTTTCTGAGCGACATGATTAAGTAATGTTTCAGCATTTATTGGACTAATTCAAAGAAATTTTATATTCTGAAGTGGTGAAAGCCAATTTTGCACTCTGTCCATACCACAATGTCTTTGGCTGTTCACCACACAACAAATAATAGTAATTGGATAGTGGATTGAGAGTCTATTGTCTATACTCACAGTACATCCCAGTATTATTCTACAGTGGTCCATCAAACCAGATGATTCCATCTGAGCTTTGTGTGATTATCTAGGTCTTAAGGCCAGATATAGAATCCCATGCAGAAGTCTCCTTTTCCTTCCCATCTTCCATTATCCTATTACAGATGCATCAGCAAATAAATAATTAAACTAACAAACCTGAAAATTCCAAAGGCATTGCCAATCTAATGAGAAAGGGAAGAATTATGCCTTTTGAGATCTATGATTCGAAGGGATTTAGCTCAAGAGAAGAGAACTCTGGGATGAAATTGGAAAACAGGAATGGGAGGAAGGGAGAGAAGAGTTTCCATAGAATGTGTCAGGAGAAGAGAATTCATGATTGAAAAGACAGAAGGAGGGAGCTGGGAAGGTGGCTCAGTGGTAGAGCGCTTGCCTTGCATGCATGAGGCCCTAGGTTCAATTCCTCAGCACCCTATAAGCAAAAAGAAAAAAGCCGGAAGTGGCGCTGTGGCTCAAGTGGTAGAGCGCTAGCCTTGAGCTGAAGAGTTGAGGGACAGCGCCCTCTGACAGGGCCAGAGTTCAGGCCCCACGACCGGACCTCCACCCCCCCAAAAAAAGAAAAGACAGAAGGAAGACCTGGCAGTTAACAGCCTTTTCCAACAACAGATTTATGGAAGTTAGTGGTGTTTCAAGAGAATGCAATAGTGTACATGTTGCCTTTTGAAACAAGAGTCTGGTCCTCACTTTTTATTTGTGCCTGTGTTATATGTGAATGGGGTTTCATGGTATATTAGAACTGTGAAGTTGATTTAATATGCCAATATATGTTCTGGATCATTTGTGCATCAATCTGCAGTTTAAGCAGTGGCTACTGAACTGAAATTCAAAGTTCTCCTTGATACTTGCAGATAACTTGAGAATTGATTCAAATGAATACAATCTCTCTTTCTCCCTCTTTTTTTCTCTCTCTCACTCTCTCTATTTCCATCTCTAAAGCATGGTTTTCCTCCATGAAATCTGGACACCTATGCCAAGTGTTCCTTTTGTTTGTCCATGTGTTTTATTAAAACAATATGAGCAAGACTAAAAGTTTTCTTCATGTGGTATTGTCAATGTTGTCTCTAGTTCTCTTATTAACTCATCTTTGCCTACCTGTCAGAAACAGACAGTAGCTGAAATACCTGTAGTACCTAACCACAGTAGCTTTCAAGGCTCAACCTGCCAGAGAACACTCATTCCTAGACAACAGACATATGTAAGGAAAGTGCTCTTGATTTTTTATTATCAGATTATTCATTAGTTGCATTTATTGGGCATCCCTACCTTAAAAAGTATGCAAAATAATTAGTACTACTACTACTAATAGCTTATAATTTATTAGTACTTTCTTTTTTCAGCAATGCCTGGCTTCAGTTAAAGGGAAATAATTACTCTGCCTCCTCACTTGACAGGTTTTTGTAGCCAGAAGATTCAATTTCCCTCTGAGACTTTGGCTTATTCTATATTGAAATTGACCAGGCACTTCAGATATAGTGTGTGTCTTTTTGGTTGGGGGCCGAGATAAAGAAGGAATGTTTGACTGGCTTTTCAATAATTATAATTTAAACTTTATTTACACATTACATTATTATAAAATTAGTTACTCATTAAAAATGATTCACATAAAGTTGATCTGAAAAATAATCCCATACCTACAAAGAATTTTTTTATTTTTATTTTTTATTGTGAAAATACTATACAGAGGGGTTACAATTACATGGGCAAGATAATAAGTACATTTCTTATCAAGCATTGTAGCCTCCTCCTTTGTTTCCCCTTCCCATCTTTTCCCATCCTTCCCCTCACCTCCCTCACCCAATCCTCCTCCCCCCACCAAAGTTGTAAAGTTCGTTTTTGACATAATGACTTGTACATCTCATTGTTGCAATGGATCCACCTGTATCCCTAGTTAAACGATTTGTTTTTCCCCTTCCCCTCCACAAATTATACCAACATCAAATACAGTAAAATCAGGGGTTATACCGTGGGAGGGACATACAAAGAAACAAAGAAATAATCTTATAAATATGTTAGAAACAATCACATGAAAGAAAAAAACCATTTGAATACATATCTTAGGGTTCATTTCCCTAACATCAACTTATCTGACCTTTTCTACTTGACTCAGACATATACTAGATATTGCAAATAAGGGAAACCATGGGACCTATGTTTCTTTGGGCATGGCTTACTTCACTTAATATAATTTTTTTCCAAGCCTTTCCATTTCATAACAAATGGGGAATGTCATTCTTTCTGATGGAGGCATAGAATTCCATTGTGTATTTATACCACATTTTCTTGATCCATTCATCTACTGAGAGGCATCTGGGTTGGTTCCATATCTTAGCTATGGTAAATAATGCTACAATAAACATAGTTGTGCTGGTAGCTTTAGTGTGGTCTTGTTTGTAAACACTTGGGTAAATGCCCAAAAGTGGGATTGCTGGGTCATAGGGGAGCTCTATGTGGAGTCTTTTGAGGAACCTCCATACTACTTTCCAAAGTGATTGAACAAGTTTACACTCCCACCAACAATGAATGCAGTAAGGTTACCTTCTGTCCACATCCCCTCCAGCATCTGTTGTTATTAGAGTTCTTGATTCTAGCCATTCTACCTGGGATGAGGTGGTATCTCAATGTTGTTTTGATTTGCATTTCTTTTATAGCTAAGGAGGTTGAGCATTTCTTCATGTGTCTATTGGCCATCCTTCTTTCTTCTTCAGAGAAGTTTCTCTTTGTCTTTAGCCCACTCATTTATTGGGCAGTTGTTTCTTTGAGGATTTGTTGTTGGGGGATTTAATTTTTTGAGTTCCAAGTATATTTTAGATATGAGACCCTTGTCCGTTGTATCAATGGTGAAGATCTTCTCCCAATCCGTGGGCTTTCTATTGATCTTGCTAGCTATGTCCTTTGCCATGCAGAAGCTCTGCAATTTCATGCAATCCCATTTGTCCAACCTTTCTTTGATTTGTTGTGTTTCCGGGTCTCTATTCAGAAAATTTCGGCCTGAGCCAAGGAGACCTAGGGTTTCTCCTATTCCATCCTGTAATGTTTTCAGAGTGTCTGCTTTGACTTTGAGGTCTTTGATCCATTTGGAGTTGATTCTGGTGCAGGGTGATATATAAGGATCTAGCTTTAGTTTTCTACAAGTAATTAACCAATTTTGCCAGCACCATTTACTGAAGAGGCTGTCTTTCTTCCATTCTATTTTTTTAGCTCCCTTATCGAAGATTAGATGGCTATAGGTCTGTAGGTTCATTTCTGGGTTTTCAATTCTATTCCATTGGTCCTGAGGTCTGTTCTTGTGCCAGTAGCAAGCTGTGTTGATTAGTATGGCTTTATAATAGAGTTTGAAATTTGGTATTGATATTCCTCCAGCACTTTTCTTTCTATTGAGGATCGTTTTTGCTATTCGGGGTCTTTTATTGTTCCATATGAATTTTTGGATTGCCTCTTCTATTTCCTTGAAGAATGAGGTTGGAATATTGATAGGTATCGCATTGAATTTGTAGATAGCCTTGGGAAGTATTGCCATTTTCACGATGTTGATCTTTCCAATCCAGGAGCATGCTTTCAATATTCTGTTTTGATTTCCTTTTTCAACTTTTTAAAGTTTTCATCATAGAGGTGCTTCACTTCTTTGGTTAAGTTAATTCCTAGGTATTCTATTTTTAGTGGGGCTATTATGAATGGAGTTGCTTTCCTAATTTCAGCCACACTTTTCTCATTTTTGGCATACAGAAAAGCCATTGATTTTTGAGGGTTCATTTTATACCCTGCTACTTTGCCAAAGTTTTGAATCAGCTACCCACAAAGAATTTTTTTAACTAAACATGATTTGGGCAATTTTAAACTTAGTCACATGAAATGAATTCTTTGTCTCTTTGATCATGATAATATCATTTGGACAAACTCATTTCATTTGCTATTGTTCCAATATTTCTCTTTTTTAATTTTTATTTTTTTATTGTGAAAATACTGTGCAGAGGGGTTACAATTACATGGGCAAGATAGTGAGTACATTTCTTATCAAGCATTGTAGCCTCCTCCTTTGTTTACCCTTCCCATTTGTTCCAATATTTCTGAGGGCTAGCTTACTCTTGCTTCAAAATCCTGCCCTCTGACTTTGACCTATGATGCTCATATGAATGGCAGAGTCATAGTGCTAAGAATATGCTTGTGTAAAGAACTGATATAGACCACAAGTACCTATGTCTACAACACCTTTATTTCACTGTGTTCCTTGGCCATGAGAAATTGATACAGAGTGTGGGAAGATCATACAAACACATGGTGACACACCTGAAAGAAGATATTAAAAATGTGTTCTAACACATGGAAAGATATATCCAGATATTTTTAATAACTGGACTTGAATTCTTAATTCTGGTGCTAGTCAGTAGATATTTTAGCTACTCAATCTGGGCTCTTTTCTGAGCAAAAGAGCTGATGAATTCACTCATATAGTTTTCATAAGGATTGATGGACATGGCCTATGAAAATGAAGTTAAAAAAAGAGATTCCTGCCTCTTCTGGTTGGTAGCTCATCTCTATTGTGAGGAATTCTCTTATGCTTTGTGTCACAGCTCAGGTGTTGAACAAAGTCTTGGGCTCAGCAAGTAATGTCTGTTAAAGAAGGGCTGTCTTTTTGTTCCTTGACATAATACTTCATGTCAAGTATTATTCCTCTTTAAAAATCTTTAATGAATTCTTCTTCTGAGGCTGCAGAGTGTCTTCAGCTCTCAGTTAAATGTTAGCCTATGTGTTGTTAGGGTCACTGTGGTAAAAAAAAAATACTATTATTAAGCAAAGTTCCTTTTGGTTATTGTGTCAAATGTTAATTAAAATTCAAGAAATTAGAAAGAAATTGAATAGTGACCTTATGTATTAGGAATTTTTTGTATGTGGTAGACATTATTCTTGTTTATCTGGTGCTCTGCTGAACAAAGTGAGCATCATGAGTTCTTAGCTTTCAGACATCTTTGCTGTATTATACATTGCATGGCTGGATTTCTGTAAATATTTGAATGTATGTATGTGGAGGAACTGCATTCTCACTCCTCAAGAGTGGGTTTCTGTCTCATTCTGACTGAGAGCAAAGAGAAAAGCAGGCCATTGATGGCTTCCTCTCCCTTCTAAAACCAGCTCACTAGTCTACTATGAAAAGCTCTCCACCCTCTTTTTCCTCTCAGAGGCTTTGGTTCTCTCTCCAGACTCACTTCAAGCCCAAATTTTCTTTAAATCTTTTCTTCCTATCTTTTGTGTGGTGACAGCCCATTTGCGGGGATTCCAGCATCCCTCTGAGACCCAACCCTTTCTATTATGCTATTATTCTTCTCTCCAACTAAACTGGAACTATTTCAAGTTGTAGCAATTCCTCTATTACCTTTTAGAAATAATTAAGTTGACTAATTACTTTTTCCAGATATTGTTATTTCATTAGTGCAATTGAACAGAAGAAAGCACAGATTCATTTATTTACAATATTAATTCCACTTATAAATTATTCTTTTTTTAACAACAGAGTAGAAACATGGTCACTCTCTCAGTGGACACTGCTTTTCTTTAGAGAAAATTGCATTGATAGTAGAAGGTGAGAAGTTAGGAAGAGTCAAGATATGGTCTCATCATACCTTGGTCATCATGATTAAGGCAGAGTGAATAGGCCAAGTTAGTTTCATTTCAATTCTTCTTCCATGCCTAGTAGAAATTTCCCTATCTCCACCCAACAGCCATCATTCACAAGTACAGAATTCACTCACTTTACTTTGTGTGGTGTGGGCCTCAGATTTGTCACCACTACCACATGAAGGAGATGATTATTGATCGTATATACCTCACCAAATTCTACAAGCTTTCACGGAAGGATAACTATTGAGCATCTATCAGATGGGAAGTACATTGATTAGAAAGGGCTAACAAGTCTTTAATTATCAGGACACAATATTCATGCCCTCCACTTAAGCCAGGTAACTACTTTTCTATGAAATCCATGACATCAGTGATATCATTCACAAACATACCTGGGAAGATAGTGTAAGGAAGAGACCTATACATTTTCTCTACCAATGTAACACAGAATTTTACCTATATTGTTTTTGGAAATCACAGCATCTATTGTAAATTCTTTTGTTCTCAGTCCTTTCATTTTCTATGCTAAAATATCACATCATTGAGAAAAAGGACCACAAATTATACAATTATGGGAAAGAGATTTAGAGATCATACTTTGTAAGTAGAAGTCATATATGTCACATATAAGTAAGGTTTTCCTTTTCCAGGTGGAAAAATAATATATAAAATACTTTTAATAAAACTTCACATAGACCTCATGTCTGAACTGTCAAGCTTTAGAAGTCTATTCCATTTGGCTTAATTTTGCCTTTAAAATTCGATGAACAATGAGAGACTCAGAAATTGTATGAGCACCTTTTTTTCCTCCAATTTCTTTTTGCTATTCCTTGGAGTTCTTCCAGAAAACATTGTGGGTTTGGTGGTCTTAGGCCCCAAAGTGGGACACTTAGAGCTGTAATCTCAGTATGTGATATTCTTAGGACCTTCACATTTCTCTTTAAGCTAATCCATCCCTCTCTGAGTAGACTGCACTATCTTTGGCCTTTCTCATTGCTCTATCTTATTACTTTCAAATGGCAATCTAATTTACTTGTCTCCTGAACACTGTGCATTCCTGAGCAATCTCACTTTGTCTGACGAATTTATCTTCATCTTTTCTGCAGATTTGATTCATTTGCGTTTTCCCTAAAGGTATTTAATTATGTTATCGCCTTATTTAGAGCCTCTTTGTATTGAGGGAAGCAAGAAGATGTAGAGGATAGCAATGCTTAGTGACATTAATTGGAGCCTAATTTTTATTCTATTAATGAATCCCCAGATAACCTCTGGAAAGTCATTGAGCCTCTTTCAACCAGAATTTCTTCACCTTGAAAAACTAAGAAAAGAATAATGTACCCCCAAAGGTGACCATGGGGAATAATTAGCAAAATGAAATTAATAAAGTGAAAGTGATTTACAAATCAAAGTGCTTATAACAATCACAGGAATATTTTCCCTTCCACACAAATCAATTACATTACCTTCTACTTCAGAACTTGAGCATGTATTTAAGATGGCAAGAAGAAATACTTGAATCTGGTGAAGAACTTGCTTCTTTTTTAATGCTTTATGCTTATAGAGTCAATGAGGGAAGTGATATTAACACTTCCTAATGGTGCTAATGTGTCTTTTTCTTCTATTTTTATTTTTGTAACAAGTCAAGGCTGATTGGGTCATATGAGGAAGTTTCTACTCCTGCCATAAGTTATCTTCCACATTGAGGTAAGACAATTACTTAAATCCTTACCAAGAATAATATTTATCACTCTGGTTTGCCAAGGCTTTTGGTTCTTTAGTAATTCCAAAACATATATATTTAATCAGTGTATTGAATAGCATCTGGCATGTAAATATGAGCATGTACTGCTATATTTGAAATGATAAGTATGGGTATGTGCATATATATAAACTAAACTACTTCATATACTGTCCTTGAGTCACTGATACATACCAATATTAATATCAGAAAGATCAAAATCAACAAATAGCTTCCTACATTACAGTTTTGCCATAGGTTCAAATCAGTTTAATATATATATTAATTTAGAATATTTTAAGTGAATATAGTAGTTTTTATAGACCTAGTTTACCACAACTGTCTTCTACTTATATATATATATATATATAGTTATTATTAATGACTCAAGAATGATACATTATAGAAATTAAATCTCTTGCTTGGGGTTTCATAGGTTTTACCTTGGGTTCTTTTTCTCTTTCAAGATGCCATACAGGATAATACATTACCTTTATTCACTAATTGGTCTCTTGGCTCTGATAGCTTCCCAGAATTATCTTGATTTTTGATGATTTTGACAGTTTTGAAGACTAAAGTTCAACAATTTGTAGAATGCCTCATAATTGAGCTTTTGTGATGTTTTTCCTCAAGATTAGATTGTAACTATGGATTTGAAGGAAGATCATAAGCATAAAGTAACATCCTCAGCATGTCATACCAAGGGTAGGTATTATCAATGATACTTATGGTTAGAACACACACACACACACACACACACACACACACACACACACACACACACACAATGAGCTGTAGCTATGGAGCTCTGACTGTCTGATGGCTAGCCTGTGGGAATCTTGCCCCGTGCTCTTTGATCTTGACTTTCCTATAAAGCCAGGAATCTCAGCTTGAATGTGAACTGTTTGACTTTTAAATAACAACAACAAAATCAAATTTACAACTTGTATGGCCACAAAATGTATGTCTGTGGGCCAATGGTTGCCAATTATTTTGTACAGATATGATAATTATTAAAACAATTTTAAAGCAAAAAAGACACATCACTAAATTATACAGTTGGCTCTGATTGTACATCTATCTTATAATGGCAGGATTAGGAGACATGACTGGTGGGTAAGACTATGGAGGAGAGAGGTCAGGTCAGCCATTATTTTTGTCTTTCTAAGAGATAGTGATAATTCCATCTAAGATGTATTATTATATATACACAAATATAATATATATATATATACACACACCATTTGGGATAATTAACAAAATGAAATTAATGATAGAGGGTATAATAACAGGCAATAATGTAATCTATGATATGGACAGAATATTAAAATAGAATATGGATTTTGAGACATTTCATGATTAAACACTATTAAAATTGGCTATGCATTAGATTTCTAGGGCTAGAGTAAAGCATAAAGTTTATGTCAAGGCTCTGTCTTGGGAAACTAAAGGAAAAGGATGTCATATTTTGAGGGAGAGAAGGAGAGAAGGAGCAGGTTTGAAGGAGCAGACAGGAGTGTCTCTGAGTTGTTTATATGAACACATGAATAAGCAGCTACAAATACTAATCCATGTTGAAAAGATTGTGGCTAGAGACATAAGTCAGATTATTTCTTCAAATCACAAGGTGACAGATGCCAACATAGTAGAGCATATATTGAAAGCAATAGGAGCAATACAATCTTTTGTGTAGTGATTTCCAACAAAGGGATTCCATTAACAGGTGATATTTAAAAAGCATTTTGTTCAACCTTTTCTCTCCGTCCTCTTATATTAGAAAAATTTTGGGTTCATCCTGTGGCTTTCCCCCCTTGCTTCTTCTTTATCAGCTACCCATCAGCCTTAGCTTTTGTCTTTTAACCTCCATGTCCCTGTGTTTAAATGCCTACCATCTCTCATTAAGAATCGGACAAAAAATCTTGTTGTATTCCTTTTTAATAATTTATGTTCTGTTTCCCTATTTCATTATTTTTCCATCTCTAAGTGGAGTTCAAACAGAGAACCAAACTCAAACATGTGTTTTGTTTTATATAGGCTTCATGGCTTTGAAAATGTACCTTGACCTCACAGAGTTTCAGTGCAGTTATTGTAAAATGGAGCTAATGTCTCCTTCTGGTATGGTTATGTGGATGAAAAGCCTAGACATAGGTCAAATGTCTAACCTGATACTCCAAACATGAAGGTTCAAGCCTTACTCACCATTTCCTCTCCCCTAGTTTTTACCGTGGTTCAGTTGTCACCAGCTGTGAACAGTCTTGCTTTTTTTTTGCCAGTTCTATCTGTTTGAGAACAAGGAATAGGATATATCTAAATATATACTTATGTCCTCTTTGTAACACTAGACTATGGATTCCATAAATGACTGAAAATATTTCCATATGGCAACATCTACTAATGAGGGTCTCAGTAAATATCTGGAGCATTGTGCACTTTGATATATATTCACCAGGGGCATGAAACTGCTTCTCATCTTTAAATTATATTCTAATCAGAAGGAAACATGAAAGGGAACTCTTTTAAGTTGATTTTGTGTATCAAGACTTTTAAGCGTTGTGAGCCCCAGTATGTCACCATGGGCACTGCTCCTCTTTGAGATAAAATATTAATCCAGGCTATCACTAGAAGGAGCAGCACCCTAACCGACCCACTGGGCAACTACACTCAAATCCTGCCCCCCTGGCACCTGTGGCCAGGAGCTGGAGCAGGAATCACAAGGGCCTGGCTCCAGGCCAATGGAGAGTCAGGCCCTGTTTCCCTGAACCCTTTACCTGAAGTGCTCTTTTCAAATCACATTTTCCAAACTGCCTGCCTCCCCTGTTTCACTTTGACTCTGTTCATTTCCATAAAAATGATGAAAAAGAAGTACTCCCATTTAAAGTAAATTGGTGTCAGGACATTAAAGGCTGCAGTAGACTAATGGAAAAAGGGCTGAGAGGAAAGGGTAAAGAGATGGATTGTGGGCTCTGTGTTGTATTGTATTAACTCTGCAGTCCTGGGCAAGTTGAAATCGTCTCTACATTTCAGTTTCCTTATCTGTGAAACGGGGTTCCTAATTAGTGTTTGGCCACCTCCCTAAGACTCTTGCTAAGACAGGACCAAACAATTGAAACTATTGGAGAAAGTGAGTTCCCTTCTCACTCTTTAGACTTTTCCTTTAGAAGATAAATAAAAAGGGACAATCAAATAATAGGAAGCTCTATGCAGAAATAAAGTAACACAGGTTTCTGGTCATATAAGGAAAAGTTTGTTCAATTTAAAGCGCTAATGTTGAGTTTATTGAATCTCCGATGGCTAGAGAGTAAAATCTTTGACCCATCTTGAACTGGTCCCCACAAATCCTTCACTTCACCAGGCTTCCATTTTCTCTATCTGCTTGGAACAGTGTTATTCCTTACAAATAGATTCTTTTTTTTTTTAACCTAATCTTTCATGACTTTATTTTGATTACTTTTGTCCGCATACAAATCCTCAAGAAATTGCAGTTTAGTACTGTTTAAGCTTGCATATAAAGAATACATGTGAGAATCTGGGGAAATAATCTGTCGGTTATTTGTAATAATCGTCTTAAATAAGCAGTGCATGGCTTATCAAAAGCTTGCCAGAGCTAGACAAAGAAGGCAGTCAGGCGAGCTTCAGACGCTGAACTCTGAACCCTGGCTGGACCTTGAACTGGACAGCCTAGTAACAGGAAAGCAGCAAGACACACTTTGAACCAGAGGTTCTAAGGCTATGGTGGGGTTATAGACAGGGTGACAGCTACACTTTGCAGCCTGAACTCTGTACCTAGACACAGGAGCATTTAATCTCCACAACAGGCACTTTGTTTCATTACTTATTAACAGCTCCTTGAGTAAAGTTCTTCGTTAAGGGAGTTTTAAAAACGAATTCTTCTCTCCCCTTATTCCTGTTATGTGACTAGGCATTTGGCTCATTTGCCTTCACTGTCCCTAAGAAGCATTCTCCTTCCAGAGGAAGGGCTGTCCTTCTGTTCAAAACTAAGCTCTGTAAAGGTGACTCTGTAATTGAGCTCCAAAGGCCACCCAGTGAGTGCTCTAGGAGTTTGGACTCAGAGAAGGTACCTTCAGTGCAGATGCCATTCAAAGGCACATCTGGAAACAACTTGGAGTCACTCTATCTCTCCCTAACCACATGAGCCATTTTCTTCTTGTTTGGCCCAAGCTCTGTACTTATTTTTATGTTTATTTTCTTTATTCCCTCCTCACCTTATCCCTCCCCATCCCGCTTGCAGTCCGCCTTTCAGTGGCACTATAGCTAAACAATGGTGACCTCAAGTTGCCACATGATTCATTCCCCCAGCTACAGTAGCCAAGACATGTTTCCTTGCAATTGGAAGTCAGAGCAATTTAACAGCAAGTTCAAGTTTCCTCCTTCCCAAATAAACACAATGTACTTAACTTCAACCAATCAGTAACTGATACTCAGTAAGCCTGCAAATTTAGCTATTTAAAGAGAGGGGCTGGGTTCTAGAAAAGGAAGACTAGAATTGTGAGTGAGCTACAAGTTTCATTGATCATCCACAAAACACATTCTAGTCTTTCTCAAAACACTCAGGAATTCTATATTCCAAATTAGGGGCAATTGAGCTGCAACCTCAATTGCTAAATTTTGTTTAATACTTATCCATAAATAGGCTTTGATTTCTGGGCTCCAAGAGCCAGTGACTGTAAACCATGCAATTAGTAACTAACAAAGAGCAAAGAAGTTCTCTTTAAAACTGTTTGAGGGGTTGGAAGTGGGGGTGGGGAAAGGCTGAAGAAATTGACCTTTTACCACTCAGCTATTTTGTCTATTTTGGGACTAGTTAAGCTTAGTCAGACAATAACTCTTCTTACCCTTCTTTTGAAGTTCAAAAATGAAATGCCTATGTGTCTAGCTATTATTCATCAAGGGATCACTCCTGTTGGGGGCTCCATACAACAAAACTCCAAATTCTTCCATAGTTTACTCTCCAAGCCATACGCTGACTCTCCACAATGGTGTGACCGTCTCTCTTACCCCCCCCCCCGCAACTATCTGTTTATACTCTAAGCCCTTAAGTTCAAGTATGCCACTGATAGTTAACCAGAACTATTTTTTCTCTTACTTTCTCCTAGTTTTTTTTCCTGCCTTCTCTCTTCTTTACTTTCTCTCCTTTCCTTTCTCTTTTCATCAACCTTTTTCCCTTTTGCCACGTCACCTTTATTGTTTATTAATTTGCTCAAAAAGCCTCAGTTTTCAACATCATCATTGGAGCACAAATAAAAATGTGTAGGAAAGGCAGGAGGTATAATTCAGTGGTACAACACTTGCTAGTTATGTGTGAGGGCCAGTCTAGATCCTCAGCACTACACAAAGAAATGTAAGAAGGAAAGGAGGCAGAGAAAGAGGAAAGGCAGGAAAGATGGGAAGGAAGGAAAGAAGGGCCAAGGGAGGAAGGAAGGAAAAAAGGAAAGAACCACATATAGGAAACAGATCTAGCTTCTTTTTCCCATTGCTCTTCCTCATTCCTACTATATTTTTGCTAGCATCCGTGAAAAACTGATTTGAACCAGTCATTTATCCTGGTATCTGGATATTGTGTATTATATCTGAAATACTCCCCCTACAGGATATGTACTAACAATGTGGTTGCTAGCTAGTGGCATTATTGGAAGGTACTGAAAAATTTAAGGAGTGAACAAGTAGGTGGCTGAGGGCATGCTTTAGGAGGGAGTATCCTGTCCCCAGCTCCTTCTCTCCCCCCTCCCTTTCTCTTGCTTGCTTCCTGGGTGCCATGAAGTGAGCAGTTTCCTCTGTCACAAGCTCCTGTAACCAGGATGTTTGACTCTCTACAAGTTCAAACCAATAGTGTCAGCTGACCATAGACAGAAACCTCCAAACCTGTGGGCTAAAACAAACCTTTCCTCCTTTAAGTGGTATTTTGTTACACTAGAAAGCTAACTAATACTGGACCTGGATCATTTGTAAGAAGAACAATGAAAGCCAAATTCTAAAAACCAAACCAAACAAAAACAAGACAACAACAAAAAGCAATGAGTCTCCGGTTTTTATAATCTGCATCACTCCTGGATGATGCACAGACCTTAATATCTCTTTGCTTTGCTTTCCAGGTAAACATCCCACTTAAGGGCAGAACTTGCATTTCATTGTTTCTATACTAAGGGTGGTTTGTCACTTAAAAGGCTGTGCTTTGGGAACTCACTGCTTCTCATGACAAACTCTTTGCTTAGTATTTCCTTTTGAAGCAATTCAACACTCACAGCTGCCTCTCCAATGTCTCCTCCTAAGGCCTTGAATTAGGGCTGCACCTGTTTAGGATTTGCTCAATCTGAAAAATAGTAGGACTCTTCCAGAATGCCTAATTACCTTTGCCCTGAAAGCAATGCAGTTGGATACTTTGGCAGTACACTCAGGAAAGCCAGGGCTGCAGCCATGGCCTCTGTACTCAGTCTCAATTATCCCAGACAGAATACAGTGATTGAACCTTGATTTATACCCCTTCTCACTCTGCCTACTTCTCAATCCCACAATCCTGCCACCTGCTCCAGGCAAATTTAACAAAATGTAAACAAAGGTGATTGTAACTCGCATAGCTAATCACTGTAAGACATAAAACAAAACTGATAGGATTTTTAAATACACTATAATGATCCAAGCCTTAAGATGAGAACTGTAAGGTTTATTGAATTTGCTTTTGGAATAAAGATGAATTCAAGGAAACACATTTATCTCATTGAATTCATAGACCTGACCAATGAGTGAAAACTTATAACTGAGTTTGATATTTAATAAAAATCCTAATAGCAATTTTGTTATATTGCCCACATCCTTTTGGTCTCTCCCCACCTCATGCCCCTCCACAAGAACTGAAGAGGTGAGGAATGCAAACAGCACTCTTTACAATATGAGGAGAAGCACTAGTTAAGGTCAACGACCCAGGTCCAGTGTCTGTGTGAGGACCTATACCAACAGTGAGATGACAGGAATAATCGTTGGCTACTATCTTCCTCTGTAAAATCGTTCCCTAGCTCTGGTTTCTAGATTGAAAAGTTGAGGAAAAGAAGTGAGGACGATGGTGCTAGCAGCACAAAGGCAGTGTCACATCTAAAGAAGGAGGGATAAAGAGCAGAAATGTATATTTTCTAAGCAGGGTGTTATTAGCTTGCCATCTCTGAGCTATCTCATCCATATCTCTGCAATTCTACACAATTATTTCCTTTTGTCACATTCAGTTTTCCTCTTTAAAGAACATATACTGTTACAGTAAAATAAAATGAGGGATAGTGGTAAATATTTCCTCATATTAAATGAATTAGTTAAAATACAAAGTTAGATCAACTAATTTCTGTTTAATTTAACCAGCTAATTTCTTTTTTTAATATTTTTATTGTGAAAATACTGTACAGAGGGGTTACAATTACATGGGCAAGATAATGAGTACATTTCTTATCAAGCATTGTAGCCTACTCCTTTGTTTACCCTTCCCACCCCTTCCCAGTCTCTCCCCCATCCCCCTACCTAATCCTCCCCGCCCCCCACCAAAGTTGTAAAGTTCGTTTTCAACATGACAACTTGTACTTCTCATTGTTGCAACGGGTCCACCTGTATCCTTATTTAAACGACTTGTTTTTCCCATCCTCTCCACAAATTATACCGACATCAAATACAGTGAAAGCAGGGGTTATACTGTGGGGGAGGGACATACAAAGCAACAAAGAAATAATCTTATAAATGCGTTAGAAACAAATGCATGAAAGAAAAAAACATTTAAATACATATCTTAGGGTTCATTTTCCTAACATCACCTTATCTGACCTTCGCTGCTTGACTCATACATATACTAGATATTGCAAATAAGGGAAACTATGGGACCTATGTTTCTTTGGGCTTGGCTTACTTCACTTAGTATAATTTTTTCCAAGTCTTTCCATTTCCTAACATTGTCATTGTTTCTGATGGAGGCATAGAATTCCATTGTGTATTTATACAACATTTTCTTGATCCATTTATCTACTGAGGGGAATCTGGGTTGGTTCCATATCTTAGCTATGGTAAATAATGCCGCAATAAAAATAGTTGTGCTGGTAGCTTTAGTGTGGTCTTGTTTGTAAACATTTGGGTAAATGCCCAAAAGTGGGATTGCTGGGTCATAGGGGAGCTCTATGTGGAGTCTTTTGAGGAACCTCCATACTACTTTCCAAAGTGGTTGAACAAGTTTACATTCCCACCAACAATGAAGTAAGGTTCCCTTCTGTCCACATCCCCTCCAGCATCTGTTGTTATTAGAGATCTTGAATTTTGCCATTCTAACTGGGGTGACGTGGTATCTCAATGTTGTTTTGATTTGCATTTCTTTTATGGCTAGGGAGGTTGAGCATTTCTTCATGTGTCTATTGGCCATCCTTCTTTCTTCTTCAGAGGAGTTTCTCTTTAAGTTTTTAGCCCACCTATTTATTGGGCAGTTGTTTCTTTGAAGATTTGTTTCTTGGGGGATTTAATTTTTTGAGTTCCAAGTATATTTTAGATATGAGACCCTTGTCTGTTATATGGCTAGTGAAGATCTTCTCCAAATCGGTAGGCTTTCTATTGATCTTGCTAGCTATGCAGAAGCTCTGCAACTTCATGCAATCCTATTTGTCCAACCTTTCTTTGATTTGTTGTGTTTCCGGGTCTCTGTTTTCAGAGTGTCTGCTTTGACTCCTCGGTCTTTGATCCATGTGGAGTTGATTCTGGTAGAGGGTGATATATAAGGATCTAGCTTTAGTTTTCTACAAGTAGCTAACCAATTTTGCCAGCACCATTTACTGAAGAGGCTGTCTTTCTTCTGTTCTATTTTTTAGCTCCCTTATCGAAGATTAGATTAACCAACTAATTTCATAATCCCCTAATTTTGACTCATCATTTCTTCTTGATGCTAATTTTGCATTTATAATTGGCATAAATAAATTTTAAATGCCTTTGATTATCTAAGATGAATGGAGAAAAGAATAATACTTTGTCAAATGTGATCCAGTTGCTGGTTGTCAGTACTGTCACTTGTACGAAAGCCTAGTTAATAGTTATCACCTTTTGCATTTTTTATTGCACTATTTCTAAAATAGACCTTCAATTTGACATAAGAATTAAAATCTCACCTACATACACTGGCCTTTTTATTCGTAGACAATCCATTTTTTTTCTTTCTTCCTCACCCTCATTTTTAAACTATTTTCTTTCCCACTTCTAAAATCTATGAAGATAGGTAATAGTCTTATTTCTCTTAGTGTATCCTTTCCTTACCTTAAGTCTTTGAAATACTGCTATAAATCTTGTAATAGTTTTTCCTATGTCCAAATGTTATTTAATTGCTGATAGACATTGCTTTAGCTGAAGTTCATTCATTCATGTTGTGGTAGAAATGGTCCTTTGGTGTATGCTTTATTTGTTTCTTTCAAATAAAGACATAGGAAAGCAGAAAGAAAAACATTAGCTTTGGATTGTTCTGTCTGGAAAGGAGAAAAGAAGAAATGAAATGGTAGCCCTTTGACTGCCTTTCTCTTGAAGACTAAAGTGAGAGAAGAAAGGGTGAATGTAAGAGAATGGGAGTTAGATTTGTATTAAGCACATGAGGTCCTACACTAAAATTAACAGAATTTATATTCAGATCTGAGATAGGAAGTTGACTTAGAAAACCACACAGAATATATAAAATGTAACAAAAATTATAGATTTAATCAAGAAGTATACATTGCTACCTCCCATATCTTAGGATCTGTCTATGCTCCATGTCTTATTACAATCTAACAGCCAGTGACGCATCCAGATTTACTGCCTATGATTATGCAAACCTTCTTCTCAAGCCACCTTATTACAACATTTTTATTCTTGAGCTTAAGCTCTTTTATGGTAGCCAATGTAGTCTTTAGACCCAACTAGTCTGTATTGAATCCTATAGTTGATGAGTTGTGACATTTTTAAGCCTCAATTGTTTCACCTTTAAATTGGGATTAGTGGTTCTTTATACATTAAAGTAAGTCTTAGAGATAATTTACCAAAAGATCCTGTCTTTATATTTGTCATGATGTAGACACTCAATGAACTATTATTATGTCATCATCTTTTCCACCCCCATCCTTTTCTAATACTTTTTAAAAAATTCTTTGTTGTGATTAAGTGATTACATAATTTCATAAATTTCACAGAATTGTGGGATAGTGATACTTGGTTAAAGTCACAGACACATTCTAACCTTCATAGGGCAAATTGTCTGTCTAATTCTTACCAATTAAGTTTCAAAATCTCTTTGAAATCATTTTCATCTATATAATTTCATATTTGATTTGATATGTGTTTAAGTGTCACAATCTGATTTTAAATTAATTGTATGTAAAGTCTGTATCTTCTTACAAACCTGGTTCTTACATTCAGTAAATGATGATCAGGAAATAGTTGTTGAATTTTAACTCATTGAGAGCTTTGACCCCTATTTTTTTTTTACATCCTGGGATCTAAAATCATATGTTCTAATGTTAAGTCACACTCAGCATGCTACAAACTCTTATTTAAAATAAGATAAAAATATGTAGTATAGTTACCATGGGAAGTATTGTTTATATGTGTTATCCTCTTAACACTTTCATGAAATAAAACTAATGGATTGAATATTCTCAGATCTGGCCCTCTACAAAACTAAACCATGATTTGCTTTTGGTTCAATATATTGGTTTTACACAGTATATGCTAGATTTTTCAATTACATATGGTATGTATGCATTAGAAGTTAAAAATAATTGAGTGCCACAGTTTAAAGAAGGACCTAGAAATATTTTTACTTATGTTATACATTTCTTGACAAAAGTTCAAGGACAGTAATGTTGAAAGCCTAGAATGTAGATCAGTCTTCACGTACCTGCTCAGAGATTAGCAAACCTTCCTCCCTGAACTTTACAGGCTTGATATACACCCAAGAGACACGCCCAGCCCTGCCTCTGGGACCTGCCCAACCAGCTTTCTTCCTCAGGACATGCTGTAAAGAGACTCTTTTGTTCCTCTTTATGTGGATCAATGCATCTCACAATTTCCTGAATTTCTCAGAAGTTACTTCAGTAGATTATTTTTAGGAGCAAGTTGGAAGTTGCTGGTAGTTACTCTGTTATCTACAAAGCCCAGAGTAAAAACTAAAGTTTAAAATGTACTCACTAGTGTCAATCTACTTTCTAATTTATATAACCAAATTTCTATTAATCACCAAGGCTATTTCCTTTCTGTCACAACGTGTTAAGTTTCCTATGCTAACCGTTCTTTCTAGATATTCTTTCCTTTGGATCCATGTTGGTTGGGGGTGGGGAATCTTTGCTATGCAGAATTAAAATCCTCAAACTTCTCTGAAGTTAAAAAAAAGACATTTATAGTTTTAGGGAAAAAAATCCTACTGTAAGATGAATGGGTCAAGAAAATGTGGTATATATACACAATGGAATTCTATACCTCCATCAGAAAGAATGACATTGCCCCATTTGTTAGGAAATGGAAAGGCTTGGAAAAAATTATATTAAGTGAAGTAAGCCAGGCCCAAAGAAACATAGGTCCCCATGGTTTCCCTTATTTGCAATATCTAGTATATGTCTGAGTCAAGCAGAAAAGGTCAGATAAGGTGATGTTAGGGAAATGAACCCTAAGATATGTATTCAAATGGTTTTTTTTTCTTTCATGTGATTGTTTCTAACACATTTATAAGATTATTTCTTTGTTTCTTTGTATGTCCCTCCCCCACAGATAACCCCTGCTTTCACTGTATTTGATGTTGGTATAATTTGTGGAGGGGAAGGGGAAAAACAAATTGTTTAAATAGGGATACAGGTGGACCCATTGCAACAATGAGATGTACAAGTGTTATGCCAAAAATGAACTTTACAACTTTGGGGGGGGAGAGAGGAGGATAGGGTGGGGGTGGAGGATGAGAAGGGATGGGAAAGGGAAACAAAGGAGGAGGCTTCAATGCTTGATAAGAAACGTACTCATTATCTTGCCCTTGTAATTGTAACCCCTCTGTAGAGTATTTTCACAATAAAAAAGATGAAAAAAAAAAAAGAAAAAATCCTACTGTAGAGGCAATATATTCATCTGTATGTCAAATAGACCCAAAGTTATTGGGCCATTGGTTTAGAGTAGTTTTTTGTTTTTTGTTTTAGCCAGAGCATGTTCAGGAAAGTTTCAAGTCTGCCTTCAGATGATTGATTTCTCTTGTCCATTTGTCTTGATAGTCATTTAGACTATCTTGCGAATGATATGAATGCTACATGCCCCGAGGCCTCTTCTAAATTGAGAGTCTTCTGCTTCACAATATCTGTTCTGGGGGACACGAAAGAGCAATGGACTGAACCAACCCTCAATCAGCAAAATGTTATTTACCACCTACTGTTCTAGACAAGCAAAAATGTGCATGATCAGTTATAAGAACATGAGACCAGCCTAACACACTATCCCCACACAGAGGCCATTGTATTTAGGAAAAATAACACGCACCTGAAAATCTAGTAACATGCAACACTGCATTGTACATGGTACAAAGGAACATGGTAAGTTGAAACTGCTTGAATATAATAAAAAATAAAACAAGAAGGTATAATAAGGCCCAAAATAAATAGAAGTAGAGGGTGCCCAAGAGTCCAAGCTCCAGCTGGAAAGTCTAAAATCAAGGGGCCAACTATGATGAGGATCTTCTTGCTGAGCAGGAAATCTCTTCAGAGTCTCCCAAGGTTAGTAGACGGCCAATCGGCTCACACATGATTCAGAACCAATTCACCTATTAATCCATTAATCTATGAATTAAATAATCCCTTCATCCTTCCTGGTGGCAGAACCTTTATGACCTAATATTACTTTTTTGTTGTTAGTAACTCCTTCCCTAGTTATTCTCAAGTTATAATAAAGTCAATTTCATATCAGAAACACTTCTTGAAGTTCCCATCTAGGCCCACTTTTTATTATCTCACAATATTCATTTTCAACACACATGTCAATAGGAAAATTCAACAAATCATAGCACCAGCTGTTCCACCAAAACACAGAAGCAAAAATAAAAACAAAATGACCCACTAGTTTCTTCCCATCACTGCCATTCTCTCACCCTTTATTTATCCTGCAGAGAAATGATCTGGACATCCACCCAAAGTGAGCTTTAGAGCTAAAGACAGGGCCTAATATGTGAAAAGGTCTTTGCCTTTTTAAGGAACAAATGGAATCATATAAGTATGAAAATACCACAATGTCTTCCTATTGAAAATTCTATTTTTATTGCCTAACTTTATAGCATTCCAGCAAAATCTTCTTCTAACAAAATCCCATTGCAGCAAAAAGAGCTTTCTCTCCCCCATCCCTTGAAATTTGTTAAAATGACATTTCCCTTGTGTTGCATTTCCTTAGACCTGTGCAAAAGAAAATCTCCTCCCAAGATAGAAGGCAATGCACAGCTGTAGCTGTGGGAAGAATAATGCTGTGCTTGGAATATCAGAATTTTCAATCTATCAAAGCCGGAAAAGAGATTAAGAGTTAAGACTGGAAGTCTGTCTTTAATGTGCCCTATTATGTACCAGGCATTACAGTTAATATGTCCCTTCAGATTTTGATGACCTACTTTGCTAGACTTACAAATGTGGCAGTACACATTAAGGACAGCAGTTCAGCAAGGATTGTGAATTTCTTTGCTTACATAGATTGACCTCACACTCCTAATGTAATTGAGATGTTTTGGATATGAGAAGTAAAGAGAGGTGACAAGGAAATGTTTGGGGGGAAAGGAGGGAAATAGTTTTGAATTTATGGAATCACCATAAGGAATACAAAATCAAAAGAGGAAAGAGAAGAACTGGATGCTGGTGGCTCAGCCCTGTAATTCTAGCTACTCAGGAGGCTGAGATCTGAGGGCTTAGTCCAAAGCTAGCCAGGGCAGAAAAGTCCCTCCTCTCTTAACCTGACTGTTTTTGCTATTGATCTGTTCCTTTATATCCTGGCTCCTAATTACTAGACCTCAGTTCATACCTGGTTAAATATGGACATCTTAGGAAACACAACTCTAGGGATCTCCACTATGGGTGCCAGACTCCATACAGTGCTGGTTCTATCTAGTAAGACTATGACTCCAAGGTACTGCTCCCTTGTTTTTTACTTTCCAGTTGGAATTTCTTCTGACTTATGGATTTAAAAATAGGAAAAAAACTCTTACAAATGTAAAAATCCAAATCAGAGGTTTATTTTAGGTATATTTTAATGTAGGAAAGATTTTAAAACCTATAAGATATAACTAAGGAGACCTATGATAATTTATTAAGAACATCATATAACATCAGACTTAGACCATCTTGTCGGTACCTTGCCATATTGCTACCATGCAGATGGTGGGAAATGGGCCTGGAGGGCTGCTGTCTTATGTAGTTTGTTAGAAATGCAATTTGAGAAAGAAGGGACACATTCCATTTATCAAGCATTAGAAATGATAGCAAGACACAGTTTCACACTGCGCTGAAGGAGGGCCCTCAGCATCCACGGAGCAGTGCTAAACATCCAGCTGTTTCTAGAGTGAATCTAATGTCTAATTGGGCCGAAGAACTCATAGGCACAATTGTCAATCAAGTGAAGAGTGAGGGAAGAGGGTTGGATGGAGAATGAGATGTAGGCATGACAGCTCTATCTGGTAACTTCACAAGGGCAGCAGTGAGCTCCTGTCTACTAGGAAGGAGAAGAAGCCTACAATCCTAAAATATCACAACTCTCCTTATCTGGAGTGTAGCTATTTTTCCTGCTTCTCCACATCCACTCCCTCATTCAAAGTTCAGGAAATAGGAGGATTTTCATTTTAGTGCAAGCTGGGTCCAAGCCACTATCATCTCTCACTTTTGCAAAGGCCTACCAGCTGCTCTTTCGCAACACCGACCAGAGATGGCTTTTAAGAAAGCAAATATAATCATGTCACACCTGTTTTTACAACCTTCCAGTATATCCCTCTTATTTCTAGGATAAAGAAACATGCATTGAACCTACCTTTCCAGGGTATGGATGATCTTTCTATCCCAGGTTTCCTCTGCCTCAGCTCTATGGTCATGCTTAGCCAGATAATTCTACATAGAAGGGACTGTTCTCTTCATTGGAGGATGTTTAGCAGCATTCCTGGCCTGTACCCACTAGATGCCAGTAGAACACTCCAGCCCCAATTATGGCAACTAAAAGCATCACCAAATGTTGCCAAATGTCTGTCCCTAATGGAGCTCTCTGGTCCCTGCCCTGCCTCCAACCTAATCCTTTACTCTTCAACCACCACTACCATCATTCACTTCCCAACCACCACCACGGCCACCATCACTCTCCACGTTCAACCCACACTGACTCCCTTCCATCTCTCCAGCTGCATTTCTCCACCATTTTTACGTTTACTTCTTTTCTACTCCCTCACTAATCTAGACTACTTAATTCTCACACAAAAATTGAACCTTTCCTAACCCTGGTAGTAATCCTAGCTACTCAGAGGATAAGCGCTGAGGATCCCAGTACCAAAGTTGGCCAGGGCAGAAAAGTTTGTGAGACTTTTATCTCCAATAAACTACTCAGAAAAATCTGGAAGTGACTCTGTGGCTCAAGTAATAGAGCACTCACCCTGAGCAAAAGAAGCTCAGTGACAGTGCCCAGGCCCAGACTTCAAGCCCCAGGACTGGAAAAGGAGAAACAACAAGAACAAAAAATACCCAACTCCCCTGAAAAGTCATAAAGATATTGGACATGAATGATAAAACTGATAATAAATCTTTATTGAGAAAGCATTTCTTTCTCTGTGTGTGTGTGTGTTTACACATCGTATCAGTATAAAAACTTAAGAGCCTAGTTTAGTTCAGTGAAGAAGATGAGTGGGATGACTCAGAGGAGAGTTTGAGAAGTCATAGGCTTTGATAGAGCCACTAAATACTTGGTTCCAGAAAAATAGATGGGAAAAGGACAGTGAATACGAAGTGGGAAGATGCCAAACGTAATTGCTACCCACTTTGCAATTACTCCCTGGACCCAGAGGCTGAGAAAAATCGTCCTGAGGGCTACCTTTGGCACTGTAAGCCTGCTGTAGAATTTTCATGAATAATTCATTTTGCCAAAGTAGAAGTAACCATGGTTTGTAGTTCACTTTCCTTCCATTAATTTAATCTATGACTTTCATTTAGTCTCTGTAAAAACAAAAGGCATATGATTATTTAGCTGTGAGCCAGGGATGTGATTTATTAGGCAACATTTATAAATCATCATTTATGGCACACTAATAGTTCAGCAAATGTCTTTTAAAAATAAGATTCTTACTGAGGACAAATTCAGAAGAATCATATGCATTCTATACACAGTTTACTGCATTTTATTTCTTCTACAAGTAAAACTCCCTCTACCCAATAGTAATCCACGTATACACTCAGTGCCAGAGAAGGCTCCAAGTATAAAATCCATCTGTCTAATGCAGGTTTTACCTATCAATCAAATGTGTCATTACTTGGATTAAGTTGTTCAAATGATCGGCATCTTGAAAAATAAGGAAGGTAGCTATGCCATGACAAATTTAGAGTGAATTATAAAGATTTGGGGCAAATGATCATGTCCCATCAGGTATCTAAGATCTTAGTACTCCACAAGTCGAGAAAATATTCTGTTCAATGTGTTGCTTTTGTCCTTTTGGCTTCCTCCTGAGACACTTGCCCTGGTCGTTATGATACCTGAGGCTAACAGTGCCTTCATGACTAATTAAAAACTTGCATAACAGCAATGTTAAAAGGCTGAGAGTCCTTTCTTTCTAAAAGCAGGACTTCTGGCACCAAGTTTTGGACTTAGTGATATCAAGCTGATTCCACAGCATGGACACAGGCTATTTTTGAGCAAAGCTAGCTCCAGTGTCTCATTCTCTATAGTGGGAACAGGAGCTGACCTTGGTTGACCCTACATAGCCTAGACATCATGGCTTCTCTTAGGAAATATCAGAAAATAGTGAGAAGCAAGTATTGCTTGAGTAGGGCCTGGAGCTGGAGAACTCAAATAAATCTACAACCTCTTCTTCCCCACCCTCTCTTCCCTCTCAGAAGTAGATGGACATGGTAAAAAATATATGGTAAGGCATGCAAGTTTCTCCTAAGCTTATACATAATGTACATAACCTATTGACCTATTTAAAAATAAGTTTAGTTGTCTTGTTCTCCATGCAAGTCCTATAAGTCCTTGTTAAATAACCTTCTCTAAGATTGAGAGCATCTTAAAGAGTAGAGACATGCTTGCCTAACTATATTTCTCTGAATTCGTCAGTAGTTAGTATGTAAAAAATAAATTATTTTGTACTCAGTGATTACAAAGAAAACTTTTTAGAAACATTTTGTATAGACACCTGAAAGCAGATAGCTATAGAAAGCAAGTCTTCTATTTCTTTCCATGAAGGCAGGGTATTAGAAGAAAGAGATAAAAAAAAGTTGGCAATGGTAGAGAACTATTTTCCAACATTCCTCCTTGTCTCCAGGGAAGAGGAAGAACTACCTGCAATTCTGCCCCAGACCCTGGCCCCACATCAGACTTCGGTTTTCTTCTTAGGACACATAGGCAGCTGACTTTGTTTGTTTGTTTGTTTGTTTATGCCTGGGGAGGAAATTAAGCAGGATACTAGCTGTCCTTCCAAGTACATTCTGGAACTCCTAAGTCCTGTCCTTTTTCCCTTCTTTCCATTTTCCTTATCACCGGCAACCTATTCCACTCTATATCAGCACACTGCTAATTTAAGTCCTTTACTTCTTTACCTGGTGATTAGGAAAAGGGTGGAGTAAGAGTTACAGGGAGAGCATAGAAGACAAGGGTAGGACAACGCAAATTCCTCTTTTTTTGTCATTTATTTCTCTCATCTGTTTATTGAAGAAAGAAAAAACTATACTATGTACAGATGGTTTTAAATAGTAGTGAAAAAATACTTTGAAAGAATTTTTTTGGGGGTCCGGTTTTGGGGCCTGAACTCTGGGCCTGGGCACTGTCCCTCAGCTCTTCAGCTCAAGGCTAGCACTCTACCACTTGAGCCACAGCGCCACTTCCAGCTTTTTTCTATTTGCTTATGTGGTGCTGAGGAATCGAACCCAGGGCCTCATGCATGCAAGTCAAGCGCTCTACCACTGAGCCACCTTCCCAGCCCCACTTTGAAAGAACTTTGAAGCTACAAACTAATTTGTAAATGCTACTGAGGTACTAAAAGAATATCAAGAGTGGAGTGCTTATTTCTTAATTGTTTTGAGCCTAATGGATTTTAATTATCAGTGGAAACACACTCAGCAATTTTACTGCTCATATTGTCCTGGTAATACAGTTAATCTTCTACATTTTAAAATTATTATACCAGTATGTCATTTAACAAACATTGAATTCTTCCTATAAGTCCAGGACTATGTTAAGGGCTAAAATCTATCTGAAATAAAACATGATTCTTATGTCTGATAAGCTTAAAATCTCCTATCAAGGCAGATATGACATGATGGGAGCTTCTTATAAATTCTGTAAGAAACAGGAATGATATGGAAATATTAAAAATAAGTTATTTTTCATGAGTGTAATTTGGAAGGCTCTTTAGTGAATATAACATTTAATAATAAAGTATCAAATGATATTTTTCATAAATTCCTTCATGTATTTTCTCAACTACACCATCATCTCTTTGTAGCTAGATGCTATATTATACCTAATTTTTTTATTCCTCTCTATATGGACTCTAAGAATTTGATGCCTAGGAAACCTCTCATATATATTTGTTGGGGTTTTTTTTGTGGGGGGGGTCCGGTCGTGGGGCCGGAACTCTGGGCCTGGGCACTGTCCCTCAGCTCTTCAGCTCAAGACTAGCGCTCTACCACTTGAGCCACAGCGCCACTTCCGGCTTTTTTCTTTTTGCTTATGTGGTGCTGAGGAATCGAACCCAGGGTCTTGTGCATGCAAGGCAAGCGACCTTCCCAGCCCCTGTTGGGGTTTTTTGAAGCTGGCTAAATGGTAAGTCAGAAAAATGTCAAAAATCCATCTGCATCTTTAGCTGACAAGATTTGAACAAGGGGTTCTGATAGATACCATGAACTGGCAAATATTCCAATCTCTTTCTTCTGTACTGAAGAAATGAAAATTGGATTCTCATTTTCACTTTTCTGTAATGTGGGACAAAGTATTCTTCAATTATTGCACCTAAAACTAAGCTTGATAACATGGAAGACTGGAAGACTTAATAAGTATCATTTTATGCCAATGAAGGACTTGTAAAGTTATTGGGAAAGACATTATACAGATGCAAGATGCCATTACAACCATAACTTTCATGTGATGTTCATTCATGACAAGACTGAAGAGATTTCTCTAGAAGCTTGTCTTCGCTGTAATTTTTTATTTCACTTTTATGTTTCATCTGGCTCATCTTTTGAAGTCATTTTCTTTATTTAAATAGTTTTCTATTGTACCTTGCCTCTCAAACTGGTTTTATTTTGACAAATTTAGCTTCCCTGGAGGAAGGAACATATGGAAAAACCTATGAACCATTGAGCTGCTAATAATAATTATCCTCTGCCCTTTTAGAGCTTCTTTTATCTCAGGATATCAAAGTACTTTTCAAACTGGTGTCTATAATTGCCTCCATGATACAAAAGAATATAGGAAGTGAGTCTGAGTGATTTACAAGTTGACAAAGGCAAAAAGCACAACTCAAATTCCCTGTGTTCTTCCTGTGTCCTAGACTTCAGGGCTTTTACAAAGGGAGGAATCAGATTTCGGTATAGGAGATTCAAAGAAAAGAAGATAGAGACTTTGGACATGTAGCCTTAGTGGAGGACAATACTTCATCTGACGATAAATGAACGCAAATGGCAAGATCCCTAAGCAACAAAATGGTGGAGTGAATTGTAATGCTCTTCTGGTAGCAAAGCACTGTCAAGTGGAATTTGAGTCAATCTGCCCATCTAAGTGGCAAGTTCTCTGCCTGGCCATTGTGATTTTCTTTCTCACCTAAGAAAAGTGCTTTTCTATTTGGTAAAGTGTAAGAATTTAGTTTTTTTTTTTTTTTTAATCCATGAAGCCAAATTAAGGGTTAGCAGAACAAATTTCTCGGTTGTCCTTCAGGGCATAACTTAGGCCCAGGATTTACTGAGATTCAAGATGAGTAAACAATTTGCCACACCTACTTTAAAACATCACCATTTACTCTTCATCATTTTCAGGATTTTTTTTGGGGGGGGGTGATGGTTCTATTTGTAGCGGTAATGACATGTTTCAAACTGGCAAATTTGAAAAAAAAATAGGTGAGGGTTGGTGAGCCATGGTATTTCCATTAACTTCGTGGGTCTAAGAGCTGGCAGCAAGTTTGGCCTGTTGATAGAGGAAAAGGCTCCAGGGCCTCCATATCAAATGAGAAACTAGGGACTATAAAAGAGATAATGTGGGGAAGAGCTACAACAATCAAGTCATTCTAAAAATGGACGAGGGCATTTTATATGTGCAGAGAAGAGCACTCATTATTATCTGACTATCACTAATATGTTCCATCGAACCTACTTGGAATCATTTTTTACTATTAATTTGAATAACAGCACTGGGACTCTTATATATATAATAGAGCTAATTTTATATTTAATAGACAATTCCATTTTTTAATATTCGTAAAATCAGAATCTTGTTAATTTTTAGAAGTGAATACATTTTATTTTATAACTTCAGGACTTTCTGGGTTCTATTTGTTAATTAAAATATTCTTCCTTTAATACTTTTAGATTTGATTGGATTTTATGGTGTCTTCAATGTTTTTCTCTTGGGGGTATCTCCAATTTGAAAAAAAAAATTTTTTTTGGTCAGTTGTGGGGCTTGAACTCTGGGCCTAGGTGCTGTCCCTCAGCTCTTCAGCTCAAGGCTAGCGCTCTACCACTTGAGCCACAGCATCACTACTGGCTTTTTCTCTTTATGTTGTGCTGAGAAATTGAACCCAGGGCCTCATGATTGTGAGGCAAGCACTGAGCCACCTTCCCAGCCCTGGTATCTCCAACGTTTAAAAAAAAAAGAAGAATTTTTTTCAGTAGACTGTTTCATCCATTCATTTTTCACATTTGCTCTCATGTTTCAGGTTGATTATTTTATATTTTTTTAAACAATCTCATGATATAATCCATGCTTGCTTCAGACTAGTGATCCTCCTACATCAACCTCACACATGCTGGGATTATACAGATGGGCCTTTATATCTAGCTTTGTGATGTGTTATTAACTAAATCATCATTAACTAACTAAAGTATTAACTATTTCTCTGATGAACAAAAAAATTGAAGATAATAGAATTTAGGGAAATAATAGTACTTAAACATTTATCCTGTTCCTGACTCTTGGTTATGATATGTATGTCATTTCATCCCTCAAATAGCTTATTTATTATTTGCATTTAACAGACAAGGAAACCAGCTTAGAAATTAAAGTCATCTGATTAGTATCTCACTTCAAATAAAGCTATCATTAGAACACAGATCATACTGACTTCAAACCTACTCCTATAGACAACAACTTCAACTGTTTTGTAACTGATTCTTAAATTTCTACTTCTGTGACCTTCACTGTGTCTAGCCAAATCATCACACACCATATGCCATTTACAACCTGCTCCAATATTTTCAACCAGCCTTTGGGCATATATGTACATATGATCAAGTTGAAAATACACAATACCCAGATTCCATACCTTACACATTCTTTCTTTACGTCTTATTTCAGTTTGAGTACATCTCTGCTACATTTGCCTAATGGCTGTAGTGTCCTCTCACAAGGAGATGACCTTACTAAGTGTCATTTCTTGGTAAATAAAGCTGGGCTGCTGATGACTTTTGATTCATCATCACACTGATATTTAGTGTCAGTGAGGAGTACGCTGGAAGAGGCAGCAGTCTTGAGCTCTTATGAAGGGAAACAGGTGGCTGGTCATGTTGGACACATTCCCTCTGGCAGAGATGGGGAAACTACAACTTGCACTTAGCATTTTAATTGAGCTTGGCGTTTTCAGAACTATTTTTCTCTATAAAACTCGTTTTTTTTCAGACAAGAGAAAACCAACATAGAAAGCATGATAACTTTTTCTTTGTCACCAACATTTAACTCTTTCCAGAGATGAGACCTCCTCCTTTTTTTTTTTTTGTTTGACTCACGCATAGCATTTGCCTCTTCCTGAACGAATAGTCAGAAGTCAAAACTAGTGCACACAGGTGTTTAACATATCAGGGAGAGTAAGTGTTTTTGTCAACATTTTAAATGACTTTCCCTACAATTACCAATGCTCTCCAAATAGAATCTGCTGACTTCAAAGGCAGGGTCAGTGTTACAATGACTCACAGCCAGATAGAACAAACAAGCTCAACAAAGGCTTCAATATGTAAATACTATTTCCTTATTGCCAGCAGAAAGCTAGATTTTTGACCAAATAGAGCTAAAAGAAGATCTGTGTTGGAGGCTTTCTTCTGTGTCTCACATACCTCTAGGTCTCAAGAAATACATACCCTCTGACAACTGTTTCCTTCCCCTTCGACTCCTAACTCCTAGAGTGCACCAGAGGCACTCAGTTCCTCCGTGAAAATACTCCTGAACCTGATCCAGTCCAGCTCTCACCCACGCCACTTCCCAGAAGCTAGCCTTGCCAAGGTCTCCAGTAACATGCTCACTGCCAAGATGAAATGGCACTTCTCCATCGTGATGCTCCTTGACCTATGTACAGAATCTGACACTGCTGATAACCAATTACACAACTCTCCCTTCTTGACTCCTGAGCTTCTTTCCCCATTTAGTCTGCCTCTCACCTCATCTGCTTTCAAGACCCTTCACCCCAAATCCCCTACCTGCCACATTACAGGGGGTGTCTGAAGTTGTTTTGACTCATTCATTTCCTGTGTGGCTGACTCACAGGTTGCTGAAGCCATGCTTTATTTGTAGTAGATCCCCTCAATGGCTGGCCAGTTGTTGCAAAATACAGAAGGCTAAACAATGTTGGATGAATCAATGTTCATTATCTATTGGGTAAATTTCTATATTCCCTATAGTCCTGAACATTGCATATAACTTTCTTGTATGAAAGAGAAGTTTGTCATCTTCCATGAACTTTTCCCATACCCAACATCTAGTCCTGAGAAGAAAACATTGATAAACAAAAAAGCTCCTGAATCCAGTTCCCCACTGATTCTTGGTTGTTTGTCAATTTCTATTTCCAGTTCCCAATTAAATCTGCTCTTTCAGTCATGACATTTTCGGAGTCTGATTTGTCTTGTTCTCAACACTTCCAATGATTATTTTTTCTACAATATCTGTGCAGGGTAACATTTTAAAGGTACTCTGTGTTCAATTGACATTTTTTGTAGTAACTTTTTGCCCCTATGTATTGCAAAGTACAGCCAATTAATATTTTTTTCAGTGATGCCTGCACAAACAAATGGATTTTGTGCATTGTTTCACAATTTGATGATTAAAGTAGTCTGACAGGTGAATAGACTGTTCTATTATCTGTTTACTCTGTTATTTTAATTGCCAACATGTTCTATCTCAGAAATGATATAATCAAAAGCACAGAAATATATTATTCTAATGAAAAATAATGAATCTGTAAACTTCTTTCTGTTTTATAGCTTATATATATAATCTTTTATTTAAATATGAATCTGGGGCTGAGAAAGTAGCTCAGTGGTAGAGTGCTTGCTTTGCATGCCTGAAGCTCTGGGTTCAATTCCTTAGCACCACATAAGCAGAAAAAGCTGGAAGTAGCACTGTGGTTCAAGTGGTAGAGTGCTAGCCTTGAGCTGAAGAGCTGAGGGACAATGCCTAGGCCCAGAGTTCAAGCCCTATGACCTGCAAAATAAATAAATATGAATCTGAACATACCCCAGTGCCAAAGCATAATGTTTCTGCTCTGTATAAGTCTTCAGTTTTTCAGCTAAAGCATTCTTACTTATTTATTTTTGATCAGGATCTTACTACATAGCCCCAAATGATCTCAGGCTTTTAATCCTTCTGTTTCAGCTTCCTGAGTGCTGAATATTTGTCCCTTAGTTTGTGTGTGAATACTTTTCTTAGGGCATTTAATTTTTGCAAATCTCCCCTATAAGTCAGGTGTAAGATTCTGTTATTCAATTGCAATATCTTTATAACTTTTAAGATACTTTATTAACCATTTTCCCACTTCTCATATCCATAACATCTCTTAATGTACCACAGTCTAGTGAATCCTTGATTGTTCACTTTGCATATTCTCCATTTTGATGCTTGGATAAATATAAATAGATAGATATGTAGATATTTACTTTTTACATGTGTCAAATAATTGTTTCTTACATTCCCTAACCAGCAAGAAGTTACTTCACAATAAGAGATATTTGCTTTCATCTCTTCATTGTCAGCAAATTTTTATATTTGTAGTAGAGTGAAAGTATTTTTGAACACAATTATATTTGTAGCTAGTGAAGCTATTCTTCCTTTTGGTAGAAGTTTTCCTTTATTTACATTAGAATACCAGTGCTTCAACAGTGATTTATTGAGTCATCAGACATATCTTCTAAGTGAACTCCTCTGTATTATTATCATTAGTCTCTGATTATAAACTCCTAAAAGGAAGCACTGCTATTTATTAAACATATCCTAAAATGTGTATAGCCTTGTCCACGCTACATGGGCAATTAAAACATTGTTTATGAGTTTATTAACAAATTATTATGCATATAGCTAAAACTATATATAGACATCTAAAGGTACAAAAAAAACATTCTTCCTTCTCACACCAGTACATTCATTCAACATTGCTGAAGGGAGTACACAGTAAAAAATGAACCCCTTCCATTGTTCAATGGCTCTTGTTAGATCAATAGTATTTCCCATTTAATATAATGTGATGTCTCATGACTTTTCATAGCACTCTGTATAATTGGAAGGGATTCACCTGATTAACATATAAGAGTGTTAAATCAGATATGAGGCACCACAGTAAGGCACAAGAAAAGTCTATGTTGATATATCTAATTGAAAAGAGAACACCCTTCCATTTCTCTTGTTGCTTACTCTTTGTCATAGTTGATTATTTCAGTTACAAAACATATGCATTTAGATTTTCTCTCTCTGTTATAGACAGACTCCTTTGCCTAACATTTTAAGCCTTGGATAAAATATAAATGAGCAACAGCTTCCTGCTAACCACAAATTCTCCTTCTTGTTTTACTTTGTCTAAATGTTCTTCTTGAATGCCCGAAGGACTTTCTCTTCTTGCTTGGCATAGTCCTAAATTAGTTTGAATCACATTATTCTTACATCCAGTGTATGTACCTGCATTATGACTCCAAGGGTAATTTGTGTCCTTTAACCAGAGTGTGCTTATCATCAATGCTTCAAGGGATTACAATCTGGCCTTGATCTTGCTCAGTTCATCAAGGTTGCTTGAGGGTGGAGCTATTAACTGGCACAACATTGGTTGCATGCCATGACAACTCAGAAATCTATTTTCTACCAAGCCAGATATTTCTAACAGAGTTTTATTTAATCTAAATTGCATTTGCAATCTGGTTTTGATTTTTTAATGGGTGCATCTGTTTTTTTTTTTTCAAAGCAAGAAATGTCTGTTATTGGCCCTTCTTGAACTTCTATCCTGACCTAAAAATCCAACCCCTGAGCATCAGATTAAAGCCTACTTTTATGTTCCTGTTATATATTTTTCTTTTTAATTCAGGTATGGGTTTATTTTCAATGTCTCATTAAAAGATTAAGAAGTTTGACTGAAATACATAGATGATAGCTATGCCTTGTTTTTTGCTCATTCATGCTTTTATCTTCTCCGGGCTAAACTGCCCTCATGCTGGGTCAGTTGGTCTGCCAAAAAGATTGATTTTAAAAAGCCTCTTGTAAAATATCCACCGTCTAAAAATATGATTCAGAAGCATTCATCCATCCCTGAACTATCAGAGTACTATTATTATATATTTTGTAAATAAGCAGAATTCACTTAGGAAATTATTTGTGATTTGTAAGTTTGCTTCTATAGATGGAGCCCAATAGTTTATTTCTGGGCCTTAACACCACCACTGTCTCCTCTGCTCAAAGCTATCATCACAAATGCAGGTATAGGAGCACTGAAGATAAGTAACATTCTTACAGTTTCTGAAATTCTCAGTCCATAGCCATCTTGCCTTAACTCTATGCAAACCTCAAAAAAACTAACATGTGGAAACAAGAAATTGTCAAAGCACTCATTTTGTAGCATGTGTGGGAAAATATTTTTTATGAGTTCTACTTTGTATATTCTAAATTCAGTCAAGTCAGTTTTGATGTGAAGACAACATCTCAAAACTACATATTTTAATACAGAATGTATCAGTGGCTTTTGCAAACATGAAAACAACAGAGTTTGGATTTGTATTCCCAATATCAATCATGGTTCTCATTGCCTTAGGTCTCAACATACCTGAACCCTAGATCAAACTTTGTCATTCCAACTTAGCCACATGGTCTAAGAGCAGTTAGCTAGGCTCTTGGTTCCCTTTCTACAAAAATGAGGATCAGACCTGAACAGCAATTCAGCTCTGTCTGGCACACTAGAGTACCAAGTCCCGATTCTGTCACTAGATAAAAGGTTCAAACCTCCAGCATACATCTTTATCATGAGCTATGCAGCCAGAGGGAATGTATAGTACAATGTACACATACAGAGAATGTGGCTGGTATATGGTATGTAGTGAGTAGTATGTGGCAGTAGATAAAGAGCTGAAGAGACATCCTCAGAGAAGATGATGTATGGGTTATTAAATAAGTTCTCCCACCTGCAATACATCATTGCAATAAAAAATTTAAAGATTTTCCACCTGAAAACTGAGATATTAAACTCTACACTTGGAGCTGTGACATATGTCTTTGTCTGCTCAAGCTGCTATAGCAAAATACCACAGAGTTGGTAACTTATTAATAACAAAAACAAATCTCACATGGTTCTGAAAACTGGGAAGTTCCAAATCAGGGGCACTGGTCTTTGGTGTTTGGTGAAAGTCAGTTTCCTGGTACAAGGACTTCACTTTCTGTGTCTTCACCTTGTAGGCAAGAGGAAGCATCTTCCTACTTATAAGGGCACTAATCATTCTCATGAGGGCTCCAAGTTGATGAGCATCTTCTACAAATGCCCCGTCTCCAAAATACTATCATACGAGGGTTTGAATTTAAACGTATGACTTGAAGTGACACCAAAATATTCAGAACATAGCACCATATAGAAATGTAATGCAGTTTTAAAAGATGATAATTAGATTATAGAATCTGTGAATAATCTATGAACGTAAAATGAACACATCCATCACCACTTCACTGGAAAGTGTAGAGCTATCATGGTGCTCAGTAAGTATTTACCAAGTGCTGAGAATGGCTGAATACCTTTCCAGAACACAGTTTCTGACTGGTGAAGCATCACCCAATCCAGGGGTGGGGGCAGAGGTGTTTTCAAACAACAAAATAAAGATGCTGTGTGAGATTGTGATAAGCTCTTAGGCTCTGAGGAACACCTAAGGAAAAATATGAGGAATTTGTGGGACTCCATTAAGCAAAAGAAAGTGGCCTAGGTCATTAGGAAAAAGGTAGATTATACTATTGTGTTTTATAAGCATATCTCATTTTACTGAATTTGTTTGCTTTATTATTTGTGGTAGAGAAAGAACATTTTCTTTTAACAAATGGAAGGGTTTTTGGTTTGGTTTTTTTTTTAGATAACCCATCATCAGAAAAGTCAATGGACACCGCTTTTCTAACAGCATGTGCTCATCAGCAAAACAATTACAATTCACTGAAGGGCCACAGGAATGCTACCATTTTTAGCAATAAGGTATTTTAAAATTAAATGTTATATACTTTTAGACATAATGCTATTGCATAGTTAATAAAATGCAAGATAGCATAAAAAAATTTTATAACCCAATGGCAATCCAAAGCAATTTTTGTAACTCACTGTATTGAAAGATTGTTTTATTACAGAGGTAGGAAATAAACCCATAATACTAGTGTGTTATGGCTACATTGTTCAAAGACAAGTGAAAAGTTGCCTAAACTTGGAGAATTAGAAAGGTGCATGCATGTGAATATGTGTATATAAGAGAAGTGGAAAAAGGAGACAGACAGACAGTCAGAGTATAGTATTTATATAGTATTTATTTAAAGTTTCATTTCTTTTTTTTTTTTTTTCACCAGTCATGGGTCTTGAACTCTGGGCCTGGGTGCTGTCCTTCAGCTCTTTAGCTCAAGACCAGCATTCTACCACTTGAGCCACAGCGCTACTTCTGGTTTTCTGGTGGTTTATTGGAGCTAAGAGTCTCAGGGACTTTCCTGCCTGGGCTGGCTTTCAACTGTGATCCTCCGATCTTGGCTTCCTGAGTAGCTAGGATTACAGGCATGAGCCACCAGCACCCAGCCCCTATTCTTTTATTTATAGCTGCAACTACTTTCTAAGAAGAGGGTAGCAAATGGAATGGAGGTGCATTTTGTCTGTGATTTGATGGGCATTGTTGGATAAGAGGTTGGGGTTAGGGTTAACTGAATTGTTCTGAAAAATAGAAGATGAGAAACAGAGAGACAAAGGACAAGAAGAACTCAAAGAGAAGCAAGAAGTATGTTCAGAAACAAGGTTACAATATCCATGGTGTAAGGGAAAATGAAAGATATTTTAAGAACAATTACCTCTCTGCTCCTTTTGAATTTATTTGCATTGCTAATGTTGAAACCATTCTTCAGCTTTTCTCTGAACTCTCCAAGTCTGCTGAAGTTGTATTTATGTCAGTAGGACCTTTAATGTGAAAATCAAGGAGTGAGCTAAATTAGTGGAATATCACACAGTGGAGAAGTAGGATGCTAGACAGAAGATGAAGGTAACATAAGAATTTGATTCTTACAGGCATAGATGAATTGTTTGGTCTTTGATCATCAACGAGCCATTGGGGAACAGCAAGAGGGTTTTGTTGTTGTTCTGGTTGTTTGCCAATTTCACCTAAAAGTCCTATATCAGGAGGTGAGGGAGTTGGAGAAGTCTAACTAAGCTGTTTATGGCAAGCTTTTCAGTCAGGAATCAGCATGGCTAAATTCACTTTCAGACAGTTTAGTGGCATGGCATTGGAGGTAGGGAGAAAGTATATGAAGCACAGTCTTGATATTGAATTAATAGAAAGTAGTGTTAAAATGCACTTACACATATAACCTGGAAGACCTGGGAAATACGGTTACTGTAGGGAGCACAGAAAGTCAAATAGGTAGGAAGAGAGCTAATGAGGTGAATGAGATTTGGGATATGTTCACTTTGAAATAGTTGTGATAGGCTAAGAAGAAATGCCGTTCAGTGACTGGAATGACCAAAGAGTGTTTGTTAGCAATATTATTTTATTTAATAAGATTAAAATATTTAAAACATAAATAGCATACTTTACTGCTACACATTTCTCTTTTTCCTTTTTCTTTCCATCTTTTTTCTTTTTTCTTTCCCTTGTTTTTTTTTTTTTAAAAACAAACTTTGCAGGGCCTGGAACCTGAAGTGAACTCAGGTTCTGGGTGCTGTTCCTAACCTTTTTTTTTTCCCCCTCAAGGCTATTGCTCTACCGCTTGAACCACAGCTCCATTTCTGGCTTTTTATGAGCTTCAGTGGAAATAAGGGTCTTATGGACTTTCTTGCGCAAGCTGGTTTTGAACCAGGATCCTCAGATCTCAGCCTCTGGTAGGATGATAGTCCTGAGACACCTGCACTCTGCTGCCTTTGTTCTTTTTTCCTTCCTTTGTACTCTTTCTGACTCTTCTTTATTGCCTACTTCCTTCTTTACTCCTTTAGGATATAGTTACTAGAAAAAATGAATATTTTCTATCACTTGCAATTTTTAAAAATTTTGGCTTGTTTTTTTGCAGTGCTCAAATCAACTCAAGGTCTTTTTCCAGACAAGGCAAATGTTCTTAAACTGAACTAAACCCTCAGCAAAAACAAAAACAAAAACAAGAAAATCTTATCTTTATAATTATTTTACACATGAAATTTATGTGACGTGGTGGAAACATCTGCTCTCAGATATACCAAATGAATTAACTGTAACTGTGATGATGATATCTTTTCTCACTTTATAATTATTGCGTTTCTATTGCTACTATTAAAAATCATTGTTTCTGACAAATATTTTATAAGTAGCATATTTTTTATAATTTTGTTCTCACAAGGAAAATCATTCTTAAAACCAGTCTTCTGTCATTATCTACTAATATGACTTTCTTCCCTCAAAACCAGCTTCTCTTTTTTTCTCTTCTTCCTATTTGATCTTCTCATATTAATTAGTGATTTTCCGGGTCCTCTTACTTTGAACTTTGAATGTAAATAGCTGATGGGATGATGTCACTGTGCATTTATGAAGCTTTAATTACTTTTTGGCTCTGTTATAATCATTTTAAGGTTATGTAAATGCTCCATTAAGATCATTTAAAATTCAATTTATTAAACTAGTCATTTTCCCCTAGTTACAGAGAAATGTGAAAGCATGTAGAAACCACAATGAAAATGAGTGGTATGTACAACCTAACATTATTTCTTCTTTAAATGAAACAAGAACTAAAGCTGAGTCTAGCACATTTTAATTACATTTTTCCTGGAAAGCATCTGAATTTGGAAAATAATTAGAAATTAAACTGAAAATGATCTCTTATTAAAGATAAGATAATTTTAAAATGTAGTTTTCATGTTATACATATTTACTAATAAGGTAATAAGTGTATAAAATTTCTAGTAACTAAAGGATAATGCCTACATAAAAACATTAGATTTTTAGTGAAAAGATCAAAAGTATAGAAATTGGTGGCAGATAATGGGGATTACATTGAATTTATTAAAGTAATATTCCATGGATACATTGAGACAAATATTATCTCCACAGACAGTTGACTTCTTAACATTGTATTTTCCTCCAGCAAACCCATTCCTAAAGTCTAATATGTACAATACCAACAAATTACACTGATTAAAGTAAAAAGTAGGATAAACACTTTTTTTTTGGTTTGGCAATATTGGATTTAAACTTGGAATCTTGTGCTTGCTAGGCAGAAATTCTAACACTTGAGTCACTCTCCTAACCCTTTTTGCTCATTTTTTTTTCCCAGACCAGCCTGTGATTATTCTATTTCTACTTTCCAATCAGCTGGAAAAACGGACATACACCCATTGGTTGAGATGTAATGTTAGGAAATTTTCTGTGTAGGCTGGCTTTATATTGTGAGCCTCTCAGTCTCAGTCTCCCCATATCCACGGTTATAAGCATGAGCCATTGGGTCCGGTAGGTATTCTCCTACATACATAATATAAATAAACTATGTATTAAGAGAGAATGCAGAATATTTATAGATAGATAAAATAATAAAAGTTGCTATTCCCACTAAAGTGTCTTCATGTAATTTCCTCAAAGTATCACAAGCCAGTAATGGAACTAAAGTCAAGAACAAACGCAGTGGTTCAGGAGAATGAATCATCACAAAGTCCAAACTATTTCCACAAGTGGTACCATTGATGTGTAAGGGTATCCAAAGTGACTTCCTTTGGGAGATGGGGCTGGGAATATTCATTAATTCATTAGTAGCAAGCTGAAGTATTCTAACCAGTATTTCTCTCACAATTGTTCATGAAGATATCGTTGCTACCGGAGCTCACCCTTCCTTTTCCCTTGTTACTTAAACGTGTCATTCAACACTTTTCTTCCTGCATGGAAAGCAATCAAGAACTTTTAAGATCCCATTGCCAGCTCTGTTTAATGAACTAGTCAGCAGGATTCTAGGTAGTTATATGTATAAACTTGCCTATGTTCTTTTTCTTGGGTTCAAGATGTCATTACTTCAAAAGTTAGCTTTGGGAAAGTCTTAGAAATGTGCCCTGTTAGTTATGTAGCCCAAAGTTCTCAATATAGCCTATCCTTCATTCCCAGACATTTTGCTTTAGTGAAGTCCACATATTTATATAGGTTTGTCAATCCAAGAGAAATTACTAAAACATCATGCTTTTTTGCTTTTAGTTTTTCTCAACTATGTAGATCTGGAGGCATTAAAATGTTTTGGGTAGCATCCCAACTGAAAAACACAAATTTACAGAGCCTTCCAACATCTTCTGTTGTTTTATACTCCTTACCCCAGGATATTATCATATTTGGCAAGATAGGATTCAATTCCACTTAGAATGATGGAATTGAATAGTCAGCCCGTAGAATGTGTAGAATCTATATACTCTTAGAAGCATAGTTAAATTTAATTAGATATTAGACCATAAAATTAATAGTTCTGTATTTGGAACCAAACAGATTTTTGAATTTCATTTGACATTTAAAGAGTGAGTTAACATAAATATGCAGTAGAGCATCAGGCCCATTAAACCAAAATATTTATTGATAACATTTTATGGTTTTTCAGTAATGTAAATTGCTGGAATCTATTTCAATTGTTCGTATTTGTATGTTACATCCAAAATGAGAGGAAACAAAGTAAAGAAAGCATATGAAATATGTGAAGAAATGATTATACCATCAATAAAAATTAGCCACTAATGAATTAAAGCGAATCCATGGAGTGTGCAGTGGATACTGTAGTGAGTCTTTTGGCCCACCAACTATCCCTTAAATTGCTAGAAGAGAGTTCAGATGTATTCTAGCAAGTTTTTAACAAATAGGATTGATAGGTATATACCTCTCTATTGAAGTAGACTATACCTTTGATTCTTTCTACATGAATGAAACATATATCACTGACTTCAGATTGTTGATCTCGTTGCTTAGCTATGACTTTGAGTGTCTTATTTGTCATCCGGGGAGGAGAGCTATCTCTATTTGAACATTACTTCCAATCCTCCAATGTTAAAGGCCTACTCATAACTGCAACCTTTTGCTTCTTTTTGACAACTTCATATATTTTCCAAAAAATAACTGCACATTTCTAAAATGTTAGAATCCTCAAGCCAGTATAGTACAGTCTTCTTGTCAACTTTGATAAACTAACTTAAAATTTGAAGCCAATTTGTCTTATCTATTTTTTTAGTTTGATTCTCAGTTCTAAGAGTCAGAATCTACCATTAACCATTTTGGTTGAAACATCACCATTCATGGCTTTTTTCAAAGGAAAAGGAATTTTGTTTTCAGTCTCCCATCAACATAGTAAGCATATTTAATCTCTATCTTCCCAAATATGGTAGCAATATCAAGGGAAGGTTATTCATAACTTCATAGTTTTGTTCCTGAGCAACATAGACTCTCACAATTTTCTGCATGCTTTGAGGAACTCCTTTGGCAGTCTAATAGGACCTCATTTTATCTGAAAGCATTTGTGCTCATTAAGGCAACTTGGAGGGAATTCAACAGAAGACAGGTCATCAGTTACAAAGAGATGAGCAATATAACAGGAGATGAAATAGATGTCATGAAATCACATAGTCAAAAAATTTTGCATCTAGGAGAGTCATTAGAGGTGATGTGCTTCAAATTTCTCATCAATTATTAAAAACTTAGGAACTCCATACCCATACCCATACATATATAATCCTTGGGGGAGTGACGAACTGCTTATGTTCATTTCATAGGTAAAGAAACTGAGATTCTGAAAGCTAAGACGACTTCACAGTGTCACCTAACTATATCAGGTAGAACAAGAGTTCTAAAAACTACAAGACAACATTATTTCCAAAGGCCACATGAAAGAGTAATATAGCTCTCTATAAAATAAAATATAGACTGTGGCATAATTTGTCAGTCTTATGTAGAAAATCATTTCTAACTCTAACTGATTTAAGATAAATAATTCGCAAAACATTAACTTCCATCTTTCTAAGTTTTAGATTGCATGTGCTGAGCATTAAATGCATTTTGTTCTAATTGTGTGAAATCAATTGGTAGGTATATAATAGAGTACAAATTTCTAAATCAATCCTTAACTTTGGTAGATGCCAATGGCTTGTTTTGAAAATCTGATAAACCAAGAAGAGATAAACATCTAGATTTAGAGGTCTTAGAAGCAGATTTAATAGGTCCATGATTATAAAGAACTTTTAGGATTCTAGATCATTTTCTAGAAAGAATAGTCCCCCCCACAAAATACCATCATGAATATAGCAGTATGTATATTTTACCACACCCTCCAAACACTAAGCACTATTATCATGACATTGAAAGAGTTTTGAAAAATAGCACATGGATAATGATATTCTGCATCTTCCCCTCCTAGCCCGCTCTTTCTTATTTTTCAATCTTTATATTTTGTTATTTTGATTTTAACTTTAAATGGGTTAAGTTTGGCTGGGCATAAGAAGTGTAACAACTTGACATAAATTGAATATTAAGCCATGTGATCCTTGTACTATAACAGGGATTGAAGTCAGTAAAGGAAGATAACAGTATGAGACAGGAATATCTAGACTTGAAGGATGGAAGCATTTGTGGGACATGAAAAACAAAGACAGAAACTTCTGAGATTCAAGGGAGTGCAGTGTTTTCTATGTACAACTAAGTAAACTGGCTGAAGTCAGATAGGGGTGATTTGATTAAAAATCTATCTTGTTGGTTTTCCCTTCTCATCTTGCATTTGCTGGCAGACCTTTGACTTGGTCCAAACTGGTGATATTATTCCTGAATATTTTTGCTTTCTCCATTTGTTGTTCTGAATTTTTAATCACAATATTTGTAGGTAAAAAAAATCTCCTTTAACTTGTAGGAGCTGACCTGATGGTTTTCAATTCTTTGCGTCCCATAATTTCATATACTGAAGTATAAGTTCTTTTCCAAGTGAGCGGAAGAAAGAAAACTTTTTGTAAGCCTGTTTTTAGAATTATGTTTTAATGAGCTATCCCAAGTAAGGACTACCACTAGCCCATCTGCAAACTTGTATTCAATTCTGACCACCACATTATGTGCAAACAGTTAGACTGAAAATTCGAAAATAAAAGGGAACCATCTGGATATCTGATATAACACCAAAAAATGAGTTTTAAAGATACCATGTTTACATTCAGTTTCTTCTTATTTATGCATTCATTTCTGTACCTTTTTATCCAGAAAAAAGTTGTGATTTGCATAACTGGACATTCCCCAAAATTAAAACTCATGCTGTGAACCAGAATTACCTTTATCACATTCTTAAAATACACAGGAGTACACAAATGTTCAGCCCAGCTTTATTTGTAATATCCTTACACAGAAAGTAAAACATATGTCCTTCAAAGGCTAAGTGGTTCAACTCTAACATATCTAGGATAAAATAGTACCTGGAAGGAGAGGGTGAATTCCTGATAACATACAATTTGAATGTGCTTTAAGAGCCTCATGCTTAGGGGAAAAAAATCAGTCTTAAAGGTTGCATACTACATACATCTACTTATGTAATATTCTTTAATTTAGAAAGCTCTGAAGGTAGAGAGATGATTAGTATTACTAATGAATATAAATAAGGATGAGAGGCTGGCTGTCAAGGATTACCTTGAATCCAGGTGCCAGTGGCTCATGCCTGTAATCCTAGCTACTCAGGAAGCTGAGATCTGAGGATCACGGTTCAAAGCCAGGTGGAGCATGAAAGTTCATGAGACTCTTATCACCAATTAACCACCAGAAAACTAGAAATGGAGTTGTGACTCAAAGTGGTAGAGCACTAGCCTTGAGCAGAAAAAGCTCAGGGACAGTGCCATGAGTTTAAGCCCCATGACTTACAGAAAAAAAGCAAAAGTAAACCTGAAGATCTTTTGTGATGGGCTAGTTCGCTTCCCAATGCTGGTGGCATAGTTTACATGAATATTTGCATAAAGTCAAGTTTTCTACAGTTAAACATGCATACATACATATGCACATACAGTTGATTGCATGTAAAAATGGTAGAAAAGGACCATAGTATTGTAACAAATCATTCCATTTTACATCAGTAGGCACTACAAGATGCTGCCATTGGCTACAGACTAATCAACACTCCTGTTAATAAGTGTTGCCACTTTGCACAAGTTATTTTGAAGTTAGATTTAAAGGTGTATCAGAATCTTCACCCATATTCTTTCTTCTACTGAGACCATCAGTGCCTTTCTTCATTCTTCCACTGTTACAAAATTAACTTTGCTTCCCACTGTTACATATTTTCCTGGACCTTCCTATTCATTATTTAGGCTTACCACAATGGTTATTAGGTAAGCCATTAAAGTAAAAGGGTTTCATAGCATCTTTCTCTTACTATATGGTTTGAAAAGGCACTGATTTGCATTCATTACTGCATCCTAGCACTTGAAATATTTCCTAAAACATACAGGTGCTTAGTCAATATTTGTTGAAATTACAGTGGAGAATGGCACAATACATAAAACTGCATTTTTGGAAATCATAGCTAGCCAAATTTAGTCTGACTATAAAGATGAGATTATGGGGAAAGTCAGTCCAGAGCTACGAACTTGTACGTCACAATTCTTTTTTTTTTTTTTTTTACCAATGTCCATAACCACAAAAAGTATTAATATTAGTTCATATCACACAAAAGAGTTCATTTAAACTCAGTCAGTTATAGTTATTTAATTATTTCCATCTTATCAGAAAGCACGTTTTGACTACTTTATTTGGTGGGAAGAAAGTTAAATCTCAAGCTGGGCGCCTGCAGTGTCTTCTGCCTATAATCCTACCTACTCAGGAGGTTGAGATCTGAGGACAGCCTAGGAAAAGAAAGTTTGTGAGACTCCTATTTCCAATTAACCAGAAATATGGAAAGTAGAGCTGTGGTTCAAGTGGTAGATTTACAGCCTAGGGCAAAAAAAGTACGTGACAGTGCCCAGGCCCTACGTACAAGCACCACTACCAGCTCAAAAAAAAAAAAAAAAAGAAAAAGAAAAGAAAAGAAAGAAAGAAAAGGAAAAAAAAACAATCTCCACCTATTTTCTAGTGTGTAGGGTATTTCGTCAACCAAACAACTTAGGATAACTCCTGATTATGAGAACATTATAGGTAAAAGTACAAAGTTTGCTTTTCAGCGACTTTCAAAGCTCTTACTGCCCCTGAGGCCTGAATAAAACATTGAAAGACTACTGATTATCAACACTTTTGAGACTTTTCATTCCAACCTTTCTGTCTTGTAGAGCCACATCGTAATAACTTAGAACAAATTTCATTCTTTCATACTGGCTGTTAAATACATTCACTGTATGTGTGGGTTTCCTCTCTCTCTCTCTCTCCCTCCCTTTCTTTCTCTCCCTCCCTCCGTCTATGTCTGTCTATTCATCTCCTTTCTCTGTCTCTGTCTCTCTCTCCTCTGTCTCTGTCTCTGTCTCTTTCTCTCTCTCATTCTTTCTCTCTCTCAGAGCTTCTTTTTCTTCTGAACTCTCCAACACATCTTAGTTCCTCCAGTTCAGATGCACTCTATGAGGAAAGAAGTGAACTGTGCAGATTAAAGTAATGAGGAAGCATAAATCCCTTCAATACTACAGCGATCTTTTAGAGCAGAGGTAGCAAGCAGGCATCTCATCCGGATCATTGTTCCCATTTCCTCATTAGACCTCGCAAGAATAAGGATGGAGATGCGCGCATAGCAGCTCATTTCTGAAAGGTTTCCAATCCTCAAAGTCTAAATCAAAGGAAAAGTACAAGAGACATCTGGACACCTAAAACTTTGCAATGCTAATGTGTGCGTTCTGGAAGCAAGTACACAGAGATAGTATAAGAACCCAGTCTCTTTCACAAAATTAGTTCAGAGATACAAAATGAGGATAAGTCTACTAGCAAACTCCAGATGCCATGTAGCACTATGGAAATTTTGTAGAAAGCCATGGATGACACTCAAATATTTCTAAAAACTAGTTCTTATGTAAGTGAACTTGATTTTACTGGGGTGGTTTAGTATGGAGTAGTTATATGACTGTGGACATTTTGTACCATTGTTTTCTCATATATTATTTTTTAAACATCATAAATTGAATGCTTTGAGTTTTTTGTTTGCATCTGAAAAGTATACAATATTTTCATTTTCTGATACTGAATCATCCCCATTTCAGGTAGTAGTCAATACAGGTCAAATCTAACTTTGGAGTAACAGTACTGTTAATTAAAAGGAAAAAAAAAGTCAAAATTAATATGTTAAGTAGAATTTTTGAGACAACTCATTTTTCTTCGGGAATAACAAAGTCTTTTGTTTTCATTTCTCTATTTGGCATGTTTCTTTTTAATAAAACAAGAACCATATTTTTCTCTTTTATACTCCAGTTTGGATAATATGCAAACTTTTTAACTCCAATTTCAAGTTTTCCACTATAACTAGTAAATTCATTTATTTTCAAGTACAATTCACTCATCTGCTCCCCTTGTTCTCTTTTAAGACTTTTTGTAACACAATATTGAAAATAAAGTTATTAGCTTTAAACTATATAAAAACTCTCCAGAAAAGAAATGGGAACAGCACACATAACGAAAACGAAAATATCATCATCTGTTCTATTATATTCATAACACTTATTGTCAGAAACAGAAAATTCTTACAAAGATAATAAAAAATATAGATTCCAGTGGGCAAATGAATTGTGCTCCCAAGTGTTATTTGGAAGCAGGTTGTTTAGAACATTGACACCTATAATAGATTCATATTCCACAGCATCATTAGGACCCTCAGGCATTCTATAAATGACTATTTAGTCCACCCAGGACAGACTGTGAGAATTATATTACACAATGTATTCTTGGTCGCCAAAGAAGAGAAGGAAGAAAGGGAGTTAAAGGAGAAATGTATTGTCAACTGTGTCACAGGCTTAAATCCATTTTTGAAATAAGAAGTCTTACCATGGCATTCTCTTACCTGCCCTGTGGCATTCTTTGTCTGCCTTTGGTACTTTTAATTCTCATTTACTACTTCATCCTGCCTTCATACCACATCATAGAAACCATATTTGTCTTCATGAGCCATGTGTTCCATGGCAAAAATGAATTTTAAAAAATCACCTGTTATTTCTTTCAGGTCTATTCTTTCAGGTAATATCAACTCACTGCCACATCCATACATCTAGAATAATGCTTGCCTTACATTAGGTTCTCCATAAGTATTTGTTGACTTAATAAATAAACGATAGTTGATGTCAACACCAAGTAAAAGAGGAAATTTTTTTGATTTGAGAAAATCCACATTTGTATTGGTTTGGAGCTCTTAGCTTCGGTGTAATTCATCCACAATTAATTTTGTTTTTACTGTAATGGAGGGGGGTCTTATAAAAACGGATTGGGTTATTCACATTTTAAAGTAGAAACCTAGTGGCTTTCTTGAACACTTTTATAATAATAGTTACAAATATAATAAATAAGAACATGTATACCATTATTACTCCCCCCCTTTTAATCTTCTTTTCAACCCTAGGGTATGGGTCAATGACAATCCCATTTTAGACAAAAACAAATGACGGCACAGAGTCTTCATGACATTGCAAATGTCACACACAGTTGCCATGTCTAGCAGTTAGGCTAAATTTTGAGTTCTGAACTCTTTTACTACCTTTAGGGAGTTCTGTTCTCCTTTTTATTTGCCACTTTTCAATCTTCATATAAAAGTTTCTTGATGAGAAGGGATTATTCCTACAAGTCTCTCAGAGGCGATGGTGGGTAGTGCAAAAGTCACCACTTTATGTCAACCATCTGAAAGCCTTGAGAAGACATGATAGTAGTCATGTGCAAGAAGTATGCAAAGTACTCTTCAGATTTCTCAACTTTATTCTAAACATTAGGAAGAATTAACCAATTCCTTCCTTTAGAAATTGACAATTGAGCCGGGTACCAGATGGCTCACACCTGTAATCCTACTCAGGTGACTAAAAGATAAGGATTGTTGTTTGAAGCCAGCTGAATAGGAAAGTCCTAAAAACCTTATCCTCAATAGACTACTCAGAAAAAGCTGGAAGTGGTGCTATAGCTCAAGTGATAGAGCACTAGCCTTGAGCAAAAGAAACACAGGGTCAATGTAGAGGCCGTGAGTTCAAGCACCAGGACTGGCAAGAAAGAAAAAAGAAATTGATAATTGATATAGAGAAATTTTCTTTTCAAGTGATATCTTTAATATTGCTTATTTCTGTCATCAAAGCAGACAGCTTGACATGACTAGTTATATTTTCCTGTACTAGTTATATCTCCATTCTTGGACTAACATTAAGATAATTGGTTAGCTTTAGACTCAGCTGTCAAAATCAAAACTAACCTCTTTTTTTTTTTTTTTTTTTTACTGTGAAAATGCAGTACAGAGGGGTTACAATTACATGGGCAAGATAATGAGTACATATCTTATCAAGCATTGTAGCCTCCTCCTTTGTTTCCCCTTCCCATTCCTTCCCATCCCCCCCCCGCCTCCCCTACCCAATCCTCCTCCCCCCCACCAAAGTTGTAAAGTTCGTTTTTGACATAACGACTTGTACATCTCATTGTTGCAATGGGTACACCTGTATACTTAGTTAAACGATTTGTTTTTTCCCTTCCCCTCCACAAATTATACCAACATCAAATACAGTGAAAGCAGAGGTTATACCGTGGGGGGAGGGACATACAAAGCAACACAGAAATCATCTTATAAATGTGTTAGAAACAATTGTATGAAAGAAAAGAAACATTTGAATACATATCTTAGGGTTCATTTCCCTAAGTTCAACTTATCTGACCTTTTCTGCTTGACTCAGACATATACTAGTTATTGCAAGTAAGGGAAACCATGGAACCTATGTTTTTTGGGCCTGGCTTACTTCACTTAATATAATTTTTCCAAGCCTTTCCATTTCCTAACAAATGGGGCAATGTCATTCTTTCTGATGGAGGCATAGAATTCCATTGTGTATATGTACCACATTTTCTTGATCCATTCATCTACTGAGGGGCATCTGGGTTGGTGCCATATCTTAGATATGGTAAATAATGCTGCAATAAACGTAGTCGTGTTGGTAGCTTTAGTGTGGTCTTGTTTGTGAATACTTGGATAAATGCCCAAAAGTGGGATTGCTGGGTCATAGGGGAGCTCTATGTAGAGTCTTTTGAGGAACCTCCATACTGCTTTCCAAAGTGGTTGAACCCCTCCAGCATCTGTTGTTATTAGAGTTCTTGATTCTAGCCATTCTAACTGGGGTGAGGTGGTATCTCAATGTTGTTTTGATTTGCATTGCTTTTATGGCTAGGGAGGTTGAGCATTCTTCATGTGTCTATTGGCCATCCTTCTTTCCTCTTCAGAGAAGTTTCTCTTTAAGTCTTTAGTACACTTATTTATTGGGCAGTTGTTTCTTTGAGGATTTGTTGTTGGGAGATTTAATTTTTTGAGTTCCAGGTATACTTTAGATATGAGATTCTTGTCCATTGTATAGCTAGTGAAGATCTTTTCCTAATCCGTGGGCTTTCTATTGATCTTGCTAGCTATGTCCTTTGCCATGCAGAAGCTCTGCAATTTTATGCAATCCCATTTGTCCAACCTTTCTTTGATTTCTTGTGTTTCTGGGTCTTTATTAAGAAAATTTTGGCCTGTGCCAAGGAGACCTAGGGTTTCTCCTATTCCATCCTGTAATGTTTTCAGAGTGTCTGCTTTCACTCTGAGGTTAAACTAAACTCTTAAGTAAAATTGCTATGTATTTTTGCCATATTTTTTCTGTTGTTTTAGTTTATGCCGGGGGTTTCAATTCTTCTCCTGTGTTTTGTCACTGTAGTTGACAAACATACTACTGTGTTCAGCCTTGTAGATAGAAGGCATCTTCCACCTCACCCAACCTATTGGTTGAGATGAAGTTTTCTAACTCAAAGAACAAAACCTTTTTTGCCTAGCCTTGTTTTGAACCATGATCCCTAACTCTGTCAAGTAGTTAAGGTTACAGCCTTGAGCCACTACACCTGACTTGAAATAAATTTTTGCTACTTAAAATAGTACGTGTCTATTGATTTGGGGATTTAGTCTGTCTAATGGTCTAATAATTTGCTTTAGTCCTTGCTCTTTGACATTTTTTTCAAATCACAACCTAACTTTTTATGTTTTGTTCTCTCTTGAGTGATTTGTACCAATCTGCTAATTTTCTTTTCTAGAGTATGGTTTTTCATATATGTTATGAAATAAGCCATCTTTTAGATGTTTTAAATAATCCTACATTTACAGGAGCAATAATAATGGTTCATAAACTTTTTGAACCCTGGTTCACAGAACTGAAAAATACAAATGAAAAATTGCATAGGTTTTTATTGGATTCTGGACTACATGACATCTCTTATTTACTCTTGAGTTATCCAGATACTAGGAGAATGTTTTATTTGGGTGGTGCAGTCATATTTATCTTGCTAGCTTGCTAGAATCTTGCTAGCTTAGTATGAAAATCAAAAGTTGTCAAAAACATCTTTCAGAACACAAACAAGAAAGGGAAGCACACACTAAGATAAGGAAAATGAATATTTTTATCATGCCCTACTTCTATTATCTTCTACTTCTTAAAGGCAAGGGATATTAAGGAATTTATTTTCAACATGAAAGTCTATGCCTACAACTGAACATAGTACAACATGGATAGTTGGCATTTTAGTTGATTAATTGAATTAGTTTAGATACAGAATCCATATGAATTCATTGGCTCTTAGTGAAGATATTTATTATCTCAAAATTTTCAAAAATTTCTACTTTACGAGAAAACAGTTAAACAATTCAACCCCTTAATCAACTGGGAGGCTCACATAATATTTTTTTGCTAAACTATTTACTCTATTGACTGATGGATTTTTTTATCTTTTCTTCAAGAGATTTTAGCAGACATTATTTTTTCCCCATCAGTATTTTGAGAATCAATATTTATTGAATATCTACAATAATGCATAAAGCTGTAGAAGATTAATCCACATGTGGATTAATCACAATATATGACTTATGAGGCATCTAAGGAAGAGTTTAAAAATGAACAATGGATAACTGTTTGACTAGACAAGTACAAGAGACAGGTTCTTCCTGAGGTTTTCTGATTGATCAATTTTGTGCTTTTTAACTCTATCATTATTTGTTTGGTCCTTTTTCTTTCAATAAGTGAATCTGCTCTCTTTGTTTGGGTTTGTTTGTTTGTTTGTCATACTGAGGTTGGAGCTAAGTTCTGATTTGCTAAGCAGTCTACTACTGAGCCTTCCTTCCAAGGCCCCCTTTTTTTGTTTTTGCTTTGGTTATTTTTGTGAGAGGATCGTTCTTCTTTCCCGTGCAGGTGCCAGGATTATGACCCACTTATTTTAGACTTCCTATTACAGCTATGATGGCAGCCTTGTGAGACCATCCCAGCTTCCTTGGGTTGAGATGAACGGTTACAGACTTTTCTGACCAGGGTGACCTGAAATAGGGATTCTCCAATCTCAGCCTCCCTTAGAGCACAAGATGACACCATCTTGGGCTATTGGTTGAGAAGGGGCCTTATAAGCTTTCTTCCCAGTTTGGCCTCAAACTACAATTTTCCCATTCCAAAGTTATTAGGATTACAGGGGTGAGCCATTGGTACTTGGTTTCAGTGCATGATCCATTGGCATCATTTCAGCCTTGGGTCTGTTTCATGATGGAGTGGTAACTAAGTGACATATATAGAAATTACCCTAGCATTTAAAATTTATAGAGAGCCAAAGACATGACCTATGTGTTTCTAAAGAATGATGCCAAAATAAACAGAATTTTAAAACCAAATTGGAAATTTCTGTCACTAAAAGATTACTCTAGAAAGAGCTTGAACTCAAATAAAGATATCAAATCCTTAAATGGGTTTCAATCCTGGATGTTATAACAAGGTACTGTGTTTTTATTGCAGCCACGTGGATAACAGTACCAAGCTGTAAGCTTGGACTTTGACCCAGGCCCCTGGAGACTCATATTCTCCATGTATGACTCTTAAAGTTCAAGATTAGAAGCAAAATGTTCTACAGGCAAGTAACAAACACTGAGGTTAAACAAAAGAGATGTATTCTCCCTGACACACACACACCATTATTTAGAGTTGTACTTTCTGATGACCTTTTAAAGTTATATTTTTTTCCTCTCATTGCTGCCTTGTGTCATAAAAATAAAAACAAATACTCCTTTCTCTCAAGATGGAAAGTAAATTTGGCCTCTTTTTGACACCACCAACATGTTGCGTTAAAACAAATGTTTTAATAGTCAATGAATGCTAAGTTAATCTTTGAAAAGCTTATAAGAATACGTAAGTGCTACATTAAATGTTAAAAAATAGGGCCAGGAACAGGTGGCCTGTCATCCTAGCTATTTAGGAGGCAGAAATATCAAAATCATGGTTGGAAGTAGAGATCTGAGGACTATGATTTCAGGTGGGATTGGGAATAAAATTTCATGTGATTGCATCTCAACTAGTGGCCAGCATGGGGCTGATAAATGCAATCCAGCAACACAGAGACACACAAGAAAGAAGACTGCAGCCCAGGGCAGCCTAGACATAAAGCAATACTCACCCCACCTCAAAAATAACTAACATACAAAGGGGTTGGCCTAGTTCAAGTGGTAGAGTACATGCCAAGTCAATTTCCATTAAATATTAATTATTTCAGTTAAAAACTCAGCCAACTTTGTATTGACAATGTTTATAGTTGTTGATAGGTACACATAATAAATCTCAACTTCTATCTGTTGGGTTTTAATTCTTAAACCTGATTATAACTTTGGACAATTTAGAAAATAGCTAACGGATTCTTTTTCTGACTCTCTTCCCCCTGAATTCCGTGTTTCTACACTTAAATCATAAAATGGAGAAGGTTAATATAAAGTCTAAAGATAGAACACAAACATCTCCTTAAATTGGTTCATATAAAATTCATCTTACTAATAGTTTATACAGCAACTTATTTGTAAAATTTTATACTCCAGTGTTAAATGTAAAACGTTGCCATTGACATTTTGAACCAAACTCTTCTCATGTAAGTTTGATCCTGACAAAGGCAGCCACCTAGGCCCACAGCAAGAGATTTCATGGTGTGTCTAAGTTGCATGAATGAGCGCTGCTGATTGCAAGGTGGGTTTGGAGAATGTGTGGAGCCCAAATGGGCCTCAGCCTAAGGCTGTCAGCTCGGCAAGTGCTTGGGATAACCTGCCAGGGTGTGAACAGTGGTGAAAGCTCATCCACATTTCATTACGAAAGCGTCAACCTAAAAGGCAAGATGCCTTTTTCTTTTCCTTTTTCTTTACTTTTTAAATACATTTTTATTGTAAAAATACTGTACAGCGGTGTTCCAGTTACATGTACAGGTAATGAGTACATTTCCTATTAAGCACTGTTACCTCCTCCTTTGTTTTTCCCCTACCCTCTATTCCCCTCCCACCTCCACTACTACACCCTCCCCCACCCCGGCCTAAATTGTAAAGTTTGTTTTCAACATAGTGTCTTGTACATCTCATTGTTACAATGGTTCAACCTGTATCCCTATTTAAGCATTTTGTATTTTCCCTTCCCCTCCCCAAGCTAGAAAAGGGTATATACAAGATGCAGGGCACCAACATCTTGACAACAGGGGTTACACTATGGGGGAGGAAAATACAAAGAAACAAAAAAATCAAATGGTACATTATAAATACGTTAGGAACAATAGCAAGAAAGAAAAAAACCACTTGTGTCTCTATCTTGTGGTACTATGACTCCATCAGAAAGAAGGACATCACCCCATCTGTTAGGAAATGTAAAGACTTGGAAAAAATTATATTAAGTGAAGTAAGCCAGGCCCAAAGAAACATAGGTCCCATGGTTTCCCTTATTTGCAATAACTAGTATATGTCTGGGACAAGTAGAAAAGATCAAAAGCTATGTACATATGACCAGATAAGATTATGTCAAGTGAAAAGATGCCTTTTTCTACTTTATCCAACCAGGAGACTTTCCTTTCTTCAGAGTCTGTGCACTGATCAGAACTGATATCTTCAGTAACACACATGCAAAGACCCGATACAGAGAATCATGATTAGCTCAGTTTACTTGGCACTGTCTCTTCTACCAGGGTTGATTTCTTGGTTCATGTTGGTGAATCAGAATATCTCAAACTCTCCTCTGTTTGTATTGAATTTATGTATAAGGATCATTTCAGCATTGTTTATTTTAGCTAAGCATTGCCAATCACAGACAGAGAGAAAAAAACTTACTAAAAAAGACATATCCTTAGTGTCTCCAAAGAAATATCCCGCCTGTAAAAGTTGAATGCATCAACCATCAAACCACACTCTAATATATTACATAGCCATTGTTTTATCTATATTTTGTTTTCTCTTTTTCTCCTTTCTATAGTTTTCCTTTAGTAATTTAATAACCATTTATTATTTTACTTTCTTCTCAGTTTGGGAGCATTGAGAAAGGGACAATATATATTGTTTCATATCCATTTTAGATAGAAGTAGTTTGGAAGGTGATAACCGGGGAATTGTCTGTGGATACAAAACACAAATATTATTCTGGAAGTACTCAGCCTACCTTTTTGATGCTTGATGAAAGTCTTTTCAATTTATCTATATTTCAGGAAGCAAAAGCTTGAGGGTTTAGCACTCTCTGTCGGGTGTGATTTGGTCACAAGTGAGGTGACTAGCTAATTTGGTAAATTGCTGTTTGAGCTTATTTTCAGTTGAACTTCTGCTGAGGGAAGAAAGAACAAGCAGGCGAGCAGAGAACATACTATATGCATCACTGAAACTTATTGCTTATCTTTATTGCATTTGAGTAAATGCTCTTTTTTTGCTGTTGCCAAGTAAGTCATCATATTTTAGTTCTGCACTGAATCCCTCAGTGGGAGACAAGATTTGAATAGATCTAAAGTGCAGGGCATAAAAAGGCTGCACACTTGCTAAAATGTTCCTATCCCCAGGCTCTTTCGCACCTCCTTCCCTGGGAATCTACACAATTTTTTCTAAGGATATTATGCTAATCGATATTTTTGTGAAAGGATATTGGAGTTTTACAATTTCCTGATAATATGTTTTTCTTAAGAATAATAGAGTTTTTGGTTTTAAAAAGCGAAGAAGCATATAAGAAAAAGAGCAAGATTTATCTCAAATTCTACCTCTCAGAAACCCATTAATACTTAAGTAACTATCTCTTAAGATCTATGTTTTTATAGATAAATCTATATGATGTTATTTAATAAGATAATGTTTTTTAGTAGAATGAAAAACCATTTTCCTACATTATTTGCCTTCTCTCCCTTTCCACTGACATCTTTACCTTGATCAAATATTTGTAAATGTATGTAAAGAATTTGCTATAAAAGCTCCAAGGTGGACTCATTTATCTAATAGTTGTCTGTATATTGATTTCCCACCTAGCTACCTATTGTTGAAAACATTCAAAGGATAACATTAGCATATTCTTTTGAATGGCTGAGTAATAGACCCTAATTCAAATGTTCCACAGTGTATTCAATAATTCCTTACTTACAAATATACCAATTTTTTTTCAGTTGTCTTGCGATCACAAGTAATGATTCTACAGACATCTCTGGCCATTTTACTCTGCAACAAAATAATAAAATAATAATAGTAAATATCTTTCTGTATGATTGCTGAGCCAGAAGTACATGTGTGTGTACAAACACATACATATTCCGCATTATAGAATGCCTAAGTACTTCACAAGGTAGCTTAGGCAATTCACATGTCTTCTTTTATTTACTTACTTTTTTCTGTAGGTCAGGGGCTTGAATTTAGGGTCTAGGTGCTGTCCCTGAGTTTTTTCACTCAAGGCTATTGCTCTACCACTTTAAACCACAGTGTCACTTCCAGTTTTCTGGTGGTTAATTGCAGGTAAGAATCTCCCAGATTTTCCTGCCCACGCTGGCTTCCAACTATGATCCTCAGATCTTAGCTTCCTGTGTAGCAAAGATTACAGGTGTGAGCCACTGGAGCCTGGCTTCACGAGTCTTTTTTTTTGTTGATTGTCGGGCTTGAACTCTGGGCCTGGGCTTCTGTCCCTCAGCTCTTCAGCTCAAGGCAAGCGCTCTACCAATTGAGCTACAGCGCCACTTCCGGTTTCCTCCTGGTTTATTGGAGATAAAAATCTCACGATCTTTCCTGCCTGTGCTGGCTTTGAACCGGGATCCTCAAATCTCAGCCTCCTGAGTAGCTAGGGTTACAGGCGTGAGCCACTGGCGCCAGGCTTTCACATGTCTTTAGTAATGCATAACCCACAACCCCAAATAGCAATTGAAGAGAAACAACCTGTTTGTTTGTTTTGTAATTTGATAAGTCAGATGCTATGTCATTGTAACTTTGCTTTCCTCTTCTCATACTATTAGTTAGGTGGAGGAAGAAAGTCTTTGCTGTGTTTATTGATCATTTACTATTATATCAGTCATTTCCCTAACCTACTTTCCTCTGTCGACTTTATTTTACATAACCACTAAAAATCAAAATGATGGGTATTTGAAGGAACCTCACTTTTTTTTCCTGGCATTGTCTTATGTTCTCATCTCTCATTCTTGATGATACCATCGCCTGAAACTGCTCTCTTTGCCCATATTTACTTGATCATGCAGGCTGAATACTTTCTTCTTGGGTAAAATGGTTTGTGTTGTTCTTGGCTTTGGGGAATTCTGCTCTGTGACAATGATCACAAGCAGATTATAACTCTTTTGTGAAGAAAAGGATTATTTGCTGTATTTGTCACTCTATTTCTTAGATGCCCAGTTATTTATTTACAGTACAGTAAGAAACTAAATATATTTTCTCAATGTCCTAGAATTCCTTGATCCATTCCCAGACTGAGCTGGTCGTCGTCTGTGCTGTTCATTGTAAATAGGCTTCACAGAGGGTATCGCTTGGCCCAGTTCTTTTCATTTATTCCAGGTCATCGCTAACCAGGTAAATCCAAGTTATGTAGAAGGTTTCATTTTTTGTGTGGACATGGGTTCTGTGTTGAGTCTGAACCTTTGAAGCATTAAGTATCTGAGCAAAGTAGGTAAAGGTTTGAGGGCTTGTGGGCAACAGAAATATGTGTATATTTAGCTTTGTTTGTTCTGGCAAACTTCAGAGCTCTGACTGGGCCATCTCAGCTCCCAGCAATGTGTGGCCAGTCTTTCGTGTACACCTCTGATCATATTTGACTTTTTACGATGTAGCAGCTGCCTCATTTTCATCACTTTGTTCAAGACAGGCCTTATACTACCCAGTTCCTAAGTGACAGGACCCACAGACTGGCTGATTAAAACCTCCGGAAGAAATGCCAGATTCCAAACAATATAGCCAAAACAAGTACGTCAGAACTGGAAACATAATATGTTCTCTCATTCCCAGTACTCTCTTGTAAAAGGTGGTACACACAGATGCTGACAGCAGAGCAACTCTTTAAGGAACTCAGAGCCCTGTACAAGAAATAAAATGAGGCTGCGTTTTCTCAGAGGCATTCAGGTATGCATTCCCAGATACGGGCAGCATGCGGCACCGGAATTGTGAAGCTTTCCTAATTTACTCATAAATCTTGCACTTTCTTGAAGCAATTCTTTCCCTTGAAGGGATCCTTTAATTACCATCCTCTGGACTAACCAACCAAGCTGCAAAAGCCTTAAAGCAGCTGAGAGTCCTCCCTCCATGGCTGTCATGCAGCCTCAGCAGGTTTCCCTGCCTATGGAAGCAATTTCTATCTGCCACTTCCTGCCAAAGCACCGAACTGAATGGAGTGTGTTGTTTCAGACACCACTTCATTATCCAGAAGAACAGAAAACTTTAAAGGGATCATTATCAGAATGTGAAAATTGACATAAGGCTCTTATTTAAAGCCAAATAAAAGATACCAGAGGCCTTTGGGGGTTCATATTATCCTTTTCTCCTGAGAAAGGAAAAAGAAAATTTTCTTTTCTAGGGTGGTGTGATGTTACTGTAGGAAAAGACATGCTATGATTTGTTCGGCAGAAGCAACCATGAATTTCCCCTGCTGTAGTGCACTTTTTTTTTCTGTGTGCCTCTCCAATGGAAAGGTGAAATACAATCATAAACGACAGTGAAAGAAAGTAACACTGTCTATTATTAAACTCGTGTTTATTAGCACCTTTTTCTAACCATCTGAGCAACAAGCACATTACTGCTCAATGTAGACAAAAAAAAATTGTAAGTGAATTTGAATTGTGGGTTTTTTTTATCCATAGTTTTGCCAGGAGGTATTGTTAATTCAGAACATTATCATCTAACAATGAGATATAGTCTACTGGATTCAAGTGTCATGCCCATTAATAAAACTAGACCAATCACATATAGGTTGAGGCAGGGTGAAAGTTTATGATTAGTGTGTAATAAGATGAGTCACTGCATCAAACTTACTCATTAAATCACAGAACTCAAAGGGGCTTGTAGACAGACTCTGGTTTTACCGTCTAGGTTAGGTTAACAGAAGCATCCAAAGGCTTCATTTTTGAAAGTATATGTCTTCAAACCTAAGCTAAGTAATCTACTCAGCCAGAAGAATAAATTTGTTAATGCAGTATAATCTAGTGTTTTCCAAAAGAATGAAACTACAGAACCATTTTGAAAAACAGGGTTCCTGCTGAGATCCCATGGAATTACAATTACATAGGCTCAAATTTTGAGCAATGTTAATCCAATGATTAGAATCACTAGAAGAGTGTCAAAGAAAATTTAAGCTATCTTTCAGACAGCTATCTTGGTTATTCCTGGTTTTAAGAGAAGTCTTGCTTGCATCAGGAGATTAACCTCCATGGGCTGGTGGATGTATCGCTTTGTACGCTCAGCTGTGACATTATGTGAGCCTTGGGATAAGTTGGGTGGCTTTGAAGAGTGAATGTAGGATTGTGAGTGGAAGAAAAAGCAGGGATAGTAATCTTCACTCAGATCTCATGCTGCATTGCCCAACAGAAACAGAAAGTGGATTTTATCCTTAAATTCTCACCTGGTTGCTTTGATCTATTCTCATTTTGGTTCTGGAAATTTTAGAGCCGGAAGTGAGGAGGGAAAATAATTAATTGGCCTGCTCAATACCCAGTACCTATTATCCTTATGATACCCCTCCATCAGTTGAAAATGATTATGAGGTCACCCTGCAGCAATTTCTTCTCCAGCTCAAATAATTCCAAGTTCTTTTCCCTTTTGTTCCTGATAGGTCTATTTGCCAACACTAATTATTTTTGTTGCTCTTCCCTGGTTCATTTCCAAGTTTCCAAATCACTTAAAAAATATAGAGCCCCAAATGGGACAAAGCCTTCTAAGTGCCTGGCTTCATTTGAGCTTCTAGATGGTTTGTTGGCAATTGCAGCATTTTATGCTTTGTGGTGGATGCAAGTTCATCCTCATGTTATATTAGCTTTCATAACCATGGACTCACAGCAGACCTCACACTGTGGCAAGTTGTTCTGTGTGGATAATTAATAGCCATGATATTGACATTACAGCTGCAGCTATGCCTTTCCTACTAAATGTTGATATTGCTCACTTTTTCTATTGATTTATTTGTCATTATATGCTATTCTTGTAGGATTTTATAGGATTTCTTTTTTCAGCTATTTCAAATACTGCTTGCTTTGAAATTTCTTGGTGGCCAAGTCTAGGAAAATTTGTTCATTTTAGAGTCTACAAAATAGCCTAATGTCTTGTTCGACTCCTATTACTTTGTTTTGCTAATACACCCTGAATGCATAAAGCTTTGCACACATAAATAATGCTTTCTAAGCACTTTGCGGTTGGGCAAATTTGTTCATGGTATACATTCTAATTTATCCATTCACTGGAAAAATAGTAATTGATAGCAACTCAGAAATGTGCTGGGTACTAATAGGATAAAGAAAAATAAAACATGATAACTGACTCCAAGAGTCTTAAAGTGTAAATGGTAACAAGTAATTGAAACACCACATGGTACATACTATGAATTAGGGCCCAAACTTTTACATGGGCTCATTTGAAAGTGTGTAGAAAAAAAGAGGAAGTGAATGGGGAACACAGAAGAGATGATTCAATATTCTGGAAAGAGTAGAAAAAAAGAAAGCTTAAAAGTACAGATTTCGAATGACTTCTTAAGCCAGGTATTAATCCAGCACAATAACTCATTAGGGATATTGTGTATTATCACTTAGTTTTACAGATGACAAATCTGGGAACTTCGAAGCCACAAAAAAAAAATGTTAGATGAAAGCCAATTTGAATCTTTTGACTTATTCAGCAGTTTGCTTTCTGCATGAAATGATTGTTGTAAAAAGTAAATGGAAGACTGCAAAACTGTTTACAATTTTAGCGTTCAATTTTTTTTCCTGAACTTTTTTATTATGGAAATTAAAACATGTTTATTGTAGGACATTTACAAAATAGAAATGAATGAAGAACAAATAAAAATCATAAGGTAATAACATTTAAACTATTCTCTCTGCTATTTGTATATATAAACTTGCATACATATTTTATAAGATTGGCACTATTATATATACCACATTATAGCCTGCTCTTTTCCTTGAACAAAATGTATCATGAATATTTTCCTTATGCATGTTAATAAATGTACTCCCCTGGTATCATTGTCAATGGTGGCAAAGTATTCTATTTTTAAAGGGTTATAGAATATTCCATTGTAGGTATACAATGACAATTTGTCTATCTCATTATTGTTAGACATTTAAGCTGTTTATAGTAGTTTGTCTTATGACAAACTAACACTGCTGTTCAGATTTTCTCTATTGTGGATTCTTTCTTCACAAGAAGGAACCACTGAGTTAGAAAAGGCAGTGCTTTACAGGCTCATGATACTTATTAGCAAATTGTCCTAATTTACATTTCCACTGGCAATGAAGAAAGTGGCAGTTTCACAACCATTGTCAACACGATATATGCATGCATATATATCCTATATATGTATATATATGTATATTATAAATGTATGCATATATAACACTGTATATGTATATATTATGCACATATATAATATATTACACATATACCTGCCTGTTTGAATCTGCACATGCAGAACCCATGAATCCAGAGGGCCAACTGTGCTCTTTTAGTCACCAACCAAATATGCCAAATATTAATACTTTGCCAAATGTAATCTTAGTTCTTTTTTTTATTATTATTTTTTGGGTCCGGTCGTGGGGCCTGAACTCTGGGCTCTAGCTCAAGGCTAGCGCTCTACCACTTGAACCACAGCGTCACTTCTGGCATTTTTCTTTTTGCTTATGTGGTGGTGAGGAATCGAACCCAGGGCCTCATGCATGCAAGGCAAACACTCTACCACTGAGCCATCTTCCCAGCCCACTGATTTTAGTTCTTAAAGAACTAGAATGGCAAGAGATATTATTGCCTTTCATATCACTCCTGATCCTTTTTCCAGCCTTTTCTTACTCACTCATACTCTCACTCACTCACTCCTCAAAGACAGCTACTATCCTGAAGGAGAGATATTCTTTTAGTTTATCATTTTATTATAAAATATATATCCTATAAACAATATATCTATATGATATATATATATATACTATGGAAACATAAAAAATATACAGATAAGCAATGTACCCTTTTCTTTAGTTTGAAACAAATCTATACGCAATACATCCTCTTGTTTATTTTTAAACTCATAGCAATGGAATTATTCTGCATATATGATAAATTCAATTTTTTTTACCTAACTTCTATATTTTCTTTACAAAGCTGATTCATCCCGTGTAACCCAATACTTGTGAGTATATATTTATATTTATATATGAGAAAAAATAAGGATAAACGACTAAGGTGAAGAGATATAGCTTAATAGTAGAGTACTTGCCTTTTGTGTATAAGGTTCCAATTTCTCCCTGATTTTTACATAGAAATACAGACAATACTCTAAGTAACTAAATGTGTGTGTATATGTATATAAGAAAATAATAGAGATAGGCTGACTATTTGAATGTAATTAAATTGTGAAGCAATTTTGCATTCCTTCAGCAGTTTGAGAAGAAAGAAGCTTACTTGAGATCTGAAATACATAGTTATAAGTCATAAACTCTGGAAAACTTTCAGACAGCATAAATGAATGATGCAAAGTGAACCTTTGTACTAAATTTGCATGAAGAAATAAAAACTCAAGTGCATGCAGAACAGCTCATTTTGATATTTCAACGGTCTTTTCATTAAATCAAGTTATCAATGTGATCAGCTGAGCACAACTAAATGATCAAGATGTCAGATGAAGAGAGAAATTCAGATAAAAGTAATTGATCCAGTGGCCACCTGTAGACAGAATCAATTTTAGTATCAAGCTAATGAGAAAGTCAGGGCAAATACTTGCTTTGTAAAACTTATTCAAATATGCCTAAGACCAAAAATACATAGTTCTGACTTTTCATTACAGCAATTATGCTAATTACTAATGAAATTAAAGCCACAAAACGAGTCAAAAGAGAAAGTATAAAATAATTTTGACCAGTGTTATAGCTTTAAATTCATGTCTTCACCACTGAATGGTTATAGATTGTGCTGAGTACTTAACATCTCTCCTTTCTCCATTCTCTCACCCTATACTATCAACCTTCTCAACAGAGTCTAAAATGCAATGGTTTCCAAGAATTTCCTGTGAAGGTGGGGGAGGAGAAGCTATTGGCCTGCATTCTTTCACTTTTGTGACTACTGAAGGAATTTTTGCTCACAAAATTTTAATTTCTGTCGGCATTAAGGTGAAAAGTTGGATTAATTCAAACTGACTGGAAAGTTAATCATATAATGAAATTCTGGCTGCAAGTCCTAATAAAACTGATGTCACCTTGGGTAAGGATGAGATGTCTCAATAAACAATACACTATTATCATGTGACCTGCCCAGATTATAGCCAGAATTTCCTAAATCTCAATCTACATTCATGCATACATCCCCATATACATAGCACCACACACAAAAACAAAACATCATTCTTCTAAAGAATTCTTTAGAATTCCTTCTTCACAGTTTACATTCAAAATCCAAGACAAGCCGTCTCTCGTGGACATTGCCTTACATCCTGATCTTATGGTCCTGAAATCTCTCCAAAAACTCCTCTGATAAGAGGATTTCTTAGCTGTCCAGTCTACATTAGAACTGACCAGTACAATTTACAATTTAGTTTGTGCAGCAGGTGAGTATGATCATATATATATATATATATATATATATATATATATATATATATGAACAGTTAAAATCCAATTGCTTTCAGAAAGGCTTCTTTAGTATTGGAGTCTACCATGAAATTGGTGATTATTATATGTCATTAAAGCAGGTTCACTTTTATGTGAAAGATCTATTTTGTTGATTAAATGAAATGCTTTTTTGTGTCATTGGGTCACATATAACATATGTCCAGTCAATTATTTTAGAGGTAGTTGACGATTTCTCTTTTCACAGTAATAGTTTTTTGGCAATCAATAGAGCTTTGAAGAACTTTTTTTTTTCAAAAACTAATGACTCAAATTGTTTCTACAGCTTTTTTTCTCCCCACTGAAATGGATAGAGCTGGGTCAGGGGGAAAGGTGATCAAACATACTTTATTGTAAATTTTCCAGAGAGATGGATGATTTTGCATCCTGAAATGATAGCATAAAACAATAGTTTCTAATAACAAAAAAAGACAAACAAATTTGGAGGTAACATGACAGATATCAAGTAATAATATTGACATTAAAGAAATAGCCATAATTTTTCCAGGAAATTTCATCTCTTTTTATCTTACTAGATCAATAGGATAAATTTAAGCTAAAGGGTGGTAAATAATCTTGTCAGGTAAAGACTCAATATTGAATATTTAAGAATTTCATTTCAGGTCAAATTTTTATATACTGGGCTGGGTAGGTGGTTCAGTGGAGAGTGGTTGCCTTGCATGCATGGGTTCAATTCCTTAGCAAAAAGAAAAAAAGCCAGAAGTGGCACTGTGGCTCAAGTGGTAGAGCACTAGCCTTGAGCTGAAGAGCTGAGGGACAGTGCCCAGGCCCAGAGTTCAGGCCTCATGACCGGACCCAAAAATAAAAAATAAAAAATAAATTTAAAAATTCTTATATACTAACATGCTGAGGAACAATTTTAACCTTAGTCTCATCATCAGAAAAATGTGATTTTTTAACTCTCATTTGTGTTTTCTGAAAAACACAGGTTTGTTAAAGGAAATAGTTGACTTAATAGATTGTTAAGTTTTTGCTTCCAGTTTGTGCGTAAATTAAATAATTCGTGAAGTCTATGGACCTATTCCTTAGTCTACACGTGTAATTTTCCCTAGTAGTATTGAAAAGATTGAAGGATTTGCACTAAATAGCTTAACTAACAACACTTTGTTGACATAAACAATACTTAAATGAACAATTTGGTTAAACATCTCTTCCAAACCTGTTTGAGCATCATTACCCATTCTGCCTATGATCCAGTGAACCTTGTTGGCCTGCTTGGTCTTTACTCTTTCCATTCTCCAAGAACAATCTGTGTGGTTGTAGCCAATATTCATGCCTGGTAGCTAGGAATTGTGACATTAGAGGACCAAGTTTAAAATTTGGAAATTGCTAACTGCACTCACTGCTTTGAATAGAAGTAGCCAAATTAGAGTACTTTGTATGCATATACCCAATCCAAGGGCATGAGAGAAAGGGAATAAGTCAGGTCCTGTTTCATACTTCACTACACCCCAAGTGGAGAAGAAAGTCAAGTGATTTGCAAGTGATGGAGAAAAGCTAGAAGGAAGCCATATCTAAATCTGATCTTGATTGACTTAGAGTCAAATGGACCTAGTGATTAGATCATGTTTTAGAGACTCCAGGTTGGGAACTCTGATAGCACAAATGATGTACTTTGGGGTAGGTCTGTGAAGCTATTATTACTTACAAGTTCCCACGTAGCAGGAATATCCAGTTTTACATATTCAAAGTAATATGGATAAGGATACTTATTGAAAACATATTCAATCCTATAGGAGCCCTTTGGAAAACAAGCAAAAACTCTATTTTCCATATCTGTAACATTCCCTTTTGGTGTCCTCAAACACACATGCTAGGACTAGCTTAATGATGGTTAGGATCATTTGGTCTCATCTAATTTCTGAAAGGATGGCAAATGGATGACAATTTACTGAGCTTTAAAATGCACTGAGATTACATTTAATGTACCAATGGTTGATTGTAAAGAAGTCTGTGAATCAAACAGAATCTTAAATGTTGAACTCTTCCTGATATACAACACTGAACTCCTTTCCTCAAGTTCCTGGGACTGTTATAAATACAATGTAAATACTGCACGAATGTTAATAATTACATATATGGGGGAAATATGGAAGTGGGATTCCTGGTGGACACAAGTATCTTTAATCACAGAGATGAAGAATAATTTAAAAGGTATTACTTGGAAGTGGCACTGTAGCTCACGTGGTAGAGCATTAGCCTTGAGCTGAAGAGCTGAGGGACAGGGTTCAGGCCCAGAGTTCAAGCCCCACGACCAACAATAAATAAATAAATAGTATTACTATTCCTGTAATTTTCTTTCTTTTTTTTTTTGGGGGGGGGGTCCAGTCGTGGGACCTGAACTCTGGGCTTGGGCGCTGTCCCTCAGCTCTTCAGCTCAAGGCTAGCGCCCTACCACTTGAGCCACAGCGCCACTGCCGGGTTTTTTCTATTTGCTTATGTGGTGCTGAGGAATTGAACCCAGGGCCTCATGAATGCAAGGCAAGTGCTTTACTACTGAGCCACCTTCCCAGCCCTCCTGTAATTTTCTAGACACCAATAACACCTCATGCTCAACCTTTATACCACAACCGTTACAATGTGAGTAATCTGGTTCATGGATGATCCTCTAGCTTTACAGCAAGTAGATAACTCACACTTTTATGTCAATGCTGCCTGACCTTCCACCAAGACTGGGGCTCCTGTTACTACAGCACCATGGCTCAGGAAATCTCCAAACTCGCCTCTCTAGACACTAATTCCCATCTGACATCATCATGGGTTACAGAAAAGGAAATTTTGTCAGTCTATCTGAGGTTTGCTTAGGGATTTGACTGAAACCTCAAATCCCTAAGCAAGTGATAACAAGGCCCCTTAATACTGTTGGTTAGGAGAATCAAGGTAGCCAAAATACTGTACCTAGGGTAAGATGGGTAATGTTCTTCAAATGCTTCATTCCTGAGTAATCAACACCAAGCAGATACAAACTCATACAAACTAGCAAATCTCAGTAGAGAAGGATTTTTCCAAACACTCCTGGAACCTGGGGACCTCCAGGCCTGCCCAGCTAGACCCTGTATCCACTAGAAATGCCTACATCAGTGTCTAACCAAGATACTACCCAGAATCTTGCTCATACTTCACAGGATCCCTATTATCTCAGAAAAGTGGCAGCATATCCCAGCAGAACCATTAACAATAGCTCCTTATTCTAGACATGTCCTGGATTCCTGCCCAAGCCCTGATCTATTGCTCTGCTCTTTGTCTCTCTGGCTCCATTTTCTAGCTTTAGTATCTGTAACCCTTATCATTTGGCAACTTTCCTTTTGGCATTTTGGGCCTTAGGTTCATTCTTATTGTAGAAAAATGAAGAAAAGAAACCAAAAGCAAAAATAATCCTACTTATCCTTTAAGAGATAATCACTGGAAGTATTTTGGTGATATATCTTTGTAGAAATATTAGAGGTCTGTTACTGCACACCCATATATGATTTTCCATTTATGTAATTATTTATATAAAAGCATGTGTATATGAGATAACATAGGAAAGATGCATATTCCAGTGACTAGAACACACTAAATTTTCAGTGAACATGATCTAATATTGTATTTCTGTTCTGTAACTTGGTTTCATCATTTAGCAGTGTATAGTAAATATAGTAAATATTGGTAAAACAAAAGTGTCATAGTTGTTAATTGATACAGATGTACTATATTATAATACTTTTGTTAAACATAGTTTGTTTACATTATTTTGTTGCTCTAAACACAGCTGTAATAAACATTATTCTAGACAAAATTTTATTTTCTCAGATAAATGCCTAATAAGTTCAAAGAATTTGCATACTTCAGATTTTTTTAAATAAAAGTGATAAATTCACTTAAAGATAATTTTATACATCCAGAATGTCACTTCACTTATTTACCATATATTTTTCAGAATTATAAGTGCTATAGGTATTTTGGAGATCAAATATACAAGATTCTTTTTCTCTGGGTATGCATTTCAAAAAGGAAGAGAATGAGTACATTAAATGTCATAATGATTGGGCTGGGAAGGTGGCTCAGTGGTAGAGTGCTTCCCTTGCATGCATGAGGCCCTGCGTTAGATTCCTCAGCACCACACAATCAGAAAAAGCCAGAAGTGGCGCTGTGGCTCAAGTGGTAGAGCGCTAGCCTTGAGCTGAAGAGCTGAGGGACAGTGCTCAAGTTCAGAGTTCAGATCCCATGACTGACAAAAAAAAATTACAATGTTTAATGACAAAGTTCACAAAGTATGACTATAAAATAAGCTATGCAATATGCATTGAGTATATTAATATGTAGCAAATTACCCAAAAGCATTACTAGAATCATACCTTTTTCATGAGTCAGAAGCTGGGTACAATTTTTCCATGTGTTTATTTAACATATCAATTTAAAGAACTACATTGTAGCCTTTACTGTGGTTCATGCTCACATCACTTTGTGGGGTTTTTTGTTTGTTTGTTTCTTTCTTTCTCTGTGTGTATGTTTTGTTTTTTTATATAATATTAAATTTTTATTTTCTTTTGTACATGATAACAATTCTAAATCCTGAAACTCACATCAATACCTATTACTATTTTGTTTTTCAAATTACTTGTACTTGGGGATAAATGTTAGAAAGCTGAATGAGCTCCTCAGTAGTCCTTTACTTAGACAATACTTTAAAAAAATTATGCTCAAGTAGTTGTACAAAGCAGCAGATAATATTTTTTAGTGAGTCACAAAAGAGAAAAGGTCATGCTTGGTATAGGTAGAGTGCATCAATATGAAAGAACTGGAAGTGAAAAATAATAAATTCAACTTATGGAAATTACTCACCTTAATCACCACACTAAACCTTTTTCATAAAGCCGTTTTCATATGTGCAATTAACAATAACAAATAAATTTGAGTTTTGCTTTCCCTTTATGACCATGCCCATTGGAGCTGTTAATGAGTAGGAAATGATTAAGTGGCAGGTGGCACAGGAGCCACAGTTATGAATCAACGAGAGTGAAGTACAAGCTCAATAGTGAGTAGTAAATAATTGGTACATGGGTGTAGATAGTACACAAATAGAATACACTAATGCACAGAAACTACTTTCACTAAAGGTCTCAGGTTGCCAGCAACCATTCACTAATAATGATTTTTTAAAATATTGAGTTGTTATGACAATATATATTTTTGAGAAAGCATATTCTAAAATGAATTCTTCTACAAACTATTGGGTATACTTACCATATCCAGTTGATAAAATAGCCAGGAGATAACAAGATCATTAGATTGTAAAGTCTGTCATATATTTATTCAAGCAAAGCCATCAGATAAACCTGTTATTAGTGTGATATAACTTTGAAGCTCACAATATCTGCATATGGTATTAAATTCAAAAAGCAGACAAAGTATACAGGGAAAATAAATCTCCCTCTATCTCCTAGCTTCCCAGTTCTCTTAAATGTCCTATTATTGACAGTCAAAGCATTTGCAAATACAGTTAATCTAGAAATGTATGTGTATTATTACATATGTACGTAGAATATATATATACACATTTCCAGTCTTGGGGTTTGAACTCAGGTCCTGAACACCATCCCTGAGCTTATTTTTGCTCAAGGCTAGCACTCTACCAATTGAACCACAGCACCACTTCTGGCTTTTTCTGTTTATGTGGTGCTGAGGAATTGAACCCAGGGCTTTGTGCATGCTAGGCAAGCACTCTATCACTAAGCCACATTCCCAGCCCCCTATACTGCTTTGTTATCACTTACTAATACATCTTAATAACTTCCAATGGTTTAGTTTCTAACAAAGAATTTAATATCTCATTTATTATCAATTTTAACATTTAGAAAAAATATTATATTTGCTATAATAGTCAACATAAAATACTCAGGCACTGGTGACTCACACCTATAAACCTAGCTACTCAGGAGGCTGAGATCTAAGAATTGCGGGTCAAAGCCAACCCAGACAGAAAAGTCCCTATGAGGCTCTTATCTCCAATTAACCACTCAAACACTGGGACTGGCGCTGTGGCTCAAGTAGTAGAAAACTAGCCTTGAGCACAAAGAGGTTCAAGGATAGCACCAAGACTCAACAACTGACCCAAAACAAAAACAAAAAACAAAATAATTAAACTGAAAGGCCATTTTGTCCAACAGACACATTAAGAGAAATGCAAATTTAAAACTAAACAAAACTTATTGCCTATCAAGAAATAAATAATATTAATTACATCTATAATGCTTATAGTCAATTGCTTAAGCCAAAAATCTGAAATTATTTCTGATTCCTTCTCTAGATTTATTTGAGAGAGAGAGAGAAAGAGAGAGAGAGAGAGAGAGAGAGACGTATACCAGAACTGGCACTTGAACTCACGACCTTGTGTTCTCACTTGGATATTTCACTCGTGGTTCATGCTCTACCACATGAGCTACACCTCCAGTTTTATCTTTTTTCTGGTTAATTGGAGTTAAGTGTCTCCTAGACTTATCTAGGAGGTTAACTTTGAACCTTGGTCCTCAGATCTCAGCTTGCTGAGGGGCTAGAATTACAGGCAGGATCCACACCCAGTGGGGGCCTTCTCTGTTTGTTTCCTCCACATTTATTCTATTGTTGAAAGAAACAGGAAACAAACAAAAAAATCCTTGATATGATAAAGAGAATGGATATGGTACTACAGTGGACATCTGTTAGTAGGTATCTAATATTTTTGTATCCCAATTTGCAATTTTTCCCCCATTTACCTATGTGAGAGATGTATGCTTTTTCACATCTCACTTGTTGGAATCTCTGGAGAAAATGCTACCCTGGCTCCCAAGGTGGTACATGACTCAGACAAATCAGCATGGAATATTCCTGGCAACAGGAATGGATTCCCAGTGACCTCATAGAATAAGTCAGATCAGTCAGAGCCAATGACAGTGATTTGGGGAAATTTATATGGCTTGTTTGAGAAAAATAAATTAATTATACACACACATATACACTTGTATATATATATATATATATATATATATATATATATATATATATAGAGAGAGAGAGAGAGAGAGAGAGAGAGAGAGAGAGAGAGAGAGAGACTATATAGAGAGATAAATAGATAGATATAGTCTATTGGGTTAGGAATTTGGGAAACTAAAGTCAGGAGAGATTTCTACCATTTTGTTTCTGTGACTGAGTGAACCTGACAAGGGTGGGCCACTGACTCCAACAAAGGACTGAAAGCCAGTATGACCTGCATGGAACAACGTCAGCTCTTGCTTAGCAGACATGCCTTGACTTGTCTGTACTCTTGCATTTCTTAAGTACATGATGTAATCCATTTTTTAAAACTCCTTTAGTCAGTTTAGACTGAGTTTTCATTGCACAGAGAAATGTCCTAATAAGTAGGATTTACTCATGAAAGAAAGTGAGAGGTAGAAATATAGTCTCATTTTTTTTATAACCATCCTAACAGTAGATAAGGGGCAGGAATAATATGTTACAAAGATGATTTTCTAATCATTTCCTTCGAAGACCTAGCCTTAACTCTGGTGGTGTCATGGGAACAATGGTGAGCAATAATTGTATCACTACTTTCAAAATGTTTCCAAGTGGTAGATACCACTCATTTCTTGAGCTTCCTTAAGAAAATATCTGCCTCTAGCTTCCGTAAATTTTAATAAGAAAAATATCAACATGTGAAAGAAAGTAGATTTAAGAGTGAGTGAACACAACATGAACAAAAATTAAAGTTGGTGGAGATTCAAAGAGATGGAGCAATGAAATTCACAGAAAAAGTATGAGAAATGCAGTTTTCTCATCCCCAGTATAACTGAAATCTCTCTGAACCTGGCAGCATAAGTAATGCTTGGAAAACATGGTAAATTCTGCTATGCCACTGAAAGTTGCTCAGCTGTACCACTTTGCTCCCATCATCTTAGACTTGAAATCATCATCTTAGATTTGAACTCTTTGGAAAAGTTGAACAAGATCAAAAACTGAGTCACTAGTGTGTTCACTCAATGCCAGGAAGCAATGACCTCTTTGAAAAACTGGGACAGTGACATCAGTTTGCAAAGGGTCACTAAGAATTGCTCAGGGTGGCAAGTTTTCATGCACTATCCTGTAGGATGCTTCTTACATGAAATATGAGACCTCTAATCCTAACAATGTTATAAACAAACCTATGCAATTAAGGCTTAGGGCATGACTGGAAGCAGTGATAAGATAATAAGATTATGAGCCAACTAAATAGATCCTGAAACCATATGATGACATCATGAAATCTTAGAAGATACAGCTGGCTCCTTGTGATATTTTTGCAGTTGGAAATATGTGGCATCTGGTGCTTTGCTTATCATTCTTTGCTGAAATAGTCATCATCTTAAGTGTCTTTTATCATGTAGATGTGTTATGTTTAAAAATAATGTTGAAAAAATTTGATGGGACATGTCATCCAATTTTAAATGAAAATAAGCAAAAAATTAGTTACTGTTTCATAAACAAAATGTGTAGAAGGATAGAAAGTGTCCTGAATTCTTGTACTGTTATTAACCAGGTTTATGCTTCTGAAGTAGCATTAAACTACAGGATGATTGTCTCCTACCAAGCATTCATTCTTTCTTTCTTATGTTTTCTCAGTATAAGGAGGTAATATATACAGTTTTAAAAGTTCTGGCACTTTGTGCAAATCTCAGTTCTACTACCTACTAGCTATGTAACATCAAGCAAGTTATTTACTCTCTCAAGTTCTCTCATAAAACAGTAATAGTAGTAACTAGTATTAAATGACATGGTATTTATAGTTTGCACCATGTCTGACAAACTCCAAGTAAATATGATTTAGTATTAGTCCTTCAGTTAACAAATATTTACTGAAGCTTATAAGTATCCTGGGTAGTGTGCTAATCAATCCCTGAAAATACTTGACTAAGGAGAGAGAAACAGTCTCTTAACAATTACCTGGTGTAAAGGACATTGTTTGACATTTTGTTTGATACCAAGTTGCTCCTGTAAGTAGATTCTTGAGAAACTAAGTAGATTCAACTAAGTAGATTCTTGAAATCTAGTAATAAGGATGGAGGAAACTTATCCAGAGAAATAATGATTAAATTTAGTCTAGCCAGGCTGCTGGTGGCTTACACCTGTAATCCTAGCTACTCAAGAAGCTGAGATTTGATGATTGCTGTTCAAAGCCAGCTGGGGTAGGAAAGTCCTTAAACCTCTTTATCTCCAATTAACTACCAGGAAACCAGAAGCAGCACCGTGACTTAGAGTGGTAGAGCACTAGCCTTGAGCAAATGATCTCAAGGACAGCTCCCAGACCCCAATTTCAAGTCCCCTCCCACCCCAACCCCCCCCCCCCCGCCAAAAAAAACTCTTTAGTCATACTTCTATGACAAAAAGAGAGTAATTGCAAATTATTTTTCAAAACTTAATTATAAAATCTGTCAGTGGAAGGGAAAGTATGGAAATATATTGAAGCATCTGAATCTGTTTGTAGTGAGGGACTGCTCCTCTGACTTAAGTCTTGTCTGCTTATTCATGGTCTGCCACTGGCAGAGCTTCTGGCAGTAATGTCTTTGCAGCAGCCTCTGCCCCTTTGCAGCTTCTTTAGCTGCTCCCAGATCAGCCAATATCCCTGCCTTCCAAGAACTTCCAATCTAACAGAACAAGAGAATATGGAAATAAAGTAAGTGTAAAAGAAGTATACAAAACATACTAAACAGGAAGGAAAAGACCTTATGAAAAGAGGGTTATTTGTGCTGACAGGCTAAGTAGAAAGATTTTTTTTAGAGACAAGGAATATAAAAGACCATTTCAGACAATGATAATGGTAAATGCTGCTAAAAAGGTCATCATTCTTCTATTGTTTTAATAGTACAAAAACATAAAAGCAAGAAAAGCTTTCAAAATAATGACTGGCCTGGTTATGTATGGGTCTGTTGTTCCAAGTATACATGTGTGAATATACAGAGTACAAGATCAAGGTATAGCTTTTTAAAATCTTATTTATGTCCACTTGCCAATTTATTGTAAATGGTGGATGCCAACACAAAGCACAATTTAAATAGTAATCTACTAATTTGAAAATTCTAAATTTTAAATAAAATCACAGAACATTGTTAATAAAGTTATTTCTATCTTTCACTGTTAATATCTCCTGTAATGACTTAGTTTCACATGCCAGAAGTATGGTATTTGCATATGAGCTATCATATGCTAATTCAAAGAGGATTTACACAGTTTTGAACACTAATTCCCAACTTTTATTATGATGACTTGATTACTATTGCTTATCCTCATTCTTTACCTGAGCTTTAATGATCCCTACCTTTTGATCCAGAAGATATAATGGAAATAGGACTTGCTGGAGTAGGACAGCTCAGGCTCATGGTATTTAGATGTGTCAATGAGAAAACTCTAATACCATCACAATAACATTTCTTATCTCTCTTCACCAGAGTAGGACACAACAGAGCACAAGGAATGCATATGCCCAAGTTTCAATGAAGAGCTTATTACCATATTAGACTTAGCTGTGCTCAGTTAACTCTGAAGGCTCAAAACACAGGCCAATGATCCAGGGAGTGCACTTTATTGCCAAGTGTTGTCCAAATTAAAGAGATTATTTTAATAAATGTTTTGTTCACGTTTGACTTAGCAGATATGCCCCTGTTTTCCCTACGAGCATGTTGTCATCAAAATGGAGAAGGCAGCAGATGCAGTTTGATAGTTTTCAAGTCTATACTAAAATTTCTCCCACCAGCAAATACATTTCAAGTTCTGTTAAAGGTGATATTAAGAATGCTTATGCTCAAATTACATAGCTCAGTTCACTTCAGAGCTTTCTTGTTATTTTATGTCAATTCTCTTTCACACATCATTCAAATAGGATTGAATTATACATGCTTTAAACATACAATGTGTTCAAGGAATGAAAGTCTGCCTGGCTTCCTGGATAGATTAATTAAGTGCATCAGCTCTTTCCTGGGTAGAACGAGCTATAAATTTGTTCTTTTGACATAAGCTTGAGAAACTTTTTCTAGAATGGGCTTGGAAAAGTACTGCTCAAAGGTAGGGTTGTCTCGAAATGAGAATGTCTTGTTCATATTAAGTAGTTGAAGAAATTATTTTAAAATCTGGGCTCATGAAAAACAACCCTCCATTGTCTTATTGAGTGTATCAAATTTACACTCCTTAATTTATTCATTATGAATTTCAAATGGACTATAATAAGCAGTCTAATACAGTAAGTCGCCAACTTACTAATAAAAGTTAGTGTTTGATCCCCCACATACCTATGAATCTAGAAAAGAGCAGCTTTACAAAGATTGAATAAAATCAAAGTGGTTTTATATTTGTTTAATAAACAAAACTAGAGTAAAATATTGCTATGTTGAATTAAAATGTTTTCTGTAAATGTGATACCTTTGGAAACAAAGTGCTTAGTTCCTCAAATGATAGAATCAATAAGAAATTTTAAAGGAAATATGATAAAAGTTTGGCCTAAAAATATTATCTGATAGGTGATTTTATTCCTCTGCAAATTGGGAGATGATGACTATTATTTGATTTTTAAAAAGAAAAAAAATCTTTAGACATCAGTGCTTTTTAGAACACAGTGCTGCTGGGTTTTTATTGTTGTTTAAGACATTGAGAATTATATTTCAGATCCCTGAATAGCTAAGAAATACCATGAGAAGTTTCATAAAATGGTCAAAGACTGGAATTATGAGTAAAATTCTCCAATACTATCAACGATAGTTCCAGAGCTTTGTGTCTTTGGATCAAGTTCCTTTTATTTTGAGGCATACAGTACTTCATTTATAAAATGAGAATAGATATCTACTCGACTTACATATTATGAGGACTGAAGAGATACAATATGTGCCTTAACACTCTGGAAGTGATTAAGTAATGCCACTTGTCCATGTTTGATTTAAGTCATGACAATTTGATTTTCTGATATTTTGACATCTCTGAAATGGGACACACCTATCCTTTCTGACCATGGGACCATTTTGCACACACCTACATCAAAACATATCCAAAACTATGAGACCAAGTAGCCATGCACTGGTCATCATTTGTCATCTTCTCTAGTAGCTTAGAAAAATTAATTCCAGAGATTGTAGTACACTTTCAAGAAATGCTTTGTCAACCCAAGCATTGCTTGATGGCACAAAGGACTCAACTGGGCTTAAGAAAATCCAAACATTGATGACTAAGTCAAACAGCGATTCTTGGAAGGCAGATTCAATATGACAATGTTTTAGTTGCTTTTAAGACTGTATTTCAGACAGAGAGGAAGGGTAGGAAATACAGCCATAGTACTCAATGTACATCTGTGAAAATGGAGCCCGGTGACTCCAAGGCATGTGTGGGGTTAGAAGAGATGGAGGATTAGGGTGCTGGGAAGGTGGCTCAGTGGTAGAGCGCTTGCCTTGCATGCCTGAGGCCCTGGGTTCGATTCCTCAGCACCACATAAGCAAAAAGAAAAAAAGCCAGAAGTGGTGCTGTGGCTTAAGTGGTAGAGCGCTAGCCTTGAGCTGAAGAGCTGAGGGACAATGCCCAGGTCTAGAGTTCAAGCCCCACGACCGGACCCCCCCCCCAAAAAAAAAGAAGATATAGAGGACTAGGAAAGCAATGACATTGACCAAGATACATTGTACTCATAAACTGACATGTTGAATTGAAACTCTTCACTACAACCACTTAAAGATAATAAAAACAATAAAATATAATATATTTCACTTATATTACCTTCTTATTTGTATGTAGAGTGATATTAGACTACAAATCTATAGCAAATAAATCTAACAAACCTAGTCCAGCAAATGTAAAATTATAATTCTATATGAAAGGAAGTATTTGCCATTGTTTAATTGGTTAAATCTTCTTTTTTAGGAGTCTTTAAAAGGGTGCTAATATGGCAGTGCCAAGAACATGTGGTCTATAAAATACAATGTTATTGTGGAGTTACTAGGCATCAAAATAATGTCATATTAAAAGTCATTTTCAAGAAGAACATATATCGACATCAAATGTAAGTTCAAAACATTTCACAACTTTGTTTAAGACTAGCCTTGAGGGCTAGGAAGGTGGCTCAGTGGTAGAGTGCTTGCCTTGCATGCATGAGGCCCTAGGTTTGATTCCTCAGCACCACATAAGCAAAATGAAAAAAGCCGGAAGTGGTAGAGCGCTAGCCTTGAGCTGAAGAGCTGAGGGACAGCGCCCAGGCCCAGAGTTCAGGCTCCACGACTGGACCCCCCCCCAAAAAAAAAAAAAGACTAGCCTTGACATCAAGGAAAAGAGCAAGAAAATGACAACAACTAGTAAAGACACCTGATTTTTTTTTTTTTTTTTTTTTTTTTGTCAGTTGTGGAGCTTGAACTACTGGGGCCTGGGTGCTTTCCCTCAGCTCTTCAGCTCAAGGCTAGCGTTCTACCACTTGAGCCACACACCACTTCTGGATTTCTGGTGGTTACTTGGAGATAAGAGTCTCACAGACTTTCCTGCCTGGGCTGGCTTTGAACCATGATCCTCAGATCTCAGCCTCCTGAGTAGCTAGGATTACAGGCATGAGCCACTGGAGCCCAGCTAACCTGAAAAGTTTTGACATGCGTGCAATGTGTAGGATTATTACCAAAAGGAAAAACAATGTAATGGGAGGTTTCTAAATCTGCTGTTAAATAATAAAATACCATTATAAACAACTATGTTGACACATTGTGAATCAATGAAGATCCTGGTAGGATAGTAACACCTGAGAAACATGACTTGATAACAAGATATTATGATGACCACAGAATAAAGCCTCTTGGCAATTCATCATTTATGATTTTCTTCCAAAATCACTTTTTCAAGGGGAAAATATTCCTTGAATTCTCAAAATAGGACCTGATACTTTGCTTGCCATCTCTAACTTAATCATGCCTTTATTAAAGATTAAATATTAGCTCTTCTTCTCCTTATGGGCACCACAAAAGAAGGCACCATGATTTAATCATTTGGTATCAAGACACTTGAAATAATATAAAGCAGGATACTTTGTAGACAATATGTAAAGAACTGGTGAGAGAATAAACACATTTAATGCATTTTGCATATAAAAACACATGCACTAATAGAAAGCAGTTTTTAAGTGAGGTTGTGTCTTTTAGAACATGATAGATTTTAATTTTGTGATATAAAAGATAATGACTCTATTAAAGACTATTTGTTGATCTACTATGCCTGTCTTACTCTTCTAGCTTTATCAGCTCTATGAGCAGACTTGGGAATACTAATCCTTTGAACAAAGTGAATTTTCCTTCACCTCCTCTGGGTTTGGCTTTTTAGATAAGATTGCCCATAAAAGAAATAGTGCATTGTCTATGCAACAGTTAATCAAATTTTCTTTTTGGAGAATTGAGCCAATGTTCAAGGCTGATTAATAGCCTAGGTACATTATTTATGGAGAATTATAATGACAAGTTATAGTTTCTTGAAGATGGTGATACAGCTTTTTTTTACATACCATGACTTGTGTGTCTTAATTTTTTTCTGTAGAACATAAGGGTAATTCATGAATGGATATGATCAAAACACATTATATTCATGCATGAATATGTCTCAATGAAACCCATTCTTTTGCATAGTTAGTATATACTACTAATAATGATAATAAAATGAATTTCTTCTCAACAAGTTAATTTATGTATGTATCCCTTAAAACCAAAGGAACTTATCAGAGAGTAAGTATACATATCTGTATCCCCATAAAAGCATTATATAATGTATTGATTAAAGTTAGCCAACTTTCTGAGACCTAGATATAATGAACTATAAATGCAAAATTTACCCAAGCTTAATGAGCCTTAGATGAATTAAATATTGTTCATTTTATGATCTAAAATACTCATGCACTTCAGAAACTTTGTCTTGATCTTTCTACCAGATATATTATATTCTCCCTTAATTTTGACCCATGTTTACCCCAGATGAGACTATATATTCACCACCACGCAATTATGATCCTTGGTCTCAGCTCTATTCTTACTCAATTATGACTACTACCAGCTCCACTATGTGGTCTCACACCATGTTCCACTCCTGTGTTTGTACTAGGAAGAGCAAGGAACAAAGGAGAATCCTTTATTAGTATTGGAAACTGTGGGGGTGAGAAGCATAATTATTGATTTCCTGCACAAAGAAACATATATGTATATATGTATGTGTATATATACATATACATAAATGTGTATATATACATACTTATGTATATATACATATGTATGTGTGTATATGTAATGTTTGGAATAATAGTGGCTTTAAAATAGAAATGTATGCCAGAAAACTACAACAGCAACTACACAGGTCTTAAGTTATGTGATGTAAAAGATAATGACTCTCGGAGAGAAATTAGTTTATTGATCTACTACACCCATCTTACTCTTCTAGTTTTACCCATTAGAAGAAAAATAATGCTAGGTAAAAAGGGGAAACTAGTAAGTCAGTGTAATGTGTTTATTAATTTTACGTTATAGGAACTTATGATGATCCTCAAAGTTGAGAATGTTAAAATACAAGTAAAATTCAGAAATAAACACGTGGTTATTGATAGATACTGCAAAAAGATACACATTACACTCAGGTGAAAGTAAGGTTTTGTATATTCCTGATTTCCATCAACCAGATGGAACATAACAGCATAACACATGGAAGATGGAAATACATGTCAAGAGGCAGGATGTAAAATGCTGCTTGGCAAGTGCGGTGGGTGAAATGGAAGTGCTTGGTTCTAAATGCTGCAGTGGAGGTACTGGTATGCAGCTAGATCTGGAATGTTCTCCAAAGGCTCCTGTGTTTGTGCAATTGGAGGTGGTAAAAACTTTGGGAAGTGGGGCCTGCTTGATGTACTTAGGATGTGGCCCTTGAAAGGTATATTGGGGTCCCCAGCTCCTCCTTCTCGGTGTCTCTTCTTTCAGATTCCCATGAGGTGTTCATCTTTGTCCTACCCTGTGCTTCTGCCATCATAGAGCCCAAATAACAGGGCCAAGCAATCATGGATTGAAACCATGAACCAAAATAAGTCTTTCCTTCCTTAAGAGGGTTGTCTTAGTTATTTTGTCACCAGTAATAGAAAGCGACATATAGTTGGGCAGAATTTTTACTTGGTAAACTATATGTAGTTACACGTTTCTTCTATATCATAAAATCTGGGTCCTGGGTATCAACAGAAGTTAGATCACTACCTATTATATTATAGTAAATCCATTTCTGCTCCAACTAGTAAAGTTTTTTTTTTTTTTAACCAAGGCCACTGTAATACCTGGTACCAGAAAAAGGATGTGCAGATAAAAAGTATCATTGATTTAAGGGGAACTGTTTGGCAGTATACAATGAAAGTCCATTTGCAATGTGGCAAAAAGTTGAGTTGTTACTTGCTTACTTTGGAAAGTAGGCTGTTTGCTGACAGAGGCTTTAACATTAAGGGAAATGGTACGTACACTTCATAGTATTGTTAAGTCGTTATCCATATTTATTATTTTTAGTTGAATCAGATCAACTAAAACTAGAACCAAACGTTTTAGAAGCAGGGATGGAATGAAGCAAAGATCTGCTAAGGAATGGACTCTGTCTATGCCTGCTAGCTAACTACCCTGAAGGAGAATCAAGTGATTTGGTCCTTGCCGTGTTAAAAGTTATCTGTTCTGTACCTAAAATTGAAGAAACTTTAAGCTGTGACCATGAAACTGCAGGCTTAGCAGGAGGTAAGACTCTTGCTCTGTCATAAAGCAGCAGTGATAGTGCTGGCAAGAGGTGATAAATTGTATTGCCTCCCCACCTAAGCCTATTATTTCAGGTGTTCTCAAGGTAGCCACTATTAATTTAAAAGCTAGGAGGATGGGCAGAGCCTACTAAATAAAAGCTGAGAAACTGCAGCCCTAAAAAACCATGGCTGGCAAGACTTTGGACTGTGGTAGCTTGTACATGGAGTGGAATGGAAACAAACCAAGCTTACTACACACTTAAAGGAATTGACTTCCCAGAGAGATCCCAAACTTAGCCACAGTTCTCTGAGATCATTGAAATTTTAAGTTGGGTCACAATATTGAAAAATCCATGTGATCTTCAAGAAGATTGTTCTTCCCCGTGCCTCACTCAGATATATTTATTGAGGGGAATTTTCACCTATGAATTTCCCAAGGGCAGTTCCAGGAATGGCAGAAGAGATGGCAAAAGAACATTTGAGAGATTGGAAATTGGAAAAAAAATTGGAAAAATGTAGAAGTTTCTGCTGTTATAAAGAGAAAGGACTATTGGTTATTCCTGCTCAGTAGATTTTGGAAATTATTGTGGAATCGTGACTTACGCTCCCTTTTCCAAATAAATGATTTAATACCGTGATTCAGTTCCTTCTTTGCCACTGGAAACTTAAATGGACTGGTAGTTAAATATGTCTTTAGTTTATTGGTTGGCCTCTTCCAAGAGGCCCCAATCCAGGTGAAAGCTACACATCCTTCAGAAATCTTGGGCGGTAGATTTGGAAGACACTTAGATCTTTTTCCTATAAGGAAGACAGGGAACCTGTTACATGTATGAACACATGTCTAAATGTTATTTGATAACTCTACCTTCAAGATGACTTTCCCCTTGAATGTGGAATGAACCTAGTGACTCATTTCTAATTAGAATACAATGAAATAATCATGTGTGAATTAGGACCTGGTCAGGTCATAACACATCATGACTTTATCATTGCTCTTCTTGGATGCTTGTTTTATCTGTGAGGTTGTTGAAGCAACCTGTGGAGACACCAATGTATTGAGGACCTGAGATGTCCAATAGCCATGTGAAAGCCTTTTAAAATTTCATTCTCCAGATATAGGGAAATCTTCAAGTGTCTGCTGGTGTCCATACTGCAATCACAAGACATAGGTGTGTCAGGATTATTGGGTTGTTTTGGAGCATTCTTTTCCCCTAGAATCACTGTGGTAATTAAGTGTTCAGGTTTCAATCCACTAAATTTTGAGATTTGTTATTCATTAACTCTACATTCTCACCAGTAACTTATTTATTGTCATCATCATTATTATTGTAACCATTTGTACTGAATGTAAAGTAGTATCACACTATAGTTTTGATTTATATTCTCCTGATGGTTAAATAAATATGTGGAATATCTTCTCAAGTGATCATTGTACATCTTTTTTGGAGAAAGTTCTATTGAAATTCATAAGTGATTTTTACAAAGTTGATTTTTTTACTATTGAATTATATGAATTTTCTTTATAATATTCTAGACATAAATACTTTATCAGATACATAATTTGTTAGTAGTCTCTTTTGTTCTGTGGGTTTTCATTTTCTTGTTAGCATCCATAAATGCCTAAAATAATTTATGCTTGATTAATAAAATATACCCTTTTTTTCTATTGCCATTTGTGCCTTTGGTGTCATATTTTAGAGCATTTTGCTTAACCAAGGTTTGGATGAATTATTACTATATTTTCTAGTTTAGTTCTTACAGATTTGTCTCAGATCTATTTAAGTTAGTTTTTGTATATGGTGGGAAGAAAGGTTCTAATTTATTTCTTTTACATGTGTATCCCCAGGTTTCTCAGTCTCTAAGTATCATTTGTTGAAAAGAGTATTCTTTCCCATTGAACTTTGTGAAATCTTACAGGGGTGTGTGTGTGTGTGTGTGTGTGTGTGTGTGTGTGTGTGTGTGTGTGTGTGTGTGTGTGTGTGTGTGTGTGTGTGTGTGTGTGTGTGAAAGAGAGAGAGAGACAGACAGACAGAGAACAGAGAGAAGAGAGAATGAATGCTTAAAAGTGAATACTATTAAAAACACATAAAAAGTGAACACTTTTAAATTTTGGTATATTGAAGGTAAAGATAATTTTGATTTGGCCTTTGATTTGGCCTTTTCAATCTAAACAAGTTAGAAACAAGTGTACTTCCATTTCTTTGGAGAGTCAAACAATTGCACAAATAGTAAACTTACTCTCATTTGTTTACACAAATTAAGCTGATATATCATCACACCTGATAGAGTCTTCTTACTTCTCTTGGTTGGCTTAGCTTTCTGGTCTAATGACATATTCTAGATATTCTCTTATTTGGGGAAGGAATGATAAGGAATTGTACAAATTTGCCTTTCACTGAAGCATCTGCCTTTTTCTGGTCTTACCAGTTGTTGGCATCAAAGTCCTACTCAAAGTAAAAAGACTCCAATCCCATTAGGGAAAACCACATAGAAAGTCTAAATATCTTCATTTTAGTTCTTAAGATTTTTCTCAGTATTCAAGGAGTCATACATCCTTACCGCTGCAGCTTGAGATAGGTAACTGTCCAAAATAAAGGCAGGGCTGGAATCTGAAGGCCGCAAATAAGTGGGCATGGAGGAATTAAAAAGCAATTCCCTGCTATACAGCTAGGAAGATACTTGACAGTAAGTGGAATAGAGGCAGTTTCTTATTCTAAGAAAGACTTTCTAAAGCTTATTCAACCCACAATTTATAGCGTTTTATTTCTGCCATAAAGCAGTTTACATTTACAGTCCACCCACCAGAGTTAATAGAAATTGGAGTCATTGTAACCACAGTATGGTTAATGAAGACAGAGTACATAAAATGTAAACTTTGCTGATTCTCTAATTGGCATAAAAGCCTAGACATACAAAAGTGGGCTTTATGGGATAGTATTATTAAAACCTGGTAATCAACACAAATAAAATCTTAAAACTTTACAAGATTTTGATTTTCATTGTAAGAAAAATAAGCTTTCTTAACTATACCACTAAACAGTTATATGATTTCCACATTGTCTAGAGTTATGCTACTCTGTTTGGTAGTCAGTAGCCACACATCTGCCAAACACTTGAAATCTCCTCTAAAATGAGACGTGATGTGCATATGAAAGGTACTGGATTTTGAAGGTTTCATCTTCAAAAGAATAAAATATAACATAAAGTATCTATATGGTGCACACTCTTTAACTGAGGCTACTAAGAATTTTTAAATTATGCATGTAGCTTAAATTTGATCACTTCATGTTCTTATGAATCTATGCTCTCCTAAGATACTATGAATTGAAAGGCTAATAGCTTTATTGTCCTGTGGTTCCATTTGCATATTATCAATTATATACATCTTCCCAGATGTCCTAGTTCAATCTAGAGTGTAACAGGGCACAATTCTCAGGGAATACTTTTGTTTTCTTATACCATTTTAGTGTTCAACATCCTGAGAATCCCTTTCTTATTTTGCTCATTAGGCAAACTTTTAATAGCCACAGGAGGCATGTTTCTCACTGTAAAAATTTTCTTTGGACTCCCTCAACTATATATCATCTATATCAAATAGGAAATAAACACTCTGCTCTGGGATATGGCAGCATCTCGGTCAACAACTACTGAGTGACTTCTGTTCATTCCGCATAGGGACAGTGGCTAGAGGGAAGTGCATGTACTCACCAGGGAATGTACCCTATGCCTGTATGTACTCACATAGAACAGGACACCTATGAGTACATACTCTGTCATGAAATGGTTTGGAAGAAATGCTTTGGAAAATGCCAACCATGAGAGATTTAGTGAACATATCAACTTATCTTTTTAAGACTCTTAGTAGCCAGATAGGTATAGGAAGCCTAAAACATAGTATAAGATCACACAGGAATGATGATCTTAGGGAATAAGAAATGGAATTGGCATATTTCCCCATCACAAATGGCTTGGTGAAAGTTGGCTTCAAACTATACATTATTGTATAGACATTCTTGTATTAATTATATGCCCCAATATCCTTGCAATGACACTCTTAGCCTGGCAACATACCTATTGATTTTTTAATAAACAAAGAACAACAACAAAATAGTCTCCACACAATTAGCATGATTAAGTTAAAATGAATTCTACAAGAGGTGTGCAATTAATTTAACACTAATCCACCATCAAATAGAGTTCAGGGTTTCAATGACTATTTCTATGGGGTTGAGAAGATAAATTAACAAGACTTGAGTAGCTTCTTCAGGAAGTCAGTGGATTTTGAACACTTAGGTTGGAATGCAAAGCCAACATTTGGCTTGTTGGACAATCTCAATGATTCAAAACCTGGTTTTAAAACCAGTTTGCTTTTTAAAATAACATTTGGGTAATGCAAATAGGCATCCTCAAATCTATGCAGAAAAGTGCATCTGCCTTACTCTGTGGTTGAACACATCATCAGTCTCTTACATACAATCCATTCAGTTCTACTTTAGACAGAATCATGACAAGTGAAGCTGTCCAGGTTCCCAGACTCAAAACTGCCAATTACAAGGAGTCAATGTTAGAAGCAGAAATGTTAAAAACAGGGAAAAGACAATACATTATTAGTCAATGGGGAGAGAGATATATTACAAAGTGTCCAGGTAATCAAGCAGCCAGGGCAGTGTGAATAGCCACTGACAGAAAAGAGAAGTAAATATTTTACCATTTCCCCACTTCCCAACATCCCCAGCTCTTGTATTTTTGTAACAAGTCTTCAGACATAGCTCACAGTAGTCATGGACTTGCTGTATAACACAGGCCTCTAATTTGCTTTTTTTTTCTCTCTTAAGTGATGAAAATATGATGCTTGACACTCTCTGTTTCTCTCTCTCCCTCCATATACATACACGTGTGTGTATATATATATATATATTTTTTTTTTCTTTGTTGGCAGTACTGGAGTTTGAACTCAAGATCTTCTCCTTGCTTGGCTTACTTGCTCTGTTGGTTCTCTACCCTTTGAACCATATCTCCAGCTCAGCTCTTTGATGGCTATTTTGGAGATGGAATTCCACACACTATTATGTTCAGGTTAGCTTTGAACGTAAATTTTTGGGATCTTGGCCTCCAGTGGCTAGTATTACACTCTGAACCACTGGGACCCTAGCTGAAAAGTATTTCTTGAATTTACTACCAACTATTATAATCATTACTTTTAATGGCACTGGCACTGCATTTTCAAAGGAAGCCAAATAAATGCTTGAGAAATCAGAAATATATTTTAGAAAGCCTTTGTATAATTATAGATTAAAGAAATTTGACCCACTTAGAGGGTTAAGCTCTGATGCTGCTGATTATTATTTATTGATTTACTCTGTATCAATTCTGGATAAAGGATACACCATAGAAAAATAATCTTTACTAACTTTCCTTTAGCAGAGTTTGAACTGTAGCATATAGACATATGTTATTTAATATATGAGGTCTACACTATATTACGTGGAAATGGATTCCATAGTTGAATAACTATGGTGATGCAGGATAAACGTTTTAAAATGCACCGTTGCCATTGAGTAAAACGTTGCTAATCTTTATCCAGCCCTGTGCTAGGAACTAGATTTATGAAGAACTAATTTGAAAAACTGCTTTCACTTCCCAGATTGAGAAGGTATTCCAGAATTCATTCATATTTTTTTTAAAGGTTAAATTTTGAATGCACAACACAGTGATTACATAACAGGCACAGAATACAGTTTTAGGAGTCGGATGTTTTGCTTTGCTTTGAAGTACACTAACAACTTTTGTTTCGAAATGGTATCCAATTCGTTAGGATATGAAAACCTACCGACGACGAGAGAGAGAGCTTCGTGCACTCCTCTGTCTTCTATCTAGTAAATGTTTTCACACAGGCTTGCCATTTCAGAGCCTGAGCTCTACACTTCAGCGTTTCTCTGTCAAGCTGAAACAATTTCAGCAACAACAAGCTCTCATTTCCCCTGGCACTTTAAAAACAATATTTTTTTAAAAAAATTCTTTTCATGGCGAGTTACCAAATGCTAGATGCAAAAGTCAGAAAGCAAGCTGACATCTGGGGAGGTGTTGGGGGGCGTTCATGGTTCTAGTTGCATATTTGGGGAGCCTGGAGAATATGATGATTTTTTTTAAAAGCAGCATCCTACAAGAAGCGGGGTGGGGGTTATGGTTTCGTGTGACTCCCTCCTCCTACTTTCTTGCTTCACCAATCTGTACCCCTTTTCTCCCCACCCTTCCCCCACCCACCATGTAGAGGCGGGTTCAGCCAGCCTCAGCTGCGGGAGAAGCAGGCGGGTGTCACGGCGCTGCCTCCCCGGCCCCCGTGATGTAATTGTTATTTATTCGGAGACGGGGCCCAGGAGAGCTGCCCAAGAAGTCGCCACCCGGCTCCGGATGCCTTGTCTTGGGCACCCGGGCAGGGTGGAGATTGGCCTGGAGACTTGGCAGTGACAAAGCAGCTGGAGATTAAACCCAGCTCCCGGGGTCCCTTCCTCCCTCCGGGGAGCCAGAGTGAGAGGCAGCAGAGCCGGGTGGCAGGGGGGGGGGGTCCCCTCACTCCTCAGCTCTCCTTTCCGGGAGTCTCCGAACCTTTATTACCCGCAGTTAGACATGAAGGGGGAGGGGAGGAGCGGAGGGGGGGGGTGTCCAGAGTGACCTAGAGTTATAGGGGTACCCCTGTTTCCTCCCAACCACCCCCAGATGACAGGCAGGACACAGATTACAAGGTGGAAATTGAGGGTGGCTGAAACAGAAGCCAAGAAAACGCGTGGTGGTGTGTGTGCGTGCGTGTGTGTGTGTGTGTGTGTGCGCGCGCGCGCGCGCGCGCGCGGGGAGGGCTGGAATGGGAGGAGGGACACATTTAAGGCGCTAGCATCCGAGCCGGGGTTCCTGGGGAGGGCAGGACACCCCGATTCCCGTACTGTGACACACACCCCCTCCCGCCGGTAAGCCTTTAGGCCGGGGAACTAGCAGTGTCGCCTGTCCCCCTCCCCTGGGGGAAGATCTGTCCAGGCGGGGAATCAAGGGGGACCCCCCCTTCCCTAGGGAGCCCCGAACACCCACCTTTGCCGACTGCTCCCCCCCCCCCACCCCATTTCCCGGGCCCTGAGGGTTCCGGGCCAGGCCACCTGGATGGCGGGGGATAGGGGACAATAAAAGAAAAATAAGATCGAAGCACCCCGACCAAACACACAGCGGGGTTCCTCCTCCCGAGCGAGCGGCGGGACCCGAGCGCTCCCCGCCCCCCCGCCGGGGTGACAATGGGAGGAGGGGAGGAAAAGGGTTAAGAAACTTGGCTGAGGAGCTGAATGGCGTGGGGCGGCGAGGGGAGGGACTGGGCCGCGGCGGAGTCGCGGGCGGAGGGAGGAGCGCGGCCGCGGGCGGGCGGGCGGGCGGGCGGCGAGCGAGGCGCTCAAAGTCAGCCTCGCAGACATTGCAGCAGAGCCCCGAACTCGGGAGGCGGCGGCGGCGGCGGCGGCGGGGAAGGAAGGCGGCGGCGGCCGAGGCGGAGGCGGAGGCGGCCCAGGCGGAGGCTCGACCCAGCCGCGCGCACCCGCCCGGGGGCCTCGCGGGTCCTCCGCTGCGCGCTCGGCGGCGCGGCGGCTCGGGGGGCGACCAGCAGCCGGGGCGGCCGGGAAGGACGGGACGGGGCGGCGAGGGCGCCTCGGCGGAGCGAGCCTGACGGAGCCGACATACGGGGAGTCCGGCGGCCCCGGGTGAGTGGTGATCGCGGCCCCGGGGAAGCTCGGAGCCGCAGCCGGCGGCGGCGCCGGAAACGACCCGGGAGCGCGGCCCGCGGCAGCGGCGGCGGCCGGCTGGGCCGCGGGGGCGTCGGGGCGGCCCCTGGGCAGCGCGGCCCGGACGCGGCGGCGATTGCAGGCGGCGGCGGGGACGCGGCCGCGGGCACGGACGGCTTGCCGGGGAGAATCGTGCTACTCGCCCCGGCTTCCGAAGCTCCTTCCGGAACTCGGGGAGCAGGAGTGGGGGGGGGGGCGGGCGGCGGGGCTGGCAAGTTGTGGAGTTACAGCTCCGCGGGGTTCGCACGTCCGTCCGTCCGTTCTTCTTTCTGTGCCCAGTCCTGGGCCGAGGGGTGGCCGCCGTGCGCTCCCTGAGCGGGGACCCACGCGCGGGGCTCGGGCGCGGGGCTGGGGTCCTCTCCACCCCGTGCCCCGCCGGCCTCCCGGGCGCTGCGAGTCCGGTGCTACCCAGCCGCGTCCCGGGTGGCGCTGGGCACCACTTCCCCGCCTTCCGCCTCGGCGCCTCCCTGCCCCGGGCTCGCTCGATTCCCGGCCTGGAAGAGTGCATGGGAAGAGTCCGTTCTCAGTCCCAGGCCAGGCCCAGTGCTCGCCCGGGCTTCTGGCTTCTTGAAGGCCAGGTCCCTGGGACCCCCAGGCCCCTTGGGACCCCTAGGCCTGTTCGTCGTTTTACCCCTTGGGACAAGGAATCAGGCTCCCCCGTAGTCCTGGCAGGCTGCATTGCCCACTTCACACTGAATCCTGCCCACTCCTGCGACCGAGCATTGTTAGTTTCGGAAGGGTTTCTGCGGATTATCTCGTGCAGACCCTACCACCCTTCCCAAAGTAGTGTCCAGATTTTCATCAGGAGTTGGTGTTCGGGGCTAAAAGAACAAAGGGATCGACTGTGCTGTCGAGGCGGACACACTGGGAGTCTGTGACACATGTTGATCTCAGAAGCATTCTAGGAGTTCTTCCTCGCTGTTACCAGGATAGTAATATCATCCGATTCTGAAGAAGAGAGGAATGATAGGTACTTTTTTTTGTTTTTAATATTCTTTAGGACATTTTATTTCGGGAAAAGTTGGGGTGTTTCTAGGTGCAGGAACTTTCATCTCGGCTGGTGGAACTGAGTTAGTCTCTGGCAGTGTAAGTGGATTAAGTGTGATACTGTGAGGGAACAAACTATTAGAGGATCCGAGATGGCCAAAGGATGTTGAAGGCCAAAGTAAAATACATTTAGGTTACCTATAAACACGTGAGGAATATTCTTTTTTGTCTCTCAGGGGAATTTGTGAAGCAAAGGGTTGAAGTAATTCATTCTTTAAAGTTATGAATTGCATGGAACCTGCTTATTAGTGAATCATAGGCTTAGCAAGTGGGTGGTAACTTCCAGATGTGATTATCCAATGTTTAATCATCAGTTTGGTACCTTTGTTGAAGAGACAGTGAAATCAGTTGACTTTTTAAACAAATGGTGCTTCATCTGCCTGGCCCCTAAGTGTAGGTTGCTGTCTGCAGTATGTTGAAATGTGTTTCAACTTCCAAGTGAGTTGCTCTGCTTTTTCCCAGGATAGGATTTGACTCTTCATGGAACAGTGGCTCCATCACCATTAGTAACTTTCTCTGCCTGGACAGATTTCCTAGAGACAAAGGAAGGAGTCAGTCAGGGGAGCAAGCACTCCTCTAGGCTTTTCATACTGGTGTGGAAAGAGTTCTTTCCAAACTTACTTTTAAAAATCCCCTAGGAAGGAAAGATGTTATTTTTAAAATAAAAAGGCGGGCGGGGGGTTTACACATTGAGTTTTACTTATTAAAGCCTTGGAAGTAGTTGAAAATCAGTTGAGTGTGTATAAGAAGACTTAACTCAGAATCAAGTCTTACCTGCAGCTTCAAACGATAAAATTCAGATCTTTCCTAATTTAAATACCCTGAAGTATTGTAAACTCAAAGTAAAAGAAAAAAAAATGTGTGTATAGGAGGTGAAGGCCCTTCTGACTCTTGGAGTTTTAAGAGCAAAACAGTGTGATAAAAAATAACCTATACCACCACCTAGAGTCTGTTTGTTAGTTTATTGCTCCAGAAGTTTGCTTAAATTGACATGCCTCTTATGGTTCCAGTATAGTAAAAAAAAAAAAAAAAAAAAAAAAAAAAATGATTAAGTATTACAAGCTTTCCAAAGGCCATCCAAGAGAACAATTATTTATGTATAATAAATATCAACTGCCAATTTAAATTATCTGTGCCACCTTTTGAATAGAAAATTATTATGACATATCAAGTCGAATGGGCTAGTCTCCAAAAGATATTACTTTAAAAGAATTTAAAAGAGGGAATTTTCAGTTTGTGCTCCAAGGTAGATTGTCTGTGATATCAGATGTTCAATAAACCTTACAAATAAAGTGCCATTAGATCCTTTTGAAATCTAGCAGGAGCAAAAACCATGCTGAAACGATGAGACCCTGACAGTTATAGAAATTCTGGAACTTATAAGGTTAAGGAGAATGTAGGCAATAGTAGAGTTGTGGTTCAGAGATGGGAGTCAGGTCAATGTGAAATAAAGTGATAATCCATTTTGTTCATACTTTATATGTAGTAAAGCAGCCTGTTACTGGAGACTTAAGGGAGGCAGATTTGCTGCCATGTGGCTTACTACATTGTCCAAGGAGGAAGTGTTGTTCCACCTTTAAATGGTGTAGCCCTAGAGAAAGATGGCCTCCAAGATCTTTAATTAAATATCAGTTGAACAGAAAGAACTGGAGCACTGTATTAATTCTGTCAAACATCACTATTTTAGAACATTGAGGACAACTAAAAATGAATTAACTCATATCTGAAAGCAGAGTTTTATGGGAGGTGACAGATGAGGCAAAATATGTCAATCTAATGGAACAAATAGGAAGATAAGGAGATATGCCATCCTTAGCTTTTTAGAAAGAGGAGACTGAGGGAAGGCTATTATTAATTGCACAGATTCCTTTGCAAACCGGCACTTAGAAAACTGTGATGTAGAAGTAATTTTAAATCAGAGTGACTAGGACACATGAGGTTAAAGGAATAAAGTCTTCCATTTGTTTTTAAAAGGTAAAGATTGTTAAGCACTTCTTTTTAAGAGGTCCAGAAAAGCAGTAGTATTTAGTGTACAATGTTAAAAAGGCAATTCTGATTAAAACGTTTACAAAATATAATTCTTAATAACTTAGTTCACTTTACATTGTGATAAGGATCAGATGGACTGTTCAAAGTTTTGATTGCCTGACTTAAGTTTTTAAAGTATGGGTTAATGGAGAAGGTTTATTTTTCTCTTTCTACACTCATTCCTCCTGTCCATTTTGCTCTCCTATCTTCTCTGGCATAAAAGAGATTCTACAAGTTTTGGTATTTTCTTCTTTTCCCTGCCTTAAATTTGTAGCTTCTCAAATTTTATCTGTGGAGGTCAGGTCAAGTTTCTTTTATTTATTCTTTTATTTTTTTCCAGTCACCTAGGTGACTGATATCAACCAGGTATGGATTTTATTTTTCAAATTAATGCCTTACTTTTTACATGGATAATGACTGAGGAAAAAGCATTTGCTGTCTTGAAACTCTATATGCTCAGGTCTTCCACCTAGAAAAACAATTATTTAAAAAATATTAATTACTTTTGAAAAGTCAAACATTTTCAGCAGGCTAAGGCTGGGTGATTTTCAGGGTGTGGATATTTGGATCTGTTAAATAAGATTTATTTTCTTAAGTAGTATTTTTTTTTTTTGAGGATTGTGGGGATATGGGATGAGCAAACTCATTCAGTAGTATTTAGATAAAACAACAATCAGAAATCTAACACCAGGATGGTCACTAAGGCTTGAGAAGGTAAAAGCTAGGAGTGTCAGATGGTGAAGCAAGCCAATGGAATGGAGCTGAGGATTTTATCCAGAGGGTGGAATGAACAAAAAGTAAATGGAGGAGAGAGATCTTGTTTCCGTATCCTGTTTGCATCTGATGCTGAAGCAGAGACATGAATTGCTGATGGTAATGGATTCCCTTTTATGAGGCCAGCAATATTATATAAATAAATAGTGGTTGTCTGAGGCAGAGAAAAATGACAAGTTCCTCATTTGTGCATATGCACACTTTGCTTTTGAATATGTCTTAAGTATATCTAAAGTAAATGGTCAAAATTTGGGACTAGCATGATACCAGGATTCATCCTTTGCTTTGGTGAAACGAATGAACATTAAGTCTCTTCTTTATTCTTTAAAGATCTGGAGTTTCACATGGATCCTTGTCAAACAAGGAAAATGAGTTCCTTGATGAGGTTTGGGTGGTGAACTGAAGAAATCTTTTATAGGATCTTTGATAGACTTGATGTAAATATAGAAGAGTGTTTTCTTATTGTTAAAGGCGAGGAGAAATTGAGACCAAAGAGAACTGAAGTCCTACCAGAATTTCCTTGCAAGCTGTTAAATAACTGCCTGCTTTTTCTTTCTTTGAAATTTAATGTTCAATTGGATAGATCTTGAATGCACAGCATTGTGAAGATTAGAGCCAATTTACAACAGAAATCACCTCAGGTTTTGCTACAGGTAGCAAAGGTAGTTACAGGTTTCCATAATGAATATAGATTCAGAGATGAGTAGGATAGTATACTAATGTGTGACTGTTATACCAAATGCATTGATCCCCACACTTTTCTGCAAATATAATGAATAAAACATTACAAAATTGGTGATAATATAGAAAATCATTGCACCAGAAACATACTCTAGTTTTCCTTAAATTCATAAAGCAGAGAACAGTAATATAATTTAAAGTGGGATAGTTTTACCATTGTATTAGGAACTTGTTGAAATTTATCCTTTGAATTATGCTGGAGATAGTTAGCTAGACCTCTTGGAAGAATTGTTAAAAAAAAAAAAAAAAATTTTGAAGAACTTAGAAATTTGGCAGTTCAAACATGTGGAGGAAAAAAGGGCCTGAACTCTGGGCCTGGGCGCTGTCCCTCAGCTCTTCAGCTCAAGGCTAGTGCTCTACCACGTGAGCCACAGCACCACTTCCAGGTTTTCCTGCTTATGTGGTGCTGAGGAATCGAACCCAGGGTCTCATGCATGCGAGGCAAGCACTCTACCACTGAGCCACCTTATTTTTAAATAATTTTAAAAAGCACCATCATATGTTGAAATTTAAGCTAGACAGGTGATTGTAATATCTACTCATTATTCACTGGTTCTTTCTTTCCTCCTTTCCTCCTTCACTTTCAGTTTCTAGGGCTGAGGTAAAAGGGTTTTGTTCAACTTGGAAATAAAGTTGTCTCTGGCAGAGTTATTAGTTGTGTTTGAAATTATGAACTATCATGGTTCCATCTCCCTAGAAAATTTTTAACTTCTTCCACCTCAGGGAATAAAAGCTCTAAGTTAAAATCCATCTTGCCTCTTTAACTTTGTGTTGTTTAGTAAAAATATCTTTGACAATGAAAGGAAGAAAGCCTTATTTGCCCTGAATTCTCTGTGACTAAGCCCAGGGTTTCAAGAAATATTAAACTTGAAGCCTTGAGAGGAATTTGAGTCATCAGCTTAAGATACCATTGGGACAGGACAACTCTGATTGACCTGATGTAGGTGTTTATTCAGAGCGTTGCTGGAAAGGAGTCTCTCACTCTGAGCCTTCTAATTAAACAAGTCATTTCTCAGCCACCTGGTAAATGATAGTCAAGGCCACTGCTTGTTTTCAAAACTGTAATTTTCAGCTCCTGCAAGCTATTGAGGGCAACTCAGTGGAGTTTGGAGCTTGTGTTAGTAGTCTGCTTTGATTATTTTATTTTGTCTTGTTTACCAGCTAAGTGAGAGTACTAGATAAAGGGCTGCTAGTTAAGTCACATGCAGAGACTAAGCTAACTGCTTACATTTATGAACTTTCAATTGTGGAGCTTGTCTATATGTAATGTATGAACATGTTAAATATGTTACTGTATTAAATGTTAAATGGTCATTTATTAGTGAGAGAGGAGAGAGGGGATTATGTTGATATGCAGTCTTACAGTGCTTACAATGTGGATAAGAGCCTGGCATGTAACAACACACATCTGAGAATTAGAAGTTCAGAATAAAATATTATTTCTCTCTTAAAGAATCTCTCAAAGGAGAAATGTACAAGGGATGGTAATTGGTTTGTGCAAAGAACCCTTTCTTAAATGGTTTGGCGCCTTAGTTTAGAATTTCTAATAATCTGTAATGAAGAAGTAGAGGTATAATGGGGAAGAAGCAGGACAAAAGGTAAAGAGAATCAAGAAAAAATATTTGGAGGTGTGTGAAATACCCCAAACGGGAAATGGGAACGCAGTGTTCACATATGAGTTAATAGCCTTTGCCATTTTTGCCCTGAAGGCATTATTTACACAATGGGTCATAGAGGTTTGATTTTTGAATAAGATTTTAAAAATTCTCTTAATCTATTTTTATTTTTTAGGTTCTTCTACTAACTCGATAAATGGTACAAAAAAATAGGTTCTTTTTATCTCCATGGACAATATAATATGAGTAGATTCTGAAGTTTGGACTCTATGTCAATATATGCTATGGTTTTAAGCATATGGTTTTTAAAAGTAAGAAACATGGAATAGAAAGTTGTCCAAATGCTTGGACAATTTTTTTTAGCTTGTGGGGGAGGAGCCCAAAAAGGAAGAGAACTATTGTTTTGAGGGCAAGTGTTTTGTGCCTGCCATTGTCATAGCTCCTTTATATACATTTTCTCAATTAATGTCTACAACCTCCCTGAAATACATATGCTATTTTCTCTGGTGTATAGATAAAGAAATGTGAGAGGTGTCAGTAACTTGCCTGAGGCCCTACAGCTAATTTCATTGATAATTTGGTTTTTCCGTGAGAATGTGCCATCTTTTGAGAAGAAAATCAGTCACCAGCAGATTTTCAGGCAATCATGCTCCCTACCTAATATGTGACAATGAAACTCAGGCAGCATGTACAAATTTCCCAGCCTGGGAAGGCGCATGGCTGTCAATTGATGTACTTAGTTCTCTCTGAGCTGTGCTGACACCTGTACCACGTGTGAGAGAGAACAGAGAACCTGGATACCCAAGGGCAGTGGCGCCTTGCCCTCCTGGGCTAGCTCTGCTGAAATGTGCCACAGAATTACTGCAGTGCTCTTTGAGGCAGTGAAAGCAACGGTGTTTCTTGATATAATTCATTAAAATAGCTTGTCATGGTCTTAATCTCAGTGTTCCCAAGGCTAATTATGTTTGTCCACTTCAAGGAGCAGTTGTAACAAATTCAGAGCCATAGTTTTTCCTGGCTGAAAAGTAACAACCCTTGACTGCGAAGGTTCTTACAGTAATTTTTTTTCCCTTTCTTATTATCCTGGCTTCCCCCACAACAATTGTGTTAAAGATGGTGCAAGGTTGATACTCTCTGTAATACAAACCAGAAGTTGTGAATTGTTCGGAAGTAGAGAGATAGATGGTTGGTTTCATTGTGGGAATAGAACCTTGGAGGAAGAAGAGGTCTGAGTTAGGTAGGTTTGTGGCAAGCTCTATGGTTTTTAGTATATACCAGGTATGTGTATTTAGTGTTGAGTCCTTGAGAAATGGAGTTCCAAACCTCTTCACCTCTTTTTGCTTTCCTCATTTAAAATTTATGGAATTTTGAGCCCCAAACCACTCTAGCTGAGTCGTTCTCTATACATTGAAAGGTACAAATGGAAACTATAATAGAGACATAGGATGAGTAATAAGGCATGTATTTGTAATATTTTCTAGCGTGCTCTGGATTTGGAATTGCTGAGTAAATGTTGGGAAAACAAAGATTTCATATAAAGCTGAAAGGAATGCTTTGTTTCTATTTTTTATGAGAAGACTGTATTTTGGCCAACAAAGAGAGAAACGGTTAATGTGAGGTACCTGGGAGAAATGTTTTTCTTCAGCTTTAGATATATATTTGTATTATTTCTCTAAACCATCCATGACTCTTTGTGGAAAAAAAAAAAGGCTGGTTGAACTAGACGGAGTGTAGCTGATGCCAAACATGGGATTGAAATAAGAGTCTTTAATTTGCTATCCAGTTCATTCCCAATGGCTGCATATTTGGTGTTATTCAAGCAAAACCCAAGGCATTGTCTGGCTCTTGTTCTGAAAAAAATCTTTCACATCGCCTGGCAATACTTGACTGCTAGGGATCAGTGTTATGTTTTATTTAAAACATTTTTTTTTCAATGTTGAATTTCTTTTGCCTGGACTTTAACACATTGAAATCATTTCATAGAAGACTGTGACCAAACGGTATGGATGCTATGAACTTCAGCACTCCTCTCTTAGAAGCATCTTTCCTACCTTCTCCATTATTAAGCAAACAGTTTATAGAGGCATCCTTTCTATGAGAGGGCACACGGTGGAGTTTATAAATCAAATAGTGCTAAAAGCTAAAGAACACTCAGCACATATGTACCGTTTTCTTTTGTTGATCCTCTTTTCTCTTTTTTGGCTTCCTTTCAGATGTCCCTTAATTTGGCAAATTCCTAGCCCTTTTTCTTTAATTGACTAGGAATCCATGTGCTAAAACTTGGTAAATTAATACTTTATCTTCCAGTGGTTTCTCTTGTTATTAGTGTAAAATTTCTAACACATTATCATTTGCATTTTACAGATCAGGAAATGGAACCCCTGAGGATTTAAATAAGTTGAAAGTCATTTAGATGGCAATTAGGTTGACCCAGAGTGAGAGAAGTCAATCTTGGCTTATTGACACAATTGGTTGATTTGTATTTGTTTAGGCGGTCTCAGGAAGAAAAGTTTGGGAATCGTGTGTGAAGGAAGGTTACCCACCTTTGTCAATGGATCCAAGAGTAAAGCCCAAGCTAAGGCCAAGATAGGATCTATTGTGATCAATACTGGGTCCTGAGAAGTAGAGTGTGAAAGGGTCGATATTATTACCTTGGATCTAGTACCTTAAATCCTTGTAATCTTCAGCAGTCTTGAGTCCATTTGGTAATTCTATAATTCAATACAATTTGTAGGCTGAGAATTTTGAAGAGAGAAGTATGAACACATGCTTTGTTTATACATAGGCATTTAAAAGTTCTGTTTGAAATGCAGTGTCAGGGGGGTGGGATTGGGTACTGGTGGGTCACACCTGTTATCCTATCTACCCAGGAGGCTGAGATCTGAGGATCACAGTTTGAAGCCCAGCTTGGTTAAGAAAAGTCTGAGACTCTTACCTCCAGTAACCACAGAAAGCCAAAGTAGTACTCAAGTGATAGAACACTTGCCTTGAGCACAAAAAGCCCAGGAATAGCACCCAGACCCTAAATTCAAGCCATAACACCTGGGTGTGCAGCCACACAAGCAAGCAAACAAGTAAGCAATAGGGAAGCTTTCTTTTTGTAGATCAACCATCAGGTACATTTACTTGACTGATGTAAGCAGAACACTGGTCTAATTTATTACCTACAACTATCAGTGGAGGTGTTTGGGTCTTTGGTTCAATTGAGCACATAATGCAAAGGTTATGGACCCCATTCCTGCTTTCTATTATAGAAAGTAATAAATGAAGGGACATTGTGTAAACAAGCAGTGATAATGTGCTTTGTACCTAGATGATCACAATTCTTGGGAGAAAGAAGAGAGTAAAGCTAGCAATAACCCCTTCTTTATGTGGCCACATGCAAATTGCTTGAGGGACAGTAGGCAAGAGTATTTAAAAGGCTTACTGCAGTTCCCAAGCCTGAATCAGTATTTTCCTCTGTGCACGCTGTAGTGTGTCTCACCATCAGACTTGCCAGTATCTGTTTCCTCAGTAGACTCTAAGCTCCAAGAGCTTACTCATCGCTGTATGGCCCATTCCTCTATGCCTGGCCATCTTCAAGGCTCTCTGGAAGCACTGGTGATTTGAGCTGTTCCTATCCCTATGAAGGGTAAAATCTAGCTCATTTAAGTAAGGGGGTGGAGCTTTTGTATATTTATAGGGAACAGCTCTTTATTATATGTAACTTGCAAATAATAGTTCTTCTGTATTTCTTTAGTCTGTTTGATTTAGCCCCCTTTCAAGAATAACACTGTAGCCTTAAAAAAATGACCATCTTTCCACCTGCATTAGTTATGAAAAGGAAAAATGAAACTGTTGGTGACACTGCCATTGTCCCTTGAAACAATTTGCTATAATCCTGAATCTATTCCAAGTATGAACATTGTAATATTTTAGAAAACATGTTCAGCAAAATTTTAGAGGCAACATTTAATTTCTTTTTTCTTTTTCTTTGTTAAGGGAGTGAAGCAAACTATTTCAAAGACTTTTAGGTAGTATTCTTAGGTCACTTCTAGTAGTCAAAGGACCCACTTGCTTGACACATTGAATTATGTTGGATTTGACTGATTGGTAACATGAAATCATCTCAAAATTTCCTGCCTGCCATTATTCCTGTCTTCAATAACCTTAAAAGTTAGAGGCTACCAAGGATGACTGATGATCCAAAGCCTGATAAAGTTACAGGAATTAAGCAATAAATGAAACCCTTTTGTTAGGTTTTAAAATGTAGGATTTGGGGGAGGGAAAGTAGGGGAAAAATGAGGGAAGGGGCAACAAGTTTGACAAGAAATGTACTTCTTACCTTACATATGTAACTGTACCCTCTCTGTACATCATCTTGACAATAAAAACCAGAAAAATGTAGGATTTTATGACTATTAAAAATAGAATATTAAACAATAAATAGGGTAATATTGTGATGTCATCGTGCTGATGTCATCTGCTGATGAAAGGCAGAAAATAAAATTCAATTGAAGTTGACTCAGAAATTTTACATGAGAAATTAATTTCCAAATCTTAAATAAAGTACATTTCCTGGATAAGTGTTTATGGCATTGTTTTTAATGGATGCTTTAAAAAATAACTTCAACCTAGTTTCCTGCTTTTGGAAGACCAAGTTTTTCACCAGAACTTACTTTACCTATGCTTGGCAATGGATGTCTCTTAGCAAATGTTTCTTTTGTTTTGACCACTTGCCTATCTGCATATTTTACATTTTAAACACCCTTCTACTATACATGTTTCATTTAATGGAAATTTTCCTTAAACTTTGTACACCTTAGGGTTGTCAAGGCAGAAAATGACAATAACCATTAATATTGAGAATAATTTACAAAAATGGGGCTTTGGACCATCCACACAGAAGAATCTTTCTAGAATTTTACCTTACTATCCATTGTTTTTCATGTTTAGTGTAGAGTTTACAATTTTATGTCACTGATCTTTTAGTGTGTGTTATAGAGAGAGTGGTAGAATTTTCTCTAGTTGAATGAAGTGAATGGCGGGGGGGATAGTAGCACATATCACTGAGTGATAGAACTGAGACATCTGTGATGATTATGCTGGTGGAGAATACATGTGAAGTTATAGTAACTTACTGTGAATTTTGAAGTGTTTTGTTTTTTAGGATTGCTATGTGAACAGCCATCTTTAGTATGGAAGTGTGAAAAGTACTTGTCCTTAAACCTGTGAATTTGTCCAATACTTGTGATCACTTAAGTTGTTGGCTGTATCTTCTACTTCAGTGAAGCATGCAGAAAGGAAAAAATAAATATATTATTCTTACATATTTTTGAGTGTTGCAGGATTTAGCAATTCTTAGTGACCATGGCATGTGAGAGGAGAAAGGAAAAATTGCTTCTACACTGTATTAAATTCATTATTTATTTATTTATTTAGATTTGTCTTTTTAATATGTTCTGGAAGATTCGAGAAATGACAATTTATGGTGAGAATACTAGTATCCTTAGAGTGCTGAGTGGTTAAACTGTTGATTAGATATATCATCATGATCAACATCATCATCATCAATTTGCTGAGCAAAGACTCTGAAATGGTTCCTTATTTGAAATTTTCTGGTTGTGACTTTGTTTTGTGGAAGAGAATCGGGGGCAGAGTGTGGATAAGTTAGGCTAGAATAGCAATGAAATTCTTAACTTTCGGAGAGTCAGAATTACCTCGAACAAACATGAGGTTTTATTTTTTGAATGTATGGAATATCAGAGTGCATAGAACTTAAGGCTAGGAGGCTGTTCCTTATGATTTTTGAACTTGACATTTAATATTTTACAGCAAAGTTTTTAGTTTAACATAATTGAACTTGTACTAGATAGGGTTAATAGGCTAGAACAAAAGGTCAAAGCATAAGGCATTAGGCTTAATTAAGGGAGAGCAGGAGTGGCAGGAGTGTGTGACAGTTAAATGGGTTTCCCACAGACTAATGTCGGTTACAGTGCAACCATGCCTCAACTTAAGTGGGTTATTTTGTGCAAAGGGCAGCAGTGATTAGCAGTTTGACATGCCAGACACTTCTGGCCAATCCCATCTGTTTTAGAGGTTAAAAAAGCACACCTTTATGAGCTGATGGATTGATTTGTGTGCCCGTCTGGTAAAGATTAGAAGTCCAAGGCCAATGGCAGTAAATGTCAGTTATAGAATATCGTACTTTCTTGGTTGGCTCATTGTTTTAACCGTCAACTGTTTTATAATGGGGGATAACTGCAGTTTATGGAGTTGAATGCAGGATGGGTGGGGGAACAGGTGAGGGAGGAAGAGAAATATTTCCTCGATTAAATTATGCATTAACATATTCCATAACAGGTGTTTCAAGTTTTATGAAGTCTTTTTGACTTGTCCATTACAGTGCAAAGTCACATTGTTCTTTTGTGTTAGTTGACACCAGTGGCAGTCCAGGATTTAACTTTGCACACAGAATTGCAAGTTTTTTTTTTTAAGTTTTTTTTTTTTTTAAGTTACCTTCAAGCAGTTGGATCCTATATTTTTTATATCTTTATATATATATATATATCTTTATATGTATATATATATATTAAAGTGATCACTTTGTTTATTTTGACACCCTGGTGAAAGGGAAAGAAAACAGGAAATGAAGATAGGCACACACACACACACACACACACACACACACACACACACACACACACACACACACACACACACACACACACACACACACACACACACACACACACACACACACACACACACACACACAGTTCTGTAATCTTTTATGTGGTTAGTCAGGTGCAATCACAGAGGTGAAACAAGAGAAGCTCCTGAAAATGGTGCTGATTAGACTCATGGGTCATTGGAGATATGGCATGCTATACAGGCAAAAGGAGAGAATGGCAGCATTGATCAGTGCAGTGGGCAGAAGAGCTAGTGAAAAGCTTAGATTGTAAGCCTTGTTAGAAAAGCAAGCCAGAGCAGTGTAACCTTCAGGAGTTATACCTTTGTGTGTGTGTGTGTGTGTGTGTGTGTGTGTGTGTGTGTGTGTGTGTGTGTGTGTGTGTGTGTGTGTGTGTGTGTGTGAATTGAACTCAGAATCTTGTGCGTGTGTGTGTGTGTGTGTGTGTGTGTGTGTGTGTGTGTGTGTGTGTGAATTGAACTCAGAATCTTGTGCTTTCCGTTATTTTTTTTTCCTTCATGACTCATGCTCTACTACTTGAACCATACCTCCAGTCAGGCATTTTTGCTAATTTCAGGTAAGAGTCTCACAGACTTTCCTTTCCCAGCTGATTTTAGACTACAGTCTTCACATCTCAGCCTCCTGAGTGGCTAAGATTATAAGCATGAGCCGCAGGCACCAGCCTCCTTCATTGTCTTTGAAGAGTTGGCTAATGAGTCTTGCAACACAGCAGATATTTTAAGTATCAGTCATGATGGCAGTTTCTGTATAAAAGAACCTTAAATGGAAATTGTTTTGAGATCCAACTCTTCGCCCTCATGAAAATGACCATGTGGCAATTAAAATGGTCGCATACTAAAAAGAAGAGCTAGCCCCCAGGAGGCAGTGATAAAGGTCATTTAATTGTCACCACATCATAATTTAGAGAAAGTGAAACTGTTATCAATGTAAGCAATACATGCACTTTTTTTTCTGGGTTTTGCTGTATTCACCCAAGATTGGATTGCATCTTAACCAAAACTAGAATTTCACTTTTTGCTTCATGGACACTATGAGAGTGACGGCATTCATATAATCCATTTCCAATTCAAAATTGTAGCTCATTTAAAGATTTACAGAGGTTAAGTTGTGGTTATAAAGACAGGCTTTTGCACAAGGCAAGTTTTATGGAGTAGAATTTCAGATATTGTCCTCATACCCAATCTGTTAAGAGCATAAAGTAAATCAGTCTTTTGGGGTGAGCAGAGAAAAGTGCTGGAGAGAAACAAAATACTGTATCAGAGAATTATCTTCAATCTCTGAGATTTCATTAAAAAAAAAATAAGTAAACAGGAACAGAACATGGTTAACAGGGTTCCCAGCTTCTGACTGACCTCACATACTCTTATCAAGAAGTGGGAACTAGCAATTTCTTTTTGCATAGTTATGAAGTTGCTCATCTGATCTTGAGTTGCTTCTTACAGAAAGAAAACCAAAACACCTAAAAATGTGGTCAAGTTGCGTGTAAATAATAGTTGATATTTTATTAATATTAATATTATGTGTAGTTAATATTTTGTTAACTAGGTATGCATTTATTTTAAAGCTTAGCTCATCCATCCAGAGTGGAGTGGCTCAATTCATAGATAGAAGTTGAGAGATATATTTTCCTTTTTTAAAAGGACAAAGTGACATCATGGTATCAGAGTTTAAGAATATTGAAATAAACATGCATTCATCCCGTATTCTTTGTACAGAACGATAAGCTGCAGTGATTTGGATGGATTGTTTCATAGTTTCATGGAACAGCCTTGTGCTTCTCTGTAGGGAGAGAATGTACAGCAATATGAACTTTCTAATATCATTGCATCTCCTTCCCTAAGTCATTTTTAAATTAAAAAAATTGGCTTCAGTTATATAAAAGTGCTTGGGTTGCAAATTAAATATGAGAGATTTACCTCATTTGATAACAGAAGCCTCTTAAATTAATGTTCTGGTGATATTATGTTTAAACCTATTACTACCACTTGAGACTCCACATTTGTGCTAGTATTGTAAACATTGTAAAAATACCTTTATTTATTGTGCTAATATTGTAAACATTGTAAAAATACTTTTAGTGCCCTTTTCTAGTAAATTCAAATACCAATGATATCTAGCTTGAATTTTATTAAAGGTAACCCTTTCAATAGAGTTAACTGTTTTTGATGTGTTTTGATATATTCAAATTTATTTTTGAAGAATACACATTGTCCCCTGTAAGTTATGATAGTTGATTTTTGTCAGTCTGTTGTATTTTGTTTTCTTCAATATAATTTGGTATGAAATACATACAGCATATACCTCTGAACAAATTACCTGAATTAAGTTTTAAATAATGAAATCAGCAACTCTGAATATACTTAACATCCTTGGTTTGCAAATATTTTCCTAAAACTGTTGTTTTGTACCTTGGATTTTAGATTTATGAAATGCTTACCAAAAAAAAAAAAAAAAAAAAGGAAAAAAAAGAATAGTCCTATTTGTGTCTTAATTTTACATGCTGGTAGGGTACAGAGTTATTTTTGGTTTCTAGGTAGATTAAGTTTAATAAGAAAGCTATAATATGTGGTGCATTTTTTCAAATATATATTCTTAATACATTATATGCACTTATAAAATCAATGCATGTATATGTATGTGTGTGTGATTTATTTCAAGAAGAGATGGCAACACTTGTTGATTGCATTAAGCAGCTAGTAATTCCTAATGAGATATAGAGAAGGGCTTCTACACTGTTTGAAAAGGATTGCTCTTCCTCAGTAAATTGTATATATTCTGCTTTTTTGTATTCTGTGACCTTGCAGTCAATGACTTCAGCCCAGAATAGTTTCAAAGTCATGTAAATGAAGGCAATTAAGGTATTGCTTATCATCTTACATAGTTCAGATGAAACCTTATTGGATAGAGTCTGTTTGCTTTATGAGGAAGGTCAATATAAGGTTAAATTTTATTACACTAAATGATTTGGTAATGTTTTTATTTAGCTGCTGAAAAAGAGGTTTCCTAATAGAAAATGGTAATACACCCTATCTTTCTCTCTTCCCCCTAATTCCTCCCCCTCCCTTTTTTCTTTCTTTCTCCTATCACATGGAGAATTTTTTTCAGGGTTTTTCTGTTTTGTTTTTCCTCCCTGATTACAAGCTGTTTTAAAGAGATGCTGTCTGTTTCTAAGATATTGAAGACATTTTCCACTTAGGTATAATTCTAGCTGTAGTTGATGTATACATGTAGGTAATATTGCTTGCTACTTGTGGAAGGTAGCTTTGTGTGTTTGATACATGTACTTTTACCCTGCCAGGTGTTGCAGGACTTTAAATAGCAGGAATTGAGAACCTTAAATCACCTGGGCAAATGGAGCACCTATGGCATAATTTGACCAAGTGTCGGGGGCTGGGACTGTATCAACATAGGCACTAGAAGTTTTACTCAAAAACGGAGTGAATTGAAGAATTGAGTAAATGTCTGTGAAAGTATATAGTAATCAGCAGAAAGACAAGCTTTTCGTTGTAGTTGGCCCATACAGCTACTTCCTTTCCTTTCAAATTATTATTATTATTTAAGATTTGCGATTAATTTATCAGCTGCAGTGAGGAAAACAATAAGGAAAAGCAACCTTGAGAAAATAGTGGTTGATACTTGGCTCGGGGTAACATCTCACTAAGAAATTTGGTGTCTCTATATATGCTTCAAGGAGAATGAAATGAAGTAATAGGGAACAGTAGCTAGTTTGGGGAGGCTAGATTTCATGTAGATGGTTTTAATTTTAGTCAAAGCTGTGATCTTGGGAATTGAGCACAAGCTAGAAATGGAGGAGGCTAGCTGTGTCAGTCAGATGTAAATGGCGGCTCCACATGGTACCCTGCTGTAATGGAACCAGAGAGGCGGTTTCCTATCTTCCTTAATACCTGCTCATTGGCATGTTGACCAACTTTAAAGTTTCCACTATTGTCATCACGATACAAAAAAGTCTGTCTCTTGAAGGCCAAAAACTTTCATCCATTCTTTTTTTTTTTTTGCCTGAAAATATAAACTTGTTCATGTGTGTTTGTCTGTCATAATATTGGTTAATATTTTTCATTCCTTCTGATCCTGGAGAAGAATGAGGTCTTTAGGATGATGGTTGTAAGATAATTCTAATATTGTCCTCCTAAAATCCACGAACTAAATTCCTTTTTATCTTGGCACTAATCTTCTCACATCCTTGAGAATAGATGACACTTGTATGCTAGCGCAAAGACAGATAAAGTGTCATTTTTTGTAAATAGTTTCTTTTTTTAAGTTTTGTAAATTATTTTGTAGTGTAAATTGTGATTGGCAGTTCTACTCTAGGGGAGCATGTATGAGAAATTATAGTTTTAACATCGTTTTAGCTAGTTTTTGAGATGATGTGTTTTAGTCAGCAGTGAAATTCCCATTTTAAAACACTACTGAAATGTACAGAGAGTATCTTAGAGTTTTAGAGTATTGAGATGCACTTAGAGTAACACATATTTCTTTTAATTTTCAGGAAGCGTTTGGATTGAAACCTTTCAGGACTCTTTTCGCAGGGCGCATTATTTTTACATTTGGGAGAAACAGAAGGTATTGTATTTTATCTTACTTTTCTATATTTCCTCTCACAAAAATGAAGTTTTTCCAATGATAGGAAAGTAAAACACAAGATATATTGAATTTATTTGAGTCTTGATACATCTGAATTTTTTTATAAGCAAGTAAAAATTCTTATTTATTTATTTATTTTTGGGTCCAGTCGTGGGGCCTGAACTCTGGGCCTGGGCGCTGTCCCTCACCTCTTCAGCTCAAAGCTAGCGCTCTACCACTTGAGCCACAGTGCCACTTCCGGCTTTTTTCTTTTTGCTTATGTGGTGCTGAGGAATCGAACCCAGGGTCTCATGCATGCAAGGCAAGCACTCTACCACTGAGCCACCTTCCCAGCCCAAAATTCTTATTTATATTAAACTAATTCTATCCATTTTAATCATCTGAAAGATTTACTAAAAAGTTGTAGCTATTAGAGTATAGCAGTATAAGTCAGGTATAAGTATAGTGGTTGCTACTAAAGTATAGCATTCATTTAAAGAATACCTTGATTAGAAAATGAGATATTTAAAGTTCCTGTTTATGTAAGACAGTGTGACATCTACTGAACGCTTAGGCAGGCAATCTCAGTCACCCCTGTCCGTGACAGCTCTCCCCTCCAATGTAGGGATCAGCTGCCATCTGTATTTCTGTCAGCCTGTTGGCAAGGCCCATAGCCTTTTTGCACCAGGCCACCTGGCTCTTCCTCTGAGCTTCCTTCCATCAGCTAAGTTCCCTCATAGCCTTTCCACCTTTGTTTCATTGAGGTAGATTTGTAATTGATCTGCTTGTAGACCTAGTAATATGTGACGTGTTGATAAGAAGAAAGGATGTTAAAGATCATTAGTTGAGAAACCTACCTGCTTTTTCTTTTTTGTTTTTGTTTTTGTTTTAGTACCTTATTTTATGTGGGTAGCTATAACAAAACGGCATAGATTGAGTACTTTTTTTTGTTGTTGTTGTTTTTGTCGGTTGTGGGGCTTGAACTCTGGGCCTGGGCCCTGTCCCTGCGCTCTTCAGCTCAAGGCGAGACCGCTTGAGCCACAGCACCACTTCCAGTTTTCTAGTCGTTTATTGGAGATAAAAGTCTCACGGACTTTCCTGCCCAGGCTGGCTTTGAACCGTGATCCTCAGATCTCAGCCTCCTGAGTAGCTAGGATTACAGGCATGAGCCACCAGCGCCCTGCAGATTGGGTAGCTTTTAAAGAACAAGTTTATTTCTCAGTTGTGGAGGCTGGAAGTCCAGCAGACACCTTGTCTGCTGAAGGCCCCTCATCTTCATAGTTGGCCATCTTCTTGTTGTAACTTCACAGAGCAGAAATGGGTAGGAAGTGCCTGAGCCTCTTTTGTAAAGGTATTAATTCCTTCTCATGATGTCAATGCATTCAAGACTTAATCACTTCTTAAATACCCACTCCTGTGCACTACCATCTATAAATAGGCTTCAGTATATGAATCTGAGGGATACAAACATTCACTGTAGCATACCCCAAAGATGATTTGGATAAAGTGTGTGGTAAACAAACTCCTACTGATATGTATCCAAGTGCACAAGATACATGTTAATTGCTGTAACAAAACAACTTCAGCAGATTGCCCTTTGGTAGTGGGGTTTGAATTCAGGGCCTCACACTTGCTGGACAGTTGCTCTTCTTGAGTCATACTCCCAGCCCCTTTTGCTATTTTTCAGGTAAGATTCTATTTTTCAGGTAGGATCTCACTTTTGCCTATAGCCTGGTCTCATTTATGATCCTTCTACCTGTCTCCCGAGAAACTGAGATTACAGTTCTGAAACTCTTTGCCCAGATTGTTGGTTGAGAGAGGGTTTTTTTCTTCTGGCTGGCCTCAAACCACAATTCTCTCCCATCTCTACCTCCAAAGTAGTTGGCTCCTGTGCCACTAGCCAGGAGGAAATATTTCATTTCTTTTAGCTCACAGTTTTATAGGTTTCAGTCTATTTACTCGCCAGCTCCATTGTTTCTGTGCCCGAGAAGAAGCAGTAGTAGATCATGGTAGCAGTAGTATATGCTTTTGCAAAACTGCTCACCTCATGGTGGCCAGATAACAGGGAAAGACAAGGAGAGAAAGATGCAACCCTCAGAGCTACAGCCCCAGTGACGACATCCTCCAAGCAGGCCTCGCTCCCAGTAGCCATTCACCTAGGAACTCATCAGTGGAGCAATCCATTGATACAGGTTACACCCTCATCCTGATAACTGTGACCAAGCCTCTCACACAGGAGCCCTTTTCAGGAATACTTTATATTCAGACCAGAGCACCCTGGCTTCCTTCTTAGTGTCTCTCTACCTTTATAGCTCTGCTGACTTGCATTTTTTTCTTTTAAAAAACCTTTTGAGCCAGGCACCATGGCTCACACCTGTAATCCTTGTTACTCAGGAGGATGAGATCTGAGGATCACGGTTCAACACCAGCCCGGGCAGGAAAGTTTGTGAGACTCTTACCTCCAATTAACCATGAGAAAGCTGGGGCTCAGGTGGTGTAGAGCACTCACCTTGAGCTGAAGAACTCAGGGACAACGCTCAGGTCCAGAGTTCAAGTCCCACAACTGACAAAAAAAAAACAAAAACAAAAACAAAAAACAACATCACCTTTTTGGTAGACATCTAGCTTGGAATAGAAATAGATAAAGGAAGGGTATATAAATGCACACAATAAAATAATATTGTTTATGTTGCAGCGAGTAGACCAATTGTTTAAATATATACTTATATACTGAATATTCATGGTATCTATTCATATAAAATAACACAAACCACTTTTACACATTTTCTGAGTCACTTGTCAGTAGGCATTTCTGTGATTTGATGGAAGCAGTTTTTTATGGTAATAAACATTTGAAAAACTGTTAAAGCATACTCACTACTGGCAAAGAAGCATTGTTTTCCTCTGCTTGTCAGTTGCTTATATGCCTAGGTTTGCTTGGATCTTTATCTTCCTGTTACACTTCCCAGGTAGCTGGGATAACAAACAAGTAACACCACACCCAATTTGTTAATTGAGTAAGTTCTGACATTTTTTTTTTTTTTTTTTGCTCAGGCTGGTCTTAAGTCATGATCCTTTATATTTCTGTCTCCTGAATAGATAGGCCTAAGAGTGTGATCCAGTTGGCTTTTGTTTATATACCACTGTATAAAATGAAAAGAGTTTATCTTTCTTAGTCCAGAAAAGGTACATTCTGAGACTTTCAGTGGATCCTTAAAACAATAGTACTGATGATCTTCATATGTACTGTGCTTATTCCTGAGCATATGCTAGGTTAGTGCTGTGTATTTCTTAACTCTAGCTTGAAATATGGCAACAAAAGTAGCACAGATCAATTTTTTCTTCTTAACAATTTCATGGATCAGTTGTTCTTATGTACATCTTAGCAATTTATGAAGTAGGGAACTTTTACTTTTTTATTTAAAAGTTTGTCTTTTTGGTATATGCAAATGGAGAGTTTCACTATTCTTATGCTTTGTGCTCCTATTAAGTAAAATAAGTGTTACCTGAACACCTGTACTGTGATAGAAGACCTACTAAGTAACTGATGGGAAGTAATGAGGAGCAGAATGGATATCGTGGACAAAGAGGTAGTTCTCTTCAGGGATGTGGCATGAGATTTCATTACCACTCACAATGACACGTAATGCAAAAACTTGCACATTATTTTTGGGTTTTTCCATTTAATATGTTTGGATCATAGTTGATCTCAGACAAACTCAGTGAGTGCAAAGTAAAGCTTTGGATAAGGGGCAACTACTGAGTCATCCTTTTTTTGTCCATGGATAAGTTGAGCAGGACTGCCTCTGGAAATCCACAGGGGCCCTCTTTTAAATGGCATAGAACCTATGCATAGCAATTATCCCTAATAGTAAAATCATTGAACCAGTTAAGACTGCTATCTACTTGACCCAGTTCTCTGCTTTCATCACATTTCCCTCCCCATATCCATTTGTTTTATTGCAAATGTCATAATGTGATTAAACTGGCCTTTATTTCATTTTTCTAAAGATCTAGACCAGTCCAGAGTAGGATTGACAGTTTCTGACTTTCCACTTTAAGGTAAGGTGGTATATCAGAGTCAGTAGTAATAATAGTTATTGATTTTCCCCTAGGGCACACGATTTCCAGAAAAACAATTAGTAAAATCCCTCATAGACTTGCTTTTTCCTCCCATTATATTGGAGTTACAGGTTTTAAATATGTTTTCTTCCCATATATCCAGGTTAAAAAAAGTTTTCAGTATAAGGTCCGTGTTTGGAAGTGACTCACTACTATTTGAATTTTTATAGGTTTGTATTTTGCTGAGTATAAGAAAATAAAAGGCCCAGTGCCAGTTCTTACTGGGTCAAGATTTATTTTAAAGTACCAACATTTCCTCGGCTTTTTGATACTTAAAAAGTCCTGGAGGGGGGAAAAAAGTTTTAGCAGGGTTTCTCCTAGTAAGGAAAATCTGGAGTGTTTATGCATTAGTACTAAGAGAAGAAGTATAGTTGGTGAGTTTGCCAGAGGCTAGACTCCTGAGGAATGTTGTTTTATTCTGAGTGTGTAGTAGGGTCTGCAAAGACTTGTAGTTATATTTGTGTCATTTGCAGAGCTCTAGACATGGAATGTTTTACCAGTGACTTATAAACGGTGTCAGTCTCAGAAAATGATCAAGACAGGGCTGACTAAGGCAGTTATGACTTTGTAGGACTTTATTAGACGGCATTTGTGAAACATATTACAAAAACAGCCTGGCTTGAAGTTGAATGCTAGTTCTGCCTCTTACCTGCAAACGACTCTTCTTTGCTAAGACTCATCTGTAAACTGGATTATATCTATTTTATGGATAATGATTGAGATAATATTAGACTTCAGTAGTATTAGAAATAGTTGGTATTTACTTGCATCTGCTTTGTAAAAGCTAAACATAATAACCAGGAATAACTCATTAAATAGCTTAAAATTTATATTTATATTTCCTATTGGGAAATTTATGTTTATATAAATTTATATTTCATATGGAGAGTACCGTGTAGAACTAATTTCCTCCCACATATCCAGGTTCAGAAAAAGGTATTTGAATCTGCTTGAAGTTGTTAAGCTACCACCTTTGATCCCAAGCAGATTGAAATCAACACTCTCATGGTTTCACATAGAACCTGATAATCTAAGTGGGAATCCCAACTCTGCTATTCACTTACTGGTAGGTTACTTTGGGCAGACGCCCTAACTAATGTTCATGTTCTGTTCTATAAAATGGGCAGTTCATAGTGTTGTTTTGGAAAATATAAATGAAAGCCTCATTCATAATGCTGTTGTTTTTATTTTTATTTTTATTTTTTTTGGGTCCTGTCGTGGGGCCTGAACTCTGGGCCCGGGCGCTGTCCCTCAATGCTGTTGTTTTTAAAAGAGAAAACTTATATTTATTTTTCTGTATGGCTGTTTGGGTTTCTCTGCCCATGGGGAGTTCTTTGATGTGGCGATTAATGTTAGAATTTGGGGATTAAATAATTTCTCATTTTATTTTAATACTACTTATCTCTTTGATTTATGTTAATATAAGGTAGTTCAAAGATGATTATTTTAATTTTTACCTTCTATGGCTTGTTATCTATACCGTATTCGAATTCTCTGTCATCTAGGAGATTATTTTACAAAGATTTTAATATCATATATATTATTATTCATTTGGTAGCTTGACTTTTAATCTTGTTGTTCCTTCTGCTAGATTTCTTATGTATTTTGGGTCCAAAGAAGGAGCAAGGGAGAATGGGAGAAAACTCTGTACTTAAGATCAATATATTATTAGCCTTAAGCATATATCTATCTTCTCTAAAGTCTTTAGTTGAATTGATTCAATGAAAGTAGGTTGGGTTTCTTTTGTTTAGTGAGTTGGTTTGTTGGTTTTTGGTATTTTTGTGCCAGTTTTGGGGCATGAACACAGAGCCTTGAATTTTTGCTTGGCTTTTTCTGCTTCTGCTTTTTGCCGATTTGTTGGATTTGTCTGCCCAGATGGCTTTGAATTTCTCTCCTCAGATTTTAGCATCCTGACTAGCTAGTGAAATACCGATGCCCAGCTCACTGACTGTGTTTTAAAACTGTACCAATTTAATAATTCCAGTAGTACTAGAGAATATGGTTTAAACTTTTTGAAGGAAATCTCTTACTTTTAGTGGCTTTACATGTATTGTTTTTTCTGAGACATGATAAAATATTTTTCTGAAAATGATAGACAAATGTTGATGTTACTTATAGAGTTAAGTTTATTTTCAAGTTTATTGTTTATTTTAAGTAAATTTAAAAAATCTCCCATTTCTAGTGGGAAATTGATGAATTTATAAGAATTCTTAAGTCCCATTACTAAATATTGTGACATGTTACATTGTTATAAAACTTGAAGATTTCTAGAATTAAATAAAGTTTTAGAACGGCTACCAACTAAAATTGTAGGGTTTTGTTTTTGTTGTTTGTTTTTTGTGTTAGTTCTGGGACTTGAATTCAAGGGCCTGGGCTCTGTGCCTAAGCTATTTTGCTCAAGGTTAGCACTCTGCTACTTGAGCCACAGCTCCACTTCTGGCTTACTGTTGGTTAATTGGAGGTATAGTCTTAACAGATTTTTCGTTCCCTAGTCTGACTTCTTGAGTAGCTAGGATTACAGGTGTGAGCCATCAATACCTAGCTTTGAGTTAGAAATAAAAGCCCTTTGACTCAAATTAGTCCTGTGACTCAGACCATTATTGACCCACTCCGTTTCCAACTTGACCTGTAATGTAGGACTACTTGAAGAATGACAGGGGAGCATCTCACCTGGTAGGGTTCTCCACTTTACTCCTACAGGGCATTCACCTACAGTGTTATTTCCCCTTGTTTCCACTGTGTCTTTGCATCCTCTGTTTAATTCATCATCTCCTGAGTGTATTTGGCCTTGGGACCTTTCTCCTTCTTCCAGTGATTACATTTCCTCTCCTTCCCATTTTCTTTCCTTTGGATGAGCACGTACAGTTCTGCAGAACATCATTAGCTAGGTGGTAATATGGAGCATGATTTTACCATTTCAGTTATTTTCAATAATATATTTGGAAAGCCTTTGCTTTGACATATATTTATTTTCAGTTTAATTAGGATCAGTGAAATGTTATGCTGATGTTTATAAGGTTCCCATGAGAAAATGTGACTTAAAATTATGTGTCTTTTCCCTCAGGTGAATGAACCCACTTACATTTTAATTTATTGTGGCATTTTACATGAAATTGTGTGAATAGTTGAAAAAATATTCTGTTAATGAAAACATAAGTTATAGAAGATTGTATGAATACTAACTTAAAACAGTCAGTAGTATCTCAACTCACCCACCTGGAAATTCAAAGTACCAGTAGTTAGTTGTCCTAAAGATGTTCTCAAAGACCATTCCACCTGGAACTTTCCTTCTCTTCCCTGCATCTTGAACATCGACAGTGGCAGTGTTTCTAGCTGCAGTCGGCATTTTCCTCAACTGTATGAAGTACAGAGACATTTTTAGTAAGTTCCATTGGGCAAATTTGCATCATGTACTTAAGTCCATGCCCCTTATTACTGGAGTAAACATTACTTGTCACAAGTAGCTTGGCCTAATTAGGATTTATCTCCTAAGAGACAGAGGGTGAGCTCTGCCAGCAAGTAAGTTTGAGGCCATAACATTTTCATATCCAGTGAAGATTGTAGTGTTTTTCAAATTTTTTCTAACTCTCCTCTGAGATCACAAAATAGTCAGGCTTGTGGAGTGCCTACTTAATGAATTATAGTTGTTCTAGGTGCTGGGCCTTAGCACTCAACTAAAGAGAAGAAAATCCTTCTTTGTCTTTGTGGAGCTTACATTTTTTTTTTTTTTTTTTTTTGGTAAATAGACAAATCCATTCTATTTTCTGGTGATTTTTGTTGTTGTTGTTTTTCTTTGCATTGCTGTGGTTGGAACTTAAGCCCTTGTACTTGCTAGGCAGGCATTCTCACTGAGTCATACTTCCAGTTTAGACTATGATCCTCCTATTTACACTACCTAAGTAGATGGGATTACATATATATATATATATATATATATATATATATATGTGAGCCACCATATCTGGTCTATTTTTAGATAGGGACTCTAATATTTGGTTGGTCTGAAAAAGCAGTCTTCTTGTCTCTACCTTTGAAAAGGCTGGCCTTTCTAGTGTATACCACCCCAACTGGCCGTTATGGTATCTTACTAATAAATGCTGAATAAGGTAGAAGAAAAGAAGGCAGAATGGAAGATCTGAGAGAAGGGGTATGACATTTTAGATTATGTCCTTCAGAGTCCTCACCTAGATGATTTCAGACTGTGCTGACATGCTAACTAGTGGTACAATGATTTTGGAATTAATATTCCTATCAATTACAGATGCAGGCAAGGATGCAGCCACAAGGGAACCCAAATACAGTGTTGGTGGGACTGGAAACTTGTTTAATGACTTTGGAAAGCAGCGTGGAGATTCCTCAACAAATTAAACATAGAATTAACCTATGATCCAGCAATTCTGCTCCTGGACATTTTCCCAAAAGATTATAAACCAGGATATGATAAAGCTACCAGCACAACCGTTGTTTATTGCCTTACTATAGAATCAGTGTATAGAATCAGACCAGATACCCCTCAGTAGATGAATGGATCAAGAAACTGCAGTATATATCTACAGTGGGATTCTGTTTATCTATTAGAATGACATAGTGCCATTTGTAAAGACATGGAAAGACTTGGAAACATTGTGTTAAGTGAAAAAACTCAGGCCCAGAGAGACTAAGGCTGTATGTTTTCCTGTATATAGGTGGAAGCTAGATTTTAGCTTACAAATTCATAAATAAACACATTGGGTGGTATGCAAGTGTATATGAATGTATTTTAATTGCAGTATGGCAGATTCAAGGGAGATCTCAAATGGTATGATTCCTTAGAAAGTCAAAGTCAAAGTTCAGGAAAAGAAAGCACACCAGAAAGCCTGTACTTGAAAGGGATCAAGGGGGAAGGGGTAGACAAATGAAGAGAAGAAGAGGGGAGAAATATAGACAAGATCCAAGTATATCCTAAAAAATTAAGAAGAGTAAAGGGAGGGGTGGGTAGAGAAGGGATCGGTGAGAATGTTGAAAGATGTGACATTGATCAAGATATATTCATAAACTGCTTTAAGTGGCAACTCCTTTTTACAACTACTTAAAGATACATTTTTTAAAAAAATTATTTAAAAAGAAAAAGAAGCCTGTTCTTGTGGGTTCTTGGGGGGTAAGTGAACTCAGCCTAGCATTTGCTTGTCAAGCACTTTACCATTTGAGCTACACCCCAGTCCTTTTGCTATTGGTTAATTTGGTTTTGTTTTGTTTTTCCCAGAGTCTTATACTTTTTCCCTCGCTGGCTTGAGACTATGATCCTCGTATCTCTGCCTGCCTAGTACTTGGAATTTTAGGCATGTACCACCATACCTTTCTTGCTATATATCCTTTTTTTTTTTTTTTTTGGTTGGTGGTGGGGCTTGAACTCAGAGCCTGTGCCCTGTCCCTTTGTGTTTGTGCTCAAGGCTAGCTCTCTACCACTTTGAGTCACAGCTCTATTTCTGGTTTTGAGTGATTAATTGGAGCTAAGAGACTCCGGGCTGGCTTCAAGCCATGATCCTCAGCTCCTGAGTACCTAGGATTACAGGCATGAGCCACCTGTGCCAGGCAGTGTACACCTACTGAAATTTTAGCTGGGTGTATAATTTAAATCCTATGAAATGCACCAATTGTAATTATTCTATTTGATAAATTTGAGTGAGTTTATTTAGATGTGAAAGCATTGCCACAGTCCAGGTTTAGGACATTTTGACTGCCACAAATAGTTTCTTAATGTTCATCTGTACTGCTTCCCTCTTTGTCTTCTTCAGGAGGTAAAATTGTTTTAAAATACAATTTTAGCAGTTCTAGATATTTCAGACATAAATAGAGTCAGTTAATACAATATTCTTTGGGTCTAGCTTTTTCTACTAAGTATTACATTGCTGCAATTTGTGCTTTTTTGTTATCAGTTCATTGCATTTGCCATTTTTTTTATTTTTGTTATCACTTTATATTTAATCTCTCTACCAATTGATGTATAGTTTCGATTTGTTTACAACTTTGGCTTTTATGATGGACACTGCTATCATTATTTGTTTAATGTCTAAGTTTTAAACTGTTGGGCATTGAAAATGTGTGTATTTGTGCTACTTTGTAACTACCAAACTACCAAACTGTTTTCCAAAGCAGATAGCCTGTTTTGTATTCTTACTAGCATTGTGATAGTAGCTATTTCTCTCTGTTCCCTCCCACCTTGACATTTATTTGATCAATTTTTAAAAGTTATAGCTATCTTAGTAGGATTTTATGTGCATTTCTCTAATGAGTAATGATTTATATTGAACATCTCTATATATGTTAACTTAATATTCATATGTTGTTTTGTTTTGGGTGAATTGCCTTTGTGTCTTTTGCCGATTTAAAAAAATGGCTAAAATGGTTAATTCATTTTATTGGTGAGTTCTCTGAGGATTTTAGTAAATTATAGTTATCAATTCTTTTTCCTTTTGTGATTTGCAAATGTTTTCTCCCACTCTAGGATTTTTTTGTTTTTTCTTACTTGTGTCATTTGAAGATTTTTGCAGTATTTCAGTTTTTAAAAATGGATTGTGTTTTTCTTGCTCTACTTAAGCACTCTTCCTAACTTAAATTTCCAAGCTTTCTGCCTGTTTCTTCTTTTTGGAGGTCTGGTTGTCTTAATTGATTCAAATATGATCTGAATTGTTTATGTTGTTATAAAAATTTATACTTACTGACATATCTATTCACTTTTGTACATAGCTATCCAAATATTTCAACACCATTTATTCAAAAGATAAACTTTTTTTCATTAAATTGCGATGATACATTGAGAAAAAAATAAATGACACAAATGTGCATTTATTCTTCTGTACACTTATTCTGTTCTCCTATTTATATTTTTGTGTATAGCTTTATAGTAAGTTTTGATGTCAGGTAACTTAAGACCTGTAACTTTAATGTTAAAAAAACAATCAAGGTGGGATTTTGCTCTGTTAGTGTGGGCAATTGACCAATCAATTTGATTGTCAGTTGAATCTTTTTGTCTTATCAAGAGGAAAATGGGTTATATCATTTTATGTTTAGATCTTTAATTTCTGTCTACAATGCTTTGTAGTTTTGAGTATGCAGGATTTGTCCTTTAGTTAAGCTTATTAATAAGTCATTTTTTTAGCTGTGCTGTAAATGAATGAATTCATTTTTAGAATAGGTAATGGCATTCCTAGCATGTAAATGAAATGCAAATGGGTTTTGGTTTAGGCGATCTTATTGTTTATATTTCTAAGCATTTGAAAAAGGGTTTCTTTTGAGCAGATTTCTTAGAATTACCAACACAAAATGATAAGGACTACATACAAGGATATTTTGAACTTTTTTTGTCAACCCATTTAGCTTCATTTTTCTTGCTTTATTGTATTGTGGGGATACCATTGTTTATATTCCTTGCCTTTTTTGTGACCTTACAGAAAAATGCATTGGGTCTTGTACCACTTGCATGATGCTTTCTGTGTAACTCACATTCACATTAGAAGGGTTGTTTTGAACAGAGTCAATTAATGTAATATGCATTATTAATAGAACAAAGGACCCAAATCTGCTGATTGTCTCAGTAGATGTAGAAAAAGCTTTTGATAGCATCCTGCAAATGAACAAACTCAAACCGTAAGTAGAGAAAGCAACAACAGAAAATCCTACAGCTAATAATGTATAATTGTAGGGAAAAGTTGACTTCTCCCCTTAAAAGTTGGGAACAGAGTACTACTTTGATTCAACATTGGACTGTAGGTTCTAGAGATAGTTTTTCTCACTCTGATGTTTTATACAGCTAATTTTTGAGCTTGTAGAAAACATGAACAAAAACTGAAACTTTGTTTCTAGATTTATGTAGACTTTGTTTCTAGACTTACCACTTAATCTTGTGGTCTTTATTCTTGCCATATTGTGAGTCTTCGTGTGTTCAGTCCATATACTTGTTACTGAAAACAAACCTGAATTACTCTGTTCTCATTTTTCTCCATTTTTCTGCTTTGCTTACTTCTTATCACTCCTTGTCATCTTCAGGTTGAGGTAATCAAGTCCTGTTTTCTTCTTGGCTTTTGGAAAATATTTTGGTTATTATTATTATTATTTTAATTATTAGAGCTTCAGGATATTTGGGTATCATAGCATTGTTTCTTCCAAGAAGCAGTTCCTCAAGGCTTTAGTAAAGCAGCTTTCTCTTTTTCCTTAGGTTCACTGCTTCAATTATTTTATTCTGATTCCATGTTTGTCTTACTCATGTAGTAATTCCAGCACAGTGTTGAACTAAGTTATGTTCATTGCAAATGAACAGGATCTTGCTTTTTTGAAGCATCATATTCTGAGGTACCCTTTAATAACATTCCTTTAAAATGTTTATTATTACTCTTGTAGTTTGCTTTTTTTTAAACAGAATATGTCCATTTGGAGACTTTCTTTTCTGGGTAACTATACTGAAAAAAGAGTAAGCTAGAAAGATAAAATTTCAAAATCCCATCAAGTTGAATCATTTGACATCAATTTGTAGGTCACCATTGACAGCATTCTTAAATATAGTTACTTTCTTGTTCTAACTTTAAAATAGAAGGTAATAATATATTTCAAGAAGGAGAGAAATATAACTGAGAACGGGACAATTAAATTCTGCTAGAATTTCATTGATTTGATAGATAACATTGACAAGCTGCTAGATGGGTTTGCTTTGGGTATGGTATCCAAGGTTGGAGATTATAATTTGAGAAAATTTCTGAAGTTATTATTAAAATTTTTTCATGATTCTTCCTTTCCTCTTTAGTTCTATCCATTTCTTTTAAAAATTTTATTGTCGGAGCTGGGAAGGTGGCTTAGTGGTAGAGCACTTGCCTTGCATGCTCGAGGCCCTGGGTTCGATTCCTCAGCACCACATAAGAAAAAAGCCGGAAGTGGCGCTGTGGCTCAAGTGGTAGAGCACTAGCCTTGAGCTGAAGAGCTGAGGGACAGCGCCCAGGCCCAGAGTTCAGGCCCCATGACCGGACCCAAAAAATAAAAATAAAAAATAAAAAAATAAACTCTCCTGTTTAAAAAAAAAAAATTTATTGTCAAGGTGATATACAGAGGGGTTACAGTCACGTAAGTAAGGTAGTGATTGTACTTCTTGTCTAACTTGTTACCCCTTCCCTCATTTTTCTCCCTCTTCCCCTCCCAATCCCCCTTCCTGAAGTTCTTATCACATTCTAATAAGTATTACTGCAAATTTGGTATTTTTAAATACATGTGCAACTAGCTTTTTTCTAGTTATAAATGATTAAGGAATATGATTGTTTCCTGCTCCTCTGAAAACTTTTATCAGAATTAAAATCAAGGACTGATTTGATTTTAAGATACATTTTTGGGTTTCTACTCAATATCTGAACTCTAGTTATTTCACTGAGTTAGAAGATCAAATAAGACACTGTTTGTGAAAGAACTTTGCAGCCAACTGGTGAAGCATGTGTCTTGCTTAATGACTGCTTCCATTTTTCCTTCTTCTGACCAAACCTGCTTTTTTATTCAATGGAGATGGCATGAAAATCCAGAAAGATGGGCTGGGAAGGTGGCTCAGTGGTAGAGCGCATGCCTTGCATGCCAGAGGCTCTGGGTTCGATTCCTCAGCACCACATAAGAAAAAAGAAAAAAGCCGGAAGTGGTGCTGTGGCTCAAGTGGTAGAGCGCTAGCCTTGAGCTGAAGAGCTGAGGGACAGCGCCCAGGCCCAGAGTTCAGGCCCCATGACAGGACCCCCCAAAAAAAGCAAACAATGCTCAAAATCCAGAAAGAACTACCTCCATAGTGTATACCGCCCTCTTAGAATTGTTTTTTCATACTTCTACTATGAAGTAGGTAGTTTAAAATCGTGACTGTCTTCTGGCTAGGAAGGTGGCTCAGTGGTAGAGTGCTTACCTTGCATGCATAAGGCCCTGGGTTTCATACCTTAGCACCACATAAACAGAAAAAAACAGAAGTGGCACTGTGGTTCAAATGGTAAAGCACTAGCCTTGAGCTGAAAAGCTGAGGGACAGTGCCCAGGCCCATATAGTTCTAGCCCCACAACCAACCAAAAAAAAAAAAAAATTATGACTGTTTTCATCCTTTAATATTTTAATTAGAAAAGCAGTATATTTTTTATTGTAGAGAAACTAGAATAAATTATAAGGAAGATAAAATAATACTTTCAAATGCAAGAGTAATTGCTACATTTATTTTTGTAAAATTTTAAATGCAATTATGTTGAACAAAAGGTTACTTCCTTTTTGTCACTTATTTTATAGCATCCAGTATAACTGATTTTCCTAATATAATATTTTAGAGACTACATAGATCCCAGTGGGATAATAATCTCTTAATATACTTCTAGTTTTTTTTAAAAAATTGACATTTAATAGATATTTCTAATTTTTTTGGTATTAGAAACAATGTGTATAGGGAACATCCTTAAAGCTAAATATATGTACATGTCCTCCACAGCTGGGTTTTTTGTTGTTGTTGTTGTTTTGTTTTGTTCCTTCTAATCAGAGTAATTCTAGGCTTGGAATAGCTAAAGCAAAGAAAAAAAGACATACTTATATGTCTCACACACACATACACACAATTTATATTTCCCTGCCAAAGGACTCTTTCTATATTGTACTTGAAGAAGAAAAGGTACCACATTTATTGAATCGCATTAGATAGACTTGCAACTTGTTTGGAATTGTTACCAAAGTATCTTTTTCTGTCTTGTTATGGTGCACAGCTGACCAAGAGAGGAGGGGAGAATCTGAAGACTGCAGATGACACCAGAGCTACTTTTCAGCAGCCTTCTCAGTTTTCCTTCTCGGAAAGCAAGACACTCAAAGCTTGGAAACAGAGGGTGAGAATATTTTTACTGAGTTCTTTGGGCTTAATCATTGTAGCTTTAATGTATTTCAGACAATTCTTTCTCAGTTGTAAATTATCTTAGAATCCCAAATACATATTCTGTGCTTTACCTGTGTGAATTTTTTCACTACACAATGTGGTTAAGAAAATAAAGAGACCAACATCCTACCTTGAAGGAATTTATAAGTAAAGGATAAATATAAATAAATTAATTAAACACAACAAAAAGGTTAAATAAAAAAACAAACATGTTCTTGAGGATGCCATGGACAGGCTACTTCTGGAGAGGGGTTGGGAAGTTTAACAAAATAAATAATATTTGTGCTGATGTTACTTTATTAGGTTTTAACAACAACAAAAAAACCCACAGGAAATAAAAAGTTAATATAAAACCTGAAATAGCAATCTGACTTCAAATAAAAGTTAATTATTGTTTTCAAGAAAAATAGCAAAATGTATTGTTATTGTGGGTTAATTATGGTATAGGTCACTGATTACTTTTGGAATTCTGCAAAATGGTTACCACTTACAAGACATTTCAGAGAAATGATAGAATAATTGGATTACATTAACATAAGTAGGTGAGCAGTGAACAAAACAGATGATTGAGTTGTTCATTCTAGTTGGATTAGCATTCCTGTTTTCTTTTTTTTTTTCTGTCAATTGTGGGGCTTGAACGCTGGGCTTGGGCGCTGTCCCTGCGCTCTTCAGCTCAAGGCAAGCGCTCTAATGCTTGAGCCACAGCGCCACTTCCAGTTTTCTGGTGGTTTATTGGAGATAAGAGTCTCATGGACTTTCCTGCCTGGGCTGGCTTTGAACCTCGATCCTCAGATCTCAGCCTCCTCAGTAGCTAGGATTACAGGCATGAGCCACTGGTGCCTGGCTAACATTCCTGTTTTCTAGTATAGCTACAACCTAAATTCATTTGCCATGTCTTATGCTTTTAAACCTTATGCTATTTATTTTTGGGCAAGTGCAAAGCACCATGATGAGTTCACTTTCAGCTAGTGTACTGCAGACTCAGGTAGAAGGGAGGTGGAAGATACAGTGTTCTAAAACTTAGTGTCAATAATTTACCATGATATTTCCAAATAGGGAAGGTAACTTTGAGCCAAACCTTTATCTATATAAATAATATGCTTGGGGCTGGGAATGGGCTTAATTGGTAGAGTGCTTGCCTAGCATGCATGAAGCTCTGGGTTCAATTCCTCAGTACCACATAAACAGATAAGACCGGAAGTGGCGTTGTGGATCAAATGGTAGAACACTAGCCTTGAGCACAAAAAGCTCAGAGACAGTGCCCAGGCCTTCAGTTCAAGCCCTATGACTGGCATAAAAAGAAAGAAAGAAAGAAAATAGAAAAAAGGAATTAATACACTTGTCCAGTGATTATAGTACATTTCTTTAATTACTCTTTATATTCAGAAAACCAAGTGATGTAATCATTTCAGTTTTGCTCTTTAATGTTTATTTATTATATTTTTTATAATCATACCAATGTGTCAAATTCATTCAATAATCTAACACTCTGGAGATCGAGGTAGTGGGATTGAGAGTTTGGGGCCAGCATAGGCTACATGGGATGTGGCATTAGTCAAGGCATTTCTAAAAATGGAAGGGAACAAAGCAAAAAGGGGTGCAGAGAGAGACAGAGAGGAAGGGATGGAGGAAGGGAAAAGAAAAAAATCAGAGTTGGATTTTCTTTCTAGATTAAAAATTGATTTTCTAAAATAGTAAATAACTTTAAAAGCATAAAAAGTGTTTCAAAAACATTTCAAGATTTTAATAGTGAATATGTCAGGTGCATATGTTCTATAATGCATTTATTATTAAGCAATTCAGCATTTGGAATGAGGAGCTCCTGGTCAAATAAATTGGGAGATATGGGTCCCATTTCTTCTCAGTAGGCTTCCCATTCAGGAGCTTGTGTCTCAAAAAAGGTGAATCTGATAGATCAGTATTTGACTAGTTGAAAACTTTGTACTTATATATTTTGTCATATAGTAACATTCTAAAAGATTAATGTTTTATTTTTAAGAATGCCACTTTGAATGAGAGCAAAATGAAGAGTATAGGGAGAAAATAATTTTGTTATTGAATTTCACGAATATTATAAAGGTTTTATGTGTTAGACCAAATTTTCCTTCCTTAACTTTAATACTTAACCTCTTGTCAAGGATATAGTCATCTTATATAGTAGCTAACAAAATAAAACTCATCTTTGTTGTATTTTTTTGTGTTTTTTATTAATGTATGATTGAATTGTTGATGACTTGGCATAAATGCATTGAGTTCTTGTGTTACTTTTATGTTACATGTAGAGCCATCTGTATAATGATACAAAAATAGCCAGTGATTCAGCTAGTTTTGACAGGTTAGGTTGCCAGATTGTTACAAACGGCTTGTTGATGCAATAGCAATGGAAGAATAGTGGTTTCCCCTTCTTATCCATACTTCTCAGGTGGATGCCTGATGCCAAAGTACTACAGAATTCTACATCTACAGCTCCACACTGTTTTCTATACCTACATGCCTGGCATAGTTTATGAATTAGGCACAACAGAAGAATAATGACTTGTAATAAACTAGAGCAACTGTAACACTATTATAAAATTAGCAAAAAGTTGTTTTCTATTTCTCAAATATATCTTAGTGTATGGTACTAACCAAACTGAATCCTAGATGACTAAAACTGTAGAAAACAAAGCCACTGATAAGAAGAAATAGCAGTTTATAAAAAACTGTTCAAACATCTACCCCCAACTTTTAGGAAGAACATGTTACTGGCAAAACAAGATCAATACCTAGTCTGAGTAAGTTAATTTGGTAACCATTAATCACCATATACCAATATGGCTGTAATTGCCATTATCCAGTTTGGCTGTCTCATTGGCATTTCCTTGGCTTCGTGGACAACCCTGGTAAGAAAATCTGATTGCTTGGCTCAGATGAAGTGTTGTTACTTTTCAACATTGCTTCCATTCACTCTAATTTCCTTTCTCACAGCCAAACATCTTATTTCAGTCTTATCATTTCCTCTTTACTGATGTGACCAGAGCTTCCGAAAATGCCACTGTATATGTCACTTCTCTATGAAAACATACGTAGTGATTTGTATAGCATAATGATCAACCTTAATTTGCTATTGCAGTAGAAAATGTTATTATAATTAATGCATTTTCTAAGTATAATATCTTTAAAACAGGACATGTTTTATCTCTTTTACTTAGTCTTTTCATTGATCAAGGGAAATTCTTACTATACTAAAACCCCCATATGAATTCTTTTCTCTGAAAGTTTTCCAATAAATAAAATAATTTAAAAATCTGTGGATGGTACTGCCATTTCACTTTGTCTTTTTCGCTTGGGCTAACTTTTCACATTTGCCCTTCAACCTTGTGGTCTGTGGTTTGCGCATCTGAATTTGGTGCCATTCTAAGAGTTTTTATTATACATTTTATTAAAAAAAACTAGAACCTTCCATTTCTAGATGAGAAATAAACTAGTAATTTTTAACTATCTTGATCTCTTTTTTTTTTTCATTTTATATGCAAGACGGTTCTTATTGCCAATCTGCCATGCTTCTGTTGTGAAGGTATTCTCCAGCTGTTGCCAGGCCTCTCTGCTCCCTCCCTGCCTATTGTAGACTGACCTCTAGGCTGGAACATCTCAAAGTATCCCTGGTGGTGGTCCAGTTCTTGCTTGTGTGTTTTTATTTTATTTCAACTTTTGAGTAACTCAATTATACTTTTAAAAGGCTTTGGCCCATGTCAACTTGGAAATTAAGCAAAAGATGGAAAATATGTCCCAATATTTTGTCATTAAATTCAGTAGACATTGGGTTATTGTTTCATTCTACAAAAGTTACCCAGTTATTAGCAATTCTGTTCTTTGAGGAATTCCCCCCCCTTTTTTTTTCCTTTATGATAATGGAGATTAAACTCAGGGCCTTATACTGTCATTCACTTTCTTGCTGTTGGCTGCCCTTCCACCACTTGAGCTAGTCCACTAGACCAGTTTTTTGTTTGTTTGTTTTTTGTATTTTGTCAGTCATGGGGCTTGAACTCCAGACCAGTTTTACTAGTTACATTGAAGATGGGTCTTGCAGACTTTTCCTGCCTTTCTGACTTCAAACCTCGATCCTTTAGGTCTCAGCTTCCTGAGTAGCTAGGATTATAGGCAGGTACTAGGGCCCAGCAAAGCTTTTCTAACATACTTTATTTCATGGATACTCCCTTTCTTGGGCTGAAGTCCCTCACTCTAAAGAATGCTAAAGTTTATTTTCCATTTGGGAAAGCCTAGATTATCCCTAGAGTTATCTACATTATCTACATGCCTCCTCTGAAGATAATTCCCTCCTTTGACTTCTGTTCTTTTTCCCCAAATTTGCCCTTTGGTGCTTTCTCTATTTGTCCATGCCTTTTCTTAAGTATTGTCACACTACATCACAGATTATATTTTCTCATGACCAAATTGTGGACTTAGTAAACTCTACTTTATCACTTAGTTATCCTTGTAGTTTCAGCTGTTAACATCTGCCAGCTTCTTTACAAACATTTGTGAATTTGTGGGTTTGGTACTTTTTCATAGTAAATTCAGAATAATGCTGAGATGTTTCAAGACATCCTTAGTCTATTATTCTTCTTTACAAAAAGGTTGTTCTTACTTCAACTAGATAATGCATAAAAAACATTCTTTATCTGGATAGTTATGGGAGAAATTCTTGGAATTAGAAAGTAGATATTTTGTTTGAAGACAACCAAGACTGTCCTTCTTTTACCTCAGTAGCACAGAAGTACTTCAACTTCCTGTTCTTAGGATCCTTTTAGATTCTTAAAACCATTCAGGTCCCAAGTAAGTTTTTGTTGGTGGGAGGCATATATCATGATACTTGCCACATTCAAAATTTAAAATGAGAAAAGTTTAGATATACAGAAAACACTTCATTTGTTATCAGAGCAATGACATAGCCTCGAGAGAAAAATACCAAAAAAGCAGTTAGTATTTAGTCTTGTAGAAGTAGTTGACCTCCTGCCCCTACTGAATAGATCATCAGTATCCTTGGGAGCCCTGGACCACACTTTGAAAACTGCTGTGTTGCAGGACTTTTCAGAGTCTGTATTTTGTTTTAGTAATACAACTTAGCTTTCATGTTTCTAGGTTAGTTTTGATGTTTTTTTTTTTTTAACATCTTCAAGACTTCTCATATTACCCTCTCTCCTATTAATGTCTAGACATAGAATGTGCTGGAACTAATTACCAGTGCTAGCTTGGCAGTCATGAGACAAGAGATGCTTACTCAAGGAGAAGTCATTTTATTTGTGGATACTGTTAAGGTCATTCCTAGTTATGCCCTGACAGTAACCCTGGCTTTTAAATGACTTGTGAACTTCCAAATACTCCTCAAAATGATTCCCCTTAAAAGGATTCTTCTTTCTCCCGAGGTTTGGGGGTTTAGTAATTTTCTTAATGAGGTCACTGGAATACAGTTGATGTCTTCTTTGGTGGCAGTAATAGATTTCTCTTTAAGTCTTTCCTTCATCTCTCCTTTGTCTGACCTTCTCCTCCTCTTGCCTTAACCTGATCCCTGATGTTGGAACTCCTTTTCTGAGAGTACAGTCTGCTCTCTGGCAGATATTTACTTGGCTCTAGTGGCTCCTGTTCTTTTTCACTCTCTACTCTCTTACCTTGGCTGATACTCTGTTAAATTCTTTCTGAGGTCTTAGCAGGACAGTCAGTCTCTAGAGTATTTAACGACTCCTCAAATTGCGTAGGTACAGGGTCTTCCCTGAGGGTTCTGGGAATGCATTATGTACCTTTCAGTTGGATGGCAATACAAGATGGCTGCTACTCAGACTCTTGATTTATTAACAGCTCTTTTAACTCATGGTCTTTTTATTGTAAGATGATGTCATGATTTGACTGGAATTTGGGGACTTAGTATCATTAATGAGTGATAATCTAGAAGCCAAAGCTCACAGAATGTTGGAAGTTTTTATCTTTTAATGCTATGTCCAAACATAGTAGGTGTAAATAGTAAATACTTGCCCAGTTAATTTTTTTCTTATTAGTGTTAGATGAAACTATTAACTCCAACAATAACTTAACCAGATAATTTAAGCCAAACAATCCATCACTTCTCACTCCCTATCAGAGCCAAAGGAAACATGTCTTCAGATTATTCTGGACAGGTACATGTGTCTTTCTTAACAAGAAGAACCCTTACCTAATACTTAGTGAAGATTGATATTCAAAATGTATAAAGTTCAGATTCCAAACAAGAGCTAATGCTGACTTGTTAAAAAAAAACAAACTAGCAAAATTTTTGTTTTCCTTGAAACTTGATACGAATCACTCCATCATAATTTTTTATACACCTTAGGTTTAAACTATTGCAGTTATTTTAATTATTTTCATCGTTAGCTGTTAAATAGCTCCTATTTTATAGCACAGTTTATGTGCTGCAAACTTTTCTGAATATTTAAACAATCTTCCATTGTTTTCAGAGCTTTTTCTTCTACTTCCCTGCCCCTGCCTTATTTTGACTAGGCTTCTCTGCACTAGCTGCTCTACAAGTTCTTCTCATCTCTAAGCTATCAACAATCCTAGAGCTCCTGTTTTTGTTTTAAAATATGTATGTAATCATCTCACTGCCTATAAACCTTCCACTGTCCACCAGATAAAGGCCAGAAGCTCCTTGGCATGGCCTTGACTCAAAAGTCCTTGGTCTAAGCCAGGTGCCGGTGGCTCATGCCTGTAATTGTAGCTACTTAGGAGGCTAAGATCTGAGAATCATGGTTCAAAGCCAGCCCAAGCAGGAAAGTCCAGGAGACTCTGATCTCCATTAACTACCAGGAAACCGGAAATGGCATTATGGCTCAAGTGGTAGAGCGCTTGGCTTGAGCTGAAAAGCTCAGGGACAGTGCCCAGGCCCAGAACGGACCTGTTCAAGTCCCAGAACTGACCAAAAAAAAAAAAAAGTCTTTGGTCTAGTAGCATTTCCAACCTAATCTCCAGTCAAGAGGAAGAGTCCTCTTTCCTGTCACAATCAGTTCTTCCCTGACTTTGCAAGTGTATTTGTGCAGCCTAGAATAGCTGCCATTCTCTTCTGCCAGATTAGCCTTTACACATCTCTCATTATCACCTGCACATAGAGATAGGAATGAGAAACATAGTGTATACATAGCCTACTTTGTGTTTTAGGTTACTTTTGCATAGGGTTTTGTGTGTACTGTTCATTCCCATGTGTTATGAACACAGATCACTCTACCCTTTTCCTGTACTTTGGGAAAGTGTCTCTGAATGAATTTGAGTGCGGTTGTTATTCAACACAATCTTGGATTTATTGTTTTTTAAAGGGAATACATTGTACATTCTTTGACATCGAGAAACTTCTTACCTTTACATTAATTACTCTTTAGCAATAATCATGATGTATCTTACACCTGATAATGGTGAACTACCATCATAAATGTTAATATGCTGATTTTAGGTTAATGCATCTTAAGTATTACAGTCATTTATTTCATTGGACTTTTCATTTCTGAGAGCTGGGACTGTTTCATTCATCTAAGGGTATTGCCAAGGGAAAAATCAAACACACTTGTCTTAATCTGTTTTCTGCTGCTATACAAAATACCTGAGATTAATTAATAAAGAATGCAGATGAATTTACTCATGATTCTAGAGACTGAGAATTCCAGGAATATGGTACTTGGTATTCGTGAGGGTCCTCTTGCTGCAGCATAAGATGTCAGAGGTTGATTTGTGGCTAGATTCAAACCTGCTAAGCTGAGTGGTTCCTTGTCCCTATGCCTTGTGAGTACTTTACCTCCATGACCTTATCTAATCCCAATTATCCCCCAAAGGCCCCATCTGCAAAGACTATTAACATTAACTCCTGAATTTGGAGATGAAGTTTATAAAGCATGAATTTTGGGGGGACCCATTCCGGGTCAGCTCTACTGTGGCTAATACTTTTATCCATGTTAAAAAGCAATAATAGCAAAATGCCAATCTTTCTTACAACATGCCAATCTTTCTTACAACAAGACTGACATTGTTTTACCTATGTGCACTTCTGATATTCTGATTTTTCCCCTCTTTCTTTATATCCATTCACTTAGGAATAAGAAATCTGTTAACCATAGGATGCAGTTTTATTCTTTGTAATTTTAGTATCCCAGATGCAATATGCATGAAGTTTGTGGTTTAACCAGTTAAAAGCTTATTCTTTTAAAATTGAAAATTCTAGAGATTAATGTTGATGGAAATATTTCTGTTATGCTTTTTGTGGGTGTGCTACAAATCTAAAAGTACACAAAGGGCTTTTAGTTATTACATGAAAATATGTACAAGGAAAAAAAACAAGGAGAATTTATTAGTAAGCACAATGCAAGGGTTGTTTACTCTTTTTTAAGTACTATTAGCTGTCCAGTCTTTTGTGACTGCTTGCTTACATAATTTGTTATGAAAGAAAGCTTCTAGGTAAACCCTTTTCTGGAATGCTGGAGATTGGTTCTCTTCTGCTTAGGAAGGGTTAAGAGGAGACAACATCCTGTCGGAGACCTTGTTTTTAATTTTGCTTCTCACACTGGCTCAGATCCTGCTAAGAGCAGCCCAGATTAGTTCAGAAAACCTTTGAAGAGATTTAAGATGTCCTTCAGCCAGTTTGAAGGTTTTTGTCTTGCAAATCCAGTACAAGGGCGCCTGCAGGCATCTCGACCCTTGCTGTGCTGCTGATGCAGCTCAAGGTCACACTAACCCGCCCTGTGACATTCAACAACAACAAAAAAAATTATGCGGTGAAACTGCTTCAGCATGCAGCCATCCAACAACTTCCTTTAGTGTGGAACTGAGGAAGAAGTCTGTTTTTCCTCTTCCTTCTTCTTTTTTTGGGGGCGCCTTGTGAATTTTTTGCTGTAGGAAATAATCCCGGATTTCTGGTGTGTGTGATGACAAGGTCATTTCTTAATTAGAACACATGTAAAGAACAAAGCTAAATGGCTTCAAAACAGCTTTGTAGTTGATGGAAAGGATTTAAATTATTTAAAGAGATAGTCACCCATGTATGATGAAAATGGAATTCTAAAGGCTTTAACTCCTTCATTGCTGTCCCCTTGCCCTTTCTTTGAATTCTGTATGTTTTAGAGGACTGTATTCTAAAATTAAACATATACATACCTAAATAAATAAATAAATTGTGTATATATAATATGTAGAGGGGGGAAGGAAGAGCTACTTTTACAAGGATTACATACAGTTTTTAACTCACATTCTGATAAACTTTTCTTTTTGTTGGTCCTGGGACTTGAACTCTGGGCTTTGGCGCTGTCCCTGAACTCTGCTCTTCAGCTCAAGGCTAGCTCTCCACCACTTGAGCCACAGTGCCACTTCCAGTTTTCTAGTGATTTATTGGAGATAAGAGTCTCATGGACTTTCCTGACTGGGCTGGCTTTGAACCATGATCCTCAGATGTCAGCCTCCTCAGTAGCTAGGATTACAGGCTTGAGCCACTGGTGCCTGGCTCTGATAAACTTTTAATGGAGAAGTTTTGGGGTTTTTTCCCCCATGATATTCATCTACTTCAAGTTGAAATGGTTTGATTTAGAAAGTAGGAATTAGAGACTGGCTTGTCTCTCTGGCAGATGTGGTTCATTTGCAGTGTGTGTGTGTGTATGTGGGTGGGTGGGTGGGTGGTGTGGGTGTAACACTTTTTTATGTAGATGCCTTCTCTTCTTTTTACACATCTGTGCCTTGGATACATCATGGAGCTCTGTAACATACCTCTTTAGAAATTACAGCCCCTATCTTTCAGTTTCTCCTTTTACTGGATGAGTGTGAGGACTTTTTTTCTGAGGACATAAAACTTAATTTTAGTTTAAAATGGACTTTACAAAAGTTGTTTCTGAACACACGTTTTAAGGCTTGATGACACCATGTTCATAAACATTGAACAGCTACATACATTGGATTCCTTCTCCACCATGGAGCTCCTCCTTCTTCCTCTTCTCTTGCCAGCTAATGCTAATACCAAGTACATTTGTGAAATAGATTCTATGTAAATTGCCTTGCCATGCTTCAGACATAATGCATATCACCTTCATAGGTTGGGAGCCAAGTAATCTAAGACAGTAGTTTTATGGTTGATATTTTATAGATTTTACATATAAAAGCACATCTTCCAGTTACTCTGTATACAAGATCACATTCCGGTAGAGAAATTTTACTTCAGCCTTACAATCTCAGCAGAACAATTTTTTTTTTCAGAATTCATACCCCATTTGCTTTCTAAAATCCACGTTTTTCTGTTAAGTGTGGTTAAAGTAGAATCAAAGATGAGTACTAGGTAAAGATGTGTAGCACTATAAGTATGATTATTTGAACAGACTTTTGTGGGCCATATTCAAAATTTTAACTTTGAAGGGATAACATGATGGATTATGTAAGAACAACTTAGAATTTATTACATTTATTATCCTGAAAAAATTTCCTCTTGTCAAGAAACACTGCCTTTGGGCCGCTAAAGAGAAAAAAAAAAAGATTTAAATTCACAACAATACATATTTTTTATCTAACATGGGTATTTTAAAGGAGTTCAGGTTTGCAGAAAGAATACATCGGAGGGACGATCTGTATGCAAAGAATTGGTTCGTGTTACTCGCATCTTGTCCTTGCCTGGAGTCTGCTATGCTCTAAATGTCATGTATGACCCAAGCTCACCTGCTAGTAATTTCTAATTTACTGTCCTAATTCATCGATTTGTTATCACTAATTGTTCTTCATTTACTTCTGTGTAGTTTCCAGTACCTAAAGGGTTGAAAGGTTGCTGTAATTGGCACCCGCAGCTGCTCTTTCTTTTGACAGGGGATAATTTTGCAGCCTATGCTTTGTGTGACAGCTGCCTAATTGGGCATTCTCCCCTTGTAGCAAGCCTGCCTCCTCCAGCCTCCCTGCTGACAAATGGTGGTGGATTATAGATGAGGACAAGCTGACCCATTCGACCTTGCTGAGACAGCGGGGAGGGGCCTCCTGCTACTTGAGGGAAGCTTTAGGTCATTTAGAGGACAAGGTCATGAGCCAGGTGGAGAAATGACATGATATCACATGACAGTAGCCTGATGACATGGTCACTGTGTCAAGGACAAATGCATCAGCATCGATTAAACATGATTGCAATACTTCATTGGGTTCCCCAGCATTCTTTAATCATCCTACTGGTTTTTGTTTTAAGAAAAACAAGAATATAGAATATGATAGGCGTATTTTAACCATGGAGGCAGAACAGTTGTTTACATGATTATAAAGTTGATGTGGAAAGTCTTCTGATAAGTTTCTTTAGTATTTGGTCCTTAGTTACTGCTTCTTTGCAGCCCCTTGACTGTCTTTACAAGAGTTACTTGAAAATTATAGCAAAGTGAAGTAATTAGTTTAATGTTTAACTTCTGTCAATGATTGACATGCCTTTTCATATTCTGAATAAAACAAAAATAAGCCAAATAAAAGAGCCTAATTAAAAATAATCTTAAAACTCTAGATTTATTCGATCAAAAATGCCATTGTACTACCATAATTATAAAAGTGTTAAAGGTATTTTTTTACCTTATATCTGAGACCTGAAAATATTATTTAAGTAGTATGGGATTATCTTGAAACTTCAAGATAAATGGAAATATTATGGATCCCTTTTTGATATTAGTAATTTACTTTCTTTAGTTAAAAAGCTATTGCTTACGCTTTAACAGTATGTTTTTAAAAGTGTAAAATCCTAAGATTCCATGCTGAGTCTATTAACCCTGTGTTCATAATTGAAAGTAGTAATCCAAGAGAACTGTATTGGCAATATAACTTATAAAAAATAAAATCTATTGTTTTAAAAATAGTGAACCATTGAATATAGAGAATATTGAACATGATTCTCATTTCTGGGAAAACAATTGTTGGGCACTGTTGGATAAAAGCCCTTACTTCAACAGAATGCAATTTTATGCTTCCAAAATTAAAAAAAATACATGCACACACACACATAAAGAAGAGTGAGGAATGGTAAAGCATGATGAATTAGTTTACAGAAGTAGATGGATTTGTTTGTTTCTAGCATGTGCGTAGGAGAATCGGGGTTGGGAAGAGAGAATGTGAAAGTGTGTGTGTGTGTGTGTGTGTGTGTGTGTGTGTGTGTGTGTGTGTGTGTGTGTGTGTGTGTGTGTGTGTGTGTGTGTGTGTGTGTGTGTGTGTGTGTGTGTGTGTGTGTGTGTGTGTGTGTGTGTGTTTAATTTTGACCGTGTTGTGCATGTGCTTAGCTGCTCTCAAACCCTGACTCAAGCTTGGTGGAGGTTTAATCCTGTGCCCTTGTACACATATACTTGATTAGTAGTTGTGGTTATCTCAGCAGAAGACATACCGCCCTCCTCCTTGTATTGGTCGGGACCAGGGCATTGGGGAGTCAAGGCAAAGGAGAAAGAAAAGAGATTTTGCATTAGTATTCCATGAAAGCCTTACTGTCTGCAGAACAAATTGATTGCTTCGGTGTACCTGTGCTTGGCACCACTGCTGTGAAAGAAAGGTAGGGCTGTAATCTGTTTTATTGTATTACATATTGTGACACTCCAGGAATATTTAACATGCACTTTTTCTGTGGCACGTGCTGCAAGTCTAAGTAAAGAAAAAGGAAAGAAATGAATGAAAAGTGTGTAAGGGCAGTAGGCTACAGCTTTGTTTACTTCAGTCCATGAGTTCATTCGAATAAGATCGTTTTGCTGAAAGCGTCACTGGGAATATAAACTGATTGATACTGAAACCCTGGAAAGTGTTCTGAGACACGAATGTCTTTTCCTGTTGGAAATATGTCAGGGAAAGATGAAATTCAAGCTAATGTACGATTTTTGACTACAAATTGGACGATAACATGGAGGTTGTTACAGACATAATTAGTTGAGGAAATTATTTTAAGTTCATTTCAGTACATCATATTCTTAGTGGTCCTATGTGGTAGAAAGAGACTTTCATTAAAAAAAGATGAGATGCCTTCTGTACTTCCTTAAACTATTACTAAGAAACATGTTGTTTATCCTTTGGTTAATTTATTTGTATTAACATTAACTGTTTGATTGTTTAGTAGGTAAGGAAATTTCATCATTATCTTTCTCAGATTTTTTTTTTAATACCTGTGAATGTTTTCCAGATACTGACTCTGTATGTACTCTAATTCATACACTACAATTTGGGATTACCTACTTTGAATCGAGTACATGGTTTTAACATTTTACCAACATGGTTAAATTTTCTGTGATTCAAATTGGACCTCTTGCCAGGACTTTTGAAATGTGGCTGTGGTGTTATGTTTTAGGTTGTGTATAAATCTGTACAGTGAAAGGGAAGAAGGTATTTCTCTTGTCCAAGCTTCTGGCCACATGTGAACTGCAGGTGCCCTTTGCTTCCTCTGCCCTCTTCCTAATGCTCTGATTGTATTCACAGCGCTTGATTTAGGAGAAAGGAAGTAAATTTGCTTAGGCTACTACATTGATGAATTGAAGTTGTTTTTACATTGTGAACTTTTGTAGTCTTGAAATTAATAGGTAGCTTTACATGTGATTACTTTTTTGGAAATTTAAATGTGAGCATGACTAAAGACAGCAGGATAAAGACATAGCCATGTATGCTGTGGACATTGATTTAGGCCTGCTCACCGATTTTTTTTTTTTTTTAGAAAATGGACAAGTAGAAATGTATTTAATGCATTAGAGCAGATGCATTAAAGTGTGAATGGGAATGTGTTCATTAAAATAGAGACAAGTACACAAATTATGACATAAAACAATGAAGAAATTAACTATTTCAGGTCATGTTCTATATAAGTGAAATAGAATATTTTCAAAGAACTTTTGAGTTCCACAGCAAAAATAAAATTATTAAATTATTTTCAATTGAATGTAGTCATCAAACTGTTTTTATATATGTAGTTTTGTTGGGGGTTTTACTTACTGGCAAAAATGGTATCAGCAAATAGGAAAAATGAATCACAAAACTAGGAATCATAATATTTTACTTTTCAGGATGAAAAACTGTCCTTTAAAACTTTCTCATTTTAATTTTCTAGTTAACCTGAAAAAAATATGCAATCTTTCACTCTTTCAAAGAAATACTTGGTGTGCATATACATATGTGTATATGTGATTGTGTATATATGTATGTATAACCAAACAATTATGCATATTATAAACCTATATATACACGTACAATAATTAGCTATAGACAATAAATAATGGAAGAATGAAATACTAACCAAAAAGAAAACTAGAATTTATGTTTTTTTTGGATTTTTTGAATTTATGTTATTCTTGGATTACTTTTAATAGTGAAGGACTATGTTTGTTTACCAAATGGTCCATGGTGCGTAGTTTTTTGCCTGGAACACTGTAGATGTTCAGTAAATATTTGTTGGAAAAAAATGATGAATACTCAAGTATTTACCTCCACTTTCTTCTCTCTTGTTTATTTGTAACTTTAATTCTACTATATCCATAGAAACAAGCATTCATTTGTCTTCTGAATATATTCTAATTAAAAGAAAAGTATTCAATTCTTTTTAAACCAGTCCAATAACTTTATTTTCTTCCTCCAAATGTGTTAAGTGTTTGTCACCTCAGATTGCCTCCACTCTTTTTGTGACATTGAAGTTTTGAAGCTGTGAAACTATTTCTTATAGTGTTGTTCTATGAATTTGGCTACATTATGTTTATTACCAATACCAACAAGGTCTTCTAAAAATCCAACCAAATCATGTTAATTTTAGTCAGGGCTATCTAGGAACACTAAGTTATAGACAAAATAAAAAAAGTGACATCCTATTATGACTATTAAGTAAAGCCATGAAATGACAGTTCGTACAAGAACAACTGTATGTGGAGGACATTTCTAAGCATATTGCAGAATCAAATATTTTTATTGTTTGGTGTCATTATTATCTACACTTACCATAGTGTTGTTTGAGCAAGAAAAATTTTAGGAAATAGTGTGAAGAGTTTGTGTAACTGATGAGAACACAGAGCTTTGTATAGATTGTTACTTAGTCATTGTTATAGAATGCCTTCGTACTTAGGGCTAAAATATAAATTGCCTGGATTTTTAAGAAGTAATCTTAAACATATCATCTCTGTTTAATTTCATGTGTCTTTAAAATAATGTTACTATTGACCAAGTTTTATACCTGTATCCAAAATAAATTTTAGTTCACAACCAAAGAGAACTTAAATAGACATTACGCATGGTACACACATGTGCTTTTGTATACACACACACATACACAGAGCTGTGGACTGCCTAATATGAGTGTAGACCCAGTATACTTTTATGCCAAGAGCATGTGTCAAATTATTGGATATTACCAAGAAAAATGAAAAATTTAAAGACAATTTTGTACACAGTTAGATTATCACCGGTCTGAGGATGTGCCTCAAATGGTAGGAAGTCTGCCTAACTCTTACAGTATCTAATAAATGTAGAAAAATATAATCACAAATAAACTCATTATAATCTATTAATATTTAAAATTTGGGTGTTATATTTTCTTTAATATTGTAATCATGGCTAGGCTAAGAAAGGAAGAAACCAGTGGATTATCCCTTAATGGGAGATACAGAGCATGGAATCCTTCCAAGGCTAATTAAATGCTCAATTGTCTTTTCAACAAAGATTCTAACTCAGATTGCTTATGAACAGTTAGACTTCAGAATGAAAAGTTAAGTCCCATAGAATAAATAAAAAGGTGTCCAGGAAAATTCATCAAACAATCAAGTGCCTATTTCACAAGGCTGACAAAACTAGATTTAGCTGTGAGTGGGTGAGGCCTTCATTCATCTACTATTACTAAGTTTATTTCCAGGAAGAAGCAGATACATTTAGAAACCATATTGAACAACCATGGAGGCAGTGGGGAAATGAGTCTGCAGTAGAGATGTGGTTTGGGGACTTGGCTTGTCTCATGCTCACAATTAAGTTTATAAGCATACAAATCGAGGGAATGGAATAGGAATGGTTTAAATGCTTTTAACTTCTTTAGCCCTTTGGTCGGAAAGTAATTTTCAGAAGTTTCTTTTAGTTCAATAGTTTGTAAACAAATTCACTTCTCCCAACTGCTCTTCCCCACCTGCAAAATAAGGACTGTTATAGGTTCTTTTTTTTTAAGTTATTAAGAGGATTAAATGGGAAGCTATATGTGTTGGACCCAGAGCATTACATGAATGCAGGCATGTATGCATGCATGCATACATACATACATACATACATACATACATACATACATACATTGATATTGTTTTTGTGAGTTCACATTTCTGAGTATAAGACGGTGATATTCTATACTTGTATGAAATGGATTATTTATTTACTTTTTCCTCCAAAACAATAGAGCATTTGACTATGTTACTCTCATAGGATGTAGAAAACTCTTACATTTTTGAATTGTTGTTTCAGTCTTCAGATATTATTTACAGCATGATGAAGCTGCTTCTAAACTTTTCTGTTCTGCTGTTTTCTGATTTTAACCTAAAAAATGGTCTGTTACTTTAATAATACGATTGCTAATATGATTGTCAGTCAATGATGTGATTTTTATTAGACTTTAAGAATGAATTTGACATACCTTGTAAGTTGAGCTAAATTTAAATAATGTGTTTTACTTTTTCACTAGATGGCACTTACGATTCTAAGTGAAATGATTATTTCTTATGATCCTTATAAAAGCATACTACTTGAAACTAAGAAAGGTCTTTAAGCTGTACCCTATACACATCTTTGGTTTACATGATAATTTAAATAATTGTGTATATTTATTTATATTTTTTCTCTCTGAATGAATGTAAATTTTATTACCACTTGTTTTCTAGGTTTGTATATTTATATGAGGTCAGACAGACCCTAGGAACATGACTAGACATGCATTTATTCCGCATAATTAGTTTCTCAAACTTGCCCATGGTTAAAAGAATAAAAGTAGTCCTTGTCTTTGTGGAAGAGTAATTACAGTCCACTGGTGAAAGATCGGTGGTAAACAAGTATAAAAAGACAAAGAAAACAAGGCAAAAAAAACCCTGCAAAATGAAAGACATTCTAAGACAGCTGCAAAAATAACTCTTATATTTACTTTAAATTGTCAGGACTAACATAAGAAATAACAAATTATTAAGATTGATACCTGGTATATAGTCCTATGAATAATCAATGCTATGAAATAGTTTGTGAAATTAAATATAGGAATTTTCTCATAGTATTTTTTGATATTGGTCTTCATTACTCTTTATTACTTCCAGTGTTTTGATTTTTTTTGGGGGGGGGTCCGGTCGTGGGGCCTGAACTCTGGGCCTGGGCACTATCCCTCAGCTCTTCAGCTCAAGGCTAGCATTCTACCACTTGAGCCACAGTGCCACTTCCGGCTTTTCTCTTTTTGCTTATGTGGTGCTGAGGAATCGAACCCAGGGCCTCATGCATGCAAGGCAAGCGCTCTGCCACTGAGCCACCTTCCCAGCCCTACTTCCAGTGTTTTATCTTTAGACTCATCACTAATAACACAAAGATAAACATACATAGCAATGAAACATAAATATTGTTCTCTGTAGTTGTTCTGGAAATATTTTCATATTAGCATCTAACCTAATTATTGAACAGAGATTTTAAGGTTTAACCATTCCATTTTTTTCCCTCCGTCACAATTATAAGGTTTGATAAATACCAGCTATCTGCCCTCCTTTAGCTCCATCGTTCAAAGGAGAGACTCCTTACCAATGTGCAGATTTTAATTATGATATTGTATATGGACTAACATTTCACTGACTTACTGCTCCCCCAAAGCTGCATTTATAAACAAAATTTACAAATGAAACATTGGAGTTAGTATAGTAGATTCTTCTTGTGTCTCACCAGTCTTCACTTCTAATGACCTCTGTGCCTCCCTTATCATCTCTGCCATGTAAATTTTCTGTTTAATCTCATCATTTTAATATTCTACTGTTTTAATCCCACATCTTTGTTATTTTTTGCTGATTATGCAGAACTCCACTTATCCTATTTATTTATTTATTTATTTATTGCTGAACATATAGCCTAAGAAGTTCTGCTACATGTTCATGCTACTAAATAATATATTTGGAAGAAAAATATTGCAAAATTTCGGGAGTGTTTTTAGCACATACAAGTATGTTATTCTCCATTGTGTTAGAACTTCTACAGTATATATGGCATTTTTTTTGTTGTTGTTGTTGGTCGTGGGGCTTGAACTCTGGGCCTGGGCTCTGTCCCTCAGCTCTTCAGCTCAAGGCGAGTGCTCTACCACTTGAGCTACAGCGCCACTTCCGGTTTTCTGGTGGTTTATTGGAGATAGGAGTCTCACGGTCTCTCCTGCCCGGGCTGGCTTTGAACCGCGATCCTCAGATCTCAGCCTCCTGAGTAGCTAGGATTACAGGCGTGAGCCACCAGCGCCCGGCTTATATATGGCATTTTTGGAGGAGCATCTTACTTGATAAATAACTTTTCTAAATAATCTCTGATGAAATCCACATTTGCAATTAGACATTGTAAGAAATTGTAAATATGTGCCAGTCGGGGGGAGGGGGAGTGTTTGAACCTAGTGCATGGATACTGTCCCTGAGCTTTTCCTAAAGGCTAGATCACTTGAGGCACAGCTCTACTTCTGGATTTTTTTCTTTTTCTTTTTTTTTTTTGGTAGTTAATTGGAGATAAGAGTGTCACAGACTTCCTGTCCAGATTGGTTACAAACCATGATCCTCAGATCTCAGCCTCCTGAGTAGCTAGGATTACAACCATTCTCTGGGATGTTGTAAAGAAGCAAATGGAACAAATGTGTTCTTTCATTTGTTCCTATCTCGAGGAGAGTATATTTTTGTTATCGTTCACTTTTTGAAAACTTGCTCTCATTTATGCACATTTTATTTTCTTTTAGTATTCTCGGTCAGTATGTTTACAGGTTAACTACATCTGTGATGAAACTGCTTCTTTCCACACCAGTATTAAGACTTGAACTCAGGGTCTCCCATTCAGCTTTTTCTCTCATGACTGGCTCTCTACTATTTGAGCCACTCCTTAAGTTGCAACTTTTTGCTAATTAATTACTCCAAACTGCAGCTCTCAGTTTTCAGCCTTCTAAGTAGTTAGGATTATAGAAAGGAACTCTCACTGGGTGAAGGTGAAGGTTAGTGAATTTCCTCTTCAAATGTAGGAACTCTTAGGATCCTTGACTTCAATCGCAGAATAAGAATTTCTGGACAAGTCACAATATAAGAAAACTTGGCAGAGCTTTATTGAATAAGTATGCAGGCAGTCAAACAGCAGACAAACAAACAGAAGGGCAGGGCAATAGAGACACACACACAGTTCCTTGGACTGTTGGGGTATTTATAGGGTAAAGGCATAGGGTTTGTATTCAAAGTTATGCAAAGATAAGTGTTTTTTTCTTTGCTCTAATCACACCTGTTGTTACTTTCTGAGTTTGGCAGGAAGCACTTTTTTCAGGAAGCCATATATCCTGTCAGACAAGTGTTCATTCTTGGGGTGAGAAATGCATCCCTCAGGAAGGAATGCATCCTGGTGTCTCTTTGAAGCAAAGATGGCACTTCTGTGATTCTAAATACCATATTTCTGAGTTTCTTCACCAGGCCTCAGTTATCCTGTTTCATTTTCCCCTAAATGACTTTGGTCCCTTAGTTTTAAGGGAAGTACATGAAGGAATATCACCTGTATTTTCTGTAAACTGACCACAGTTCATTTTCCCCTGGTCTGTTTGGCTTTAGAACCATTGGTATGTTAGGACACTTCTAAAGAAAGTCTCCTATTTGGGGCTGGGAAGGTGGCTCAGTGGTAGAGTACTTGCCTCGCATGCATGAGGCCCTGGGTTCGATTCCTCCCTCGGTATTACATAAGCAGAAAAAAACTAGAAGTGGCATTGTGGCTCAAGTGGTAGAGCACTAGCCTTGAGCTGAAGAGCCAAGGGACAGCACCCAGGCCCAGAGTTCAGGCTATGACCGACCATCCCCCCCCCAAAAAAAAGTCTCCTATTTATGGTTAAGAAGAAAAGATGAACTAGACATTTCATTAAATTTAGAGTAATAGTGCCTACTTGGGCCCGAATGGAACATCAGTCCTAAAAGGTAGAAAAGATAAATGGATACCAAAGTGATTAGGCTTAGCTGTAGCAGGCCTTTAAAATAAGGGGAGAGAGCAACTAGAACACAGTTAGATGCAGCACAATCTTAATGAGGAGCTTGCTAACTTCCCACCTTAAAATGGGTAAAGTGAAGTACATTTCTTCCATACTTCTCAGGGACCCAGAGTTGGTCCTCATGGCAAATTCTGTCTCCCTGCTGTTGATGCTGCCTGCCTTGTTAAGGAAGAGACAGGTTACATGATACTCTGGAAGTAATTGATTAAGAAGTAGTTGGAGAACCACAGCAGTGGAACGTACCTTCCCCTTTTCCGTGATTATTCCATGTTGGAATAATTATTATTTCTGACTCCCCCCCTTTTTTAACATAGTTAAAATATTTGGTGCCAGAGCTATAATCCATGACCACGAGCTGCCAAGGATTAAGAATGGAGACTCATATGTCGAAACCCAATAGTTTACAGCAGCAAAGAAACGAGATAAGCACAGAGCACTTAGCTGGAGCTACCCTTATCTGACCCAGGGTAAAGCTTCTTCCCACTCAGCTTCTTTGACGAACTTTTGTAATATCCAGAGTGTAAGGGCTGTTTACTGTTAGATACCATCCCACATTTCATGGGAAATAGGTGACTATTTTGCTAGGGATATGTTGGTTGAATCAAGACCAACTTTTCTAACATTGTGCAATCTACGACACCCAGGAAGGACCATTTGATCTTTGTTTGCTAGCTAACTTCAGCATAAACATTCACCCACTTTCAGGTTTCATGTGAAATTAATTTTCCTTTTTTCCCACACATACAGCTTGAGCATTAGCTCTCTCCTCAACATTTAATCCCTTCTTCTCTGGTTTTGATTGTTACTTCCTAACATGGACCACTACTGTCTTACAATTTGTAGAAAGAACACCAAACTGGACATTGGGTAGAGTAGAGATTTCCTCCATTACTTGCCTTTCTTTCATCCATTCATTTCCCAAATTCTACTCAGGACTCAACACTCACTTTATGAGGCTTGCACACACACTTGGGCATTAATACTTGTGTTGCTTAAGAGAAACCCCAACCCACCGTAGTATAGCATTCCTAACAAAAAGAATGTGGCTTTTATGGCAGTCTGAGGATCCTTTATAGTGATGAATGCCAAGAATGTAAAACTTGAGAATTAAAAGGTGGAAAAAAGAAAAGAGACAAAGCCTAAGTCATACAAGAGGTGGGGTCGGGGAAGGCTGGGAGCAAGAACAGATGGGAGGAAAAAAGTTTGTTCTTACATGTAGCATGGCTTTGAGGCTAGTAGCACTAAAATCCTGTAGCACTAAAACCCACTTGATAGATGCACATCTATTTCTTTTTTAAAATTTTTTATGTTTTTGTTTTTGGTTGTAAAAATACTGTCCAGAGAGGTTAGTTACATGAGTAGGGTAATGAGTACATTTCCTGTCGAGCATTGTTACCTCCTTTATTTTTCCCCTACCATCCCTTCCCTCCCCACCTCCTAACTCCTCCCTGCCCCCAAGTTGTAAAGTTCATTTTCAACATACTGTCCTGTACATCTCATTGTTACAATGGGTCAGCCTGTATCCTTATTTCAGCATTTTGTTATTTCCCTCCTCTCCCCAAATTAGAAAAATTTATATACAAGATGCAGGGCACTGACATCAAATACAGTGAAAACAGGGGTTATACTGTGGGGGAAGAACATACAAGAGAAACCAAAAAATCACATAGTACGTTTTAAATATGTTAAAAACAGTAGCAAGAAAGAAAAAACAACTTGTGTCCCTATCTTGGGAATTCATTTCGCTTAATACCATCTTATATGGTTATATGTACATAGCTTTTGGCCTTTTCTGCTTGTCCTAGACTTACACTAGTTATTGCAAATAAGGGAAACCATGGGACCTATGTTTCTTTGGGCCTGGCTTACTTCACTTAATATATTTTTTTCCAAGTCTTTCCCTTTCCTAACAAATGGGGCAATGTCATTCTTTCTGATGGAGGCATAGAATTCCATTGTATGAAAAAATATACCATATTTTCTTGATCCATTCATCTACTGAGGGGCATCTGGGTTGGTTCCATATCTTAGCTATGGTAAATAATGCTGCAATAAAAATAGTTGTGCTGGTAGCTTTAGTGTGGTCTTGTTTGTGATTGTTTGGGTAAATGCCCAAAAGTGGGATGGTTGAGTCATAGGGGAGCTCTATGTAGAGTCTTTTGAGGAACCTCCATACTGCCTCCCAAAGTGGCTGAACAAGTTTACACTCCCACCAACAATGTAGGAGGGTTCCCTTCTGTCCACATCCCCTCCAGCATCTGTTGTTACTAGATTTCTTGATTATAGCCATTCTAACTGGGGTGAGATGGAATCTCAAACACATCTATTTCTTAGGTATTAGGCAGTATTCTTGAATTCAGTAATGCAGACATTTTGTCATTTAGCAAAGTTATATAGCAGGAAAGGGAACAAAAATGGCTGAGGAAGTAGGATGTATGTCAATTCATGGCTACATTTTTCTTTGATCAATGGGAAGACCATTGTACATGAGTTAGGGGGAGGGAGAGCGGGCAGAATGCAGATCTATGTGCTTGTGCAGCTGATGCTCTACCATTTGAGTCATACCTCCACCCCTGTTACTTTGCTGGTAATTTTGGAAGTGAAAGTTTTGCAGACATGTATGCCTAGACCAGCTTTGAACCTTGATCCTCTGAATCTCGTCCTTCTTAGCTAGTATGATAAGCATGAAACACTGGTGTTCAGCCATTTCATTTGTCATATCAAAAGAACTGAGGTTTTGTTACTAGTCCTAGTCTGATTTGCTCTCTTTTTAAAAATAAGAAGTCTTTTTTTTTAAAAAAAATTATATTCTTATGAGAAGTCTTTTTTAACATTAAAAAAAGCAGACTTCATCTCACCCCTGCCTACGCATGCACACTCACATGTACACACTGGGTATTAATGTTTTTGATTATACAATAACTTGACAATCAGCATATATAATAACCTGACAATCAGCGAAATGACCCGGCTCATATTAAAAAAAAATTACTCTACTTTAAAATCTACTAGAGTGGATGGAAACTAGTGAAACAATTTTCAACTGTAAAGTTCCTCAACATCAGTTAAGTTTCACACAGCTGCAGGGATGACTTGAGGAAAGGACATGTTCAGCCAGATGGCCTGTGTTGGCCTCCTTCCCATTCCTGCAAAAGATATGTTATTCACTCCCAGGGTAGCTAAGGGAAAGAACTGATTATGGAATTAAAACAACCAATGTCCAATTAACCCCTGTTTTGGTCAATGTTTCCTACACTGTTTGGCTAATTGGCATAGTTTAGATCTATCAAGAGAAACAGCTGGTTTATTGGTTAGTGCAGGCCCCTGGGAATAAGAAATCAGAGATTCTGTTATCAACTCCACCCCTACAAATCCTGAGTGTGACCTTGGATATCTCTTTAACCCTTTGTGCTGTGAGCTTTCCTCATTTGAAGATCAGAGATATATATTACTCTTTTTGCCATAACTGAAGGTGAAGTTGTCCCAAGAAGAGTAAGGAAGGAACAAGAACATTAATATTTATGTATGGAGTTCTTTAGGGTCCAAGACAAAAAGCACCGTTTGTCTTAGACCTTAGTGGTGCAGCATCATAGTGATGAAGTAGATCCTGTTCAACAAAGCTAGGTTCGGGGGGGATTTAGTGGAGATATGAAGTTGGATTTTCAGGAACTCCTCGCAGGAGTGTTCTGATTCACCTCAAAACAGGAAGGCAGTTCACCAATTCCTTGCTGGTCTTCCCTCTCTTCCATTTTACTTTTCTCATCTCTTTCTCACTGTGTGTTTGCCTTAGTCTTCGTTTCAGCATACTAACTCCCGGAACGCAGCTAAAATATGGCCTCATTAAAGCTACCCACCCCTAACGAAGCTTGCTTTTTCTGAATTCTAGATACAAGGAGAGATAATCTGTGCCTTTCAGTCAGGTTCTAAAGGTTGACTCATCCCCTTGAGGTTTGTTTCAGGGAACAGATTTTATTTAAAAAAAAAAAAAAGCTGTAGCAAAGGAGAGCTGTACATGGGATTGTTCTTTTTATTAGTGGATCAGTGTTATCAGATTGAGAAATTTAAAAATTAGCTAGGTTAAGCAAATTACTGCACATATTTAAATACGTTTAAGTTGTTCAAGACTCACACAGAATATGCTCAAACATAATTTTCAGTGATGTTCTAGGAATCCATAGATATCAAGGAACTTTATATATAGCAAGTGACAAGCAAGTAGGGAAAAAAAGTGAGAAAGTTCTCTGGTCTGTTTTTCCATCTACAAATAACTGAAGGGTTTAAATTTGTCAGGTTCTTAGGAAATGTTAGCTATGATACAGTTTACCTACATATTCCATTTAATCTATCAGCTTTATGAGGTGGATACAATTACTCCGCTTCGCTTTTTCAGCTAAGGAGACAGAGCCTAATAAGGAGAAGTAGATCAACCCAAATCACCTAGTACTGAATCACAGGAACCTAGAAACTATTTTCTTAATTATTGGACTTTGGGTTTTCTAATAAAAACAAGAGATTTAAAATTGTTTTAGGGTAAGAAAAGTAACCCCCGATTTTCTTAATGCTACAGAACTGTTTCCCTTTCCAAAGGATTCCAGATTCATTTTCCTTGTTGTTTGTGGATTACATAGAAAAGAATACCTTGTTTTGTATTACACTTTCTACAACCAATCTCTTAGTTTATCTGAGTTGTTATGTCTTTGTTTGGTAAAATGTGGATGGAGACAGATTATCTTAACTACCACATTAGGCAAATGAAAGAAAATATACTGTGGTATTTCATTTGATTAAAGGAAAAGGGGCTGTTTAAAGCACTTTTGAAAAACCAGAGCTTTGAAAATGTATAATACACTTAGTAGGAGTCAACAGTGTGTGGCAGAGAGCTCCCACGAGATTTTATATACTTCTTCAGCTGGTCAAAATTTTGTAAGGAATTGTACCTTTGCAACATTGAAGGATTAGCCTTGTGTTCTGTAGCTTCAAAGGAGCAGTGATCGGACTACAAAGAGGTGATAGCTCAGGAAGAGGAAGAAGTTTGTACTATTACATTTGTACCAACACAGAAAAAGTTTTTCTTTTTTTTTGGGGGGGGGGGGTGGTCCGGTCATGGAGCCTGAACTCTGGGCCTAGGCGCTGTCCTTCAGCTCAAGGCTAGCGCTCTACCACTTGAGCCACAGCGTCACTTCCGGCATTTTTCTTTTTGCTTATGTGGTGCTGAGGCCACAGGCATGCAAGGCAAGCGCTCTACCACTGAGCCACCTTCCCAGCCCCCAGAACAAGTTTTTAAACAAGATAATTTTATTAATCCTGTGCCCCGCCTATGTGAGGTTGGTCACATTTATTCCTCATGATGGTTGTATGCAACAGACATTAATTAGTTTTGTGAATTCGTAAATTACTAACTTTCAAGAGTGGTAAAATAGTTGGTAAATAAAAGAGCCAAAATTTGTACCAACAGCCATATGATTCCAAAAGATACCATCTTGGAAAACAGGCAATGGTCACTAGAGGTTTGCAGAAATAAGCTGAGCGAACAGTTATTTGACAAATAGATTATGAAGGGGATCAGGCATCAAATGATTAAGCACATAATTCTTCAGCTATCTTCTAACCTAGAGGTTCTATGATTCTGTCATATTTAGAGATCACTTTGTTAATCATACTGTTTCAAAAATGAAACCTGGTAATAGAATTATTAGAGGAAAAAAGATTTAACTGTTCCAACTTCCTACAAAGTCCATGAATTTGAATACCTAGCATTATAGTTACATGTTTAGCATTAATAAGGAACCATTTGCTTTTACAATACAGTAAGATGTGTTACTTTGTTTCTAGTACAGATTAAATTATATCTTACTATTCTTCTTACCCATCCCTATCAAAGCTAGATGTTATCTGCACAGGTGACTGCTTAGCCTTCTTATACCTGAGAAAATGTTACAGTTTAATGCCACTACAGGAAGCAAGACTACCAAAACCATAGCTCTTTAACACACAATACAGTTCTTCAACACATATTGCCTTGATTTTATTTTTTTTTCTATTTATTTTTATTTATTTTGTAGGTTGTTTATTGTAAAAATGCTGTACAGAGGAGTTACAGTTACATGAGCAAGGTAATGAGTACATATCCTATTGAGCATTGTTGCCTCCTGTGTATTAATTTTTTATTTCTACTAATTGCATCTTAAAAGTTTAGGAAAAACTAGAATACACATGGCATTGGTATGTTGACTCAAAATACAAGTCAAACTTACGGGGATAACTTTTTTGTTGAACTAGTTTTTAGTTTATTGGATAATCTTTACAGGGTAATTTGATTACATTTATATATTCCCACTGAATCACTTTAGTTTTAAGATAAAATTTTTATTGAACAAACTAATGTTCACTCTTAATGCTCTCTAGTCAGCATGGGTTCCAATGAAAAAGGTTATTCCAAAAATAGCTTTGACCAATTTGATTTAATCTTTATCACAATTTAAACAATTTAAATTCTTTAGTATATATTATCTTCCTCAGTATTTAATATCAAACATGGGTGTAGAGAAGTATTTTCTCAATATGCTTCTTACAGTAAAGTTAAAATTACTTTTCATGTTTCACTGTAGTAGAATGTTTTGATATGCCTGGCTTCTAGGATTGAGTACTTTGGTGTAATACTTTATTTCTTTGTTGGTGCTCTCTCTCTTTCTCTCTCTCTCTGTCTCTCTCTGTCTCTTTCTGCCCATCTCTCTCTATGTTTCCCTCTGTGTCTGTCTCTGTCTGTCTGTCTGTCTCTGTCTCTGTCTGTCTGTCTGTCTGTCTCTCTCTCTCTCTGTCTCTCTCTCTCTCTCTCTCTCTCTCTCTCTGTCTCTCTCTCTCTCTCTCTCTCTCTCTCTCTCTCTCTCTCTCTCTCTCTTAAACTCAGCACCCAATACTCACTAGGCTGGCACTCTCCTATTTGACCCATAATATCAGCCTTGGTTTTTTGCTGGTTATTTTAGAGGCAGAGTCAAGCAGATTTTTTCTGTCTTTATTGGGCTCCAACCACCATCCTTTGGAGTAACTAGGATTAGAGACATGAGCCACCAGTTCCCAGTGGTAATTCATTTCTTAATATATCTCCATCAAAACATTGCAAAGTGATATTCAGTGTTCAGTGAATTTTATTCATCCTTTTATAATGGAAATAATTGGAGAGGGGATGATGAACATAATGGTACCAGCAAGCTGAAACATAAGTTCATTCTTGGTGTAGTTTGATTACATTGAAGCTTTTAATCCTCTCAGAATATAATGATTAAAAGAAAATAAACAATGAGTTGTTATAAAGAAATGTTAAAATGAAGATTGACTTCATAGTCTTCTAAAAGTGTGTGTGTGTGTGTGTGTGTGTGTGTGTGTGTGTGTGTGTGTGTGTGTGTGTGTGTGTGTGTGTGTGTGTGTGTGTGTGTGTGTGTGTGTGTGTGTGTGTGTGTGTGTGTGTGTGTGTGTGTGTGTGTGTGTTTGCATGCATGTGCTCACATGTATCTCCAGACTTGAATTTAGGGTCTGAACACTGTTCCTTAGCTTTTTGCTCATAGTATTCTACCACTTGAGCTGCAGCTCCACTTCTTGATTTTGAGAAGGTAATTGGAGATAAGAGTCTCATGGACCCCTCTGTACAGTATGTTCACAAAAAAAATAAAATAAAATAAAATAAAAAGTGTCTCATGGACTTTCCTGCCCAGACAGGCTTTGAACTGCAATCCTCAGATCTCAGTCTCCTTGATCTTCTTAATTTTATAAGATATACATTGCATTCTTGACTACATTTTGCCCTTCTTCTCCATTCCTTTACTCTTTTCCCCTTGATCCTACTCCACTACTTTCAGGTACCAGCTTCCTGGTGTTTATTTTGTTGAACTTTGCCTTTGCCTTTTTGAGGAATTACACTACTTAAATTCTCTTGAATCTACCATATTTCATTTAATACATTTGTAGACATGTGGATACCATTCAACATCCTTACTTATAAGCTTATAAACTAATTCTAATTTCTAATTGTAAGGTAAATCATGCACCCTTTGTCTCTAAGGGCCTGACTTATTTGTTTCACGTAATTTTTTTCCAGGTGTTTCCTGGAAAATACAGTGTCATTCTTTCGCATGGATAAATACATGGATGAGTGTAGATATATCATGTTTTCTTGACCCATTTTATTTTTCCACCAGAAGATTGGCTTCTCATAGTTTCCAAGCCCACTGGACTTCTATGTAGAATTAAAAAAAAAACTTCATTGCTTTTTAATTTTGTCATTTTTGATAGCTTATATTCTGAAGATGTCCTCATTTTGAAGCCAAACATTGGGAATAGCATCTTATTTTAAAACCTGAGGCACCTTACAACCATGACAATCCGTCTTTCTTTTTTCAGACTGAGTCTCCCAAGAGGTTGACTTGCTGTATGTTCTCCTTAGAAGGATGTATCTGCCCAGCCCTGGGACATAGGATGACAAGGATAATATAACTCCTGCCCATGAGCAGGAGCTGCTGAGGAGCTGGACATATATATGGCAAAATACACTTTTGTAAGTAAGGTGATTGAAAATTTCGGTGCTACAGAGTCTCCGCGATGACTTCTGGAGTTCAGGAAAGGCTGTCTATATGATTAGCTATTTGTTTTTTAAAATTATAAAGGTCATCAGATGTTAATGATAGGGATCAGATGGACAAATGGGAGGAAAGGCACTCCTGTATTCCATTATCATTTCCTTGCTTTGCTATTTATATCCTTGTATGTCATAACAAGAATTTTCATATAATATAAATGATTTATTTCATTCAAATGCCATAAATGAAACCACAGAGACAAAACCACAAAGAAAACATGAATAGTAAGGAATATTAATGTAAGAAGATGCACATATATGTCCTATTGCACATATCATTCTATCTCATAAAGCAGTAAACCAACATAGAAAGGTAATGGGGTGGTTTCCACTAAGTTGAGGTGTGCTTTGGTACTAGTATGATTTCATTTTATTAAATTATGCCAGTGGTAGACAATAAATAGTTCTTTTGATGATTTTAATGTGAAGGGAAAATTGTGAAACACATTTGTTCAGGATGTAGATTAAGAAAAGCCTGGTCCATTGTTATCTAAGTTACTGCTCTCCCCATTTCTGCTCCAGCTCACAGGAGTCTTTGGTAAAGTCTCCTTACTGCTCTCACCTCATTCCATCTCTACCTCCGAGTGGTGGGTGCCAAGGCAGGGAGCATGTGCAGGTTGCCATTGCGCTGGCACTGAAAGTGTTTAGACCTGACAGTAGCGAAGCTTGGGTCTCAGATTAGCAGTTACCAGCTGTAATTACTGAGATAATTACTTCAAACACTGGGTTATATGCACAGTGAACCAAAGAGAGATCAGGGAAAGGTACATAGGGCAATAAGTATGAAACAATTGAAAGGAAATCTCCTACTAATGGTGTGCCAGTGACTTCATCTACTATTTAAAGACATAGAAATTTTCCAGGTGCATTGTCCATTTAGCATTCTTTGGTCTTGTTTATTAATCATCTAGTGTGGGATCCTGTCAAATTTATTGACTTCACTTTTCAAATATTGTCTGTCTCACCATGGATTGTGTCTTTAGTGATATTTCTTTTCTACATACCAACCTAAAACTCTTTGTATTCTGGGCCAATACTAGCAAGAGTAATGTCACATAGAAATTAAATCAAAGTTCATGGTCCACCCACAGCAAGTCAGCACTTTTGCCCAGATACCACATAAAGAAGTATTTATTAACTGATAAGTGATTCATCTAAAAAGATTTGATGGTGTTTTTTTGTTTTGGGGTTTGTTTTTTTTTTGGTCATGGGGCTTGAACTCTGAGCTTGGGCGCTGTCCCTCAGCTCTTCAGCTCAAAGCGAGCGCTCTACCATTTGAGCCACAGTGCCACTTCTGGTTTTTCTAGTGGTTTATTGGAGATAAGAGTCTCACAGACTTTCCTGCCCCGGCTGGCTTTGAACTATGATCCTCAGATCTCAGCTTCCTGAGTAGCTAGAATTACAGACGTGAGCCACTGGCGCCTGGCTATGATAGTATATTTTTTAAGGAAATAATTTTTTTTTAAAGAATGTATCCTTAGAGTTTTAAGACAAAGTATTTGCGATTCATCCATTAACTCTACCTTTGTTATATTGACAGTTTACTCCTGCCAAATAGAGGAAGTTTCATTTTTAATGATATCTAATTTGGTAATTTGATAAGACTTTTTCCCTTAATGTTTTTCAAGAACATTTTTATGTATCATAAATAACTTAGAAATTATATAAAGCTACAGCAGGTAGTATTTGATTTAATAATGAAAGCTTATATACTGTATATTTGTCTCAATGGTATTGTATACCCTTAAAAAGAATTTCTTAAGGGTAGGGTTGGAAGAGGGTCCTTATCTAGCATGTATAAGGCCCTGGTTTCAATCTTGGCACAAGGAAGGAAGGAAGGAAGGCTTCTTGATTATAATGCTTTAGTGGGAACTGTCATCATGTAAGTCATGCTCTCATAAATATACTTTTAAAAAATTCATTGTCTTGTTTGAACAATGAAAGAATCAGTTTTGTTAGATAATTGCATTCTCCAATAAAAATCACTTGTAGATAGTTTTTTTTTTTGGGCCTGTTAATTCCTTTTTTAAAATTCACTTTGTTATTATTACAAAGGTGACCAAAAGAGGGATTACAATTACATGTCAGGTAATGAGATCAGATTTCCTTTCTTATAGTACCTTCTATTCCCTATATTATGACTTGAAAATGGTTAAGGAAAACTGGATACATTATTGCACTTTCCTGCTTGAATTATACTAAACAAAGACTTACTGGGGTTGGAGTTTGATGCCTGCTAATGAGCAAAATTGTCAGATATTGAGTTCAAGTCCCAGTCTTGGACAAAAAAAAAAGTAAAAAATTTACTAATACTTAAGAAATCTGTATATTGCCCAAGATATCTTAGAACCTAGTGTTCGTTTCAGCCTCTGATAGGAAGATTTGCATAGTTAGGGAATTACAAGTTAAGTTAGTCACAAAATTCACAGGACAAAGACCAGTTTTAACAAACAAAAATTCAGACATACATACATATACACATATACATACACATATACATGCATTAAAAATGAACATTCCTAAAACTCACACAGGTTTCTCTTCTTACTCTTTGGTCTAATACAATATATATTTTAGACCATGCTGTATAATAAAAAGTATAGGAAGATCTTGTCCTCAGATGGGAGGAATATTTTTAACAGAGTGTACCCCTTGAGTAAATGCAGAATGTCTGCTTAATGTACTAAAAACCCTAGGAGCTTTGATCAAGTGCCAGCTGTTACATCAGTTCTGTTGGTAATCGTTCTTGCTGATCTGTGACCTCGACCTTGTGCTTCTGTCTGTGTGTGTCAAATCTATTTTAGGGATGGGGAAACCATAGTTGAGTTTAATAAGATTTATGCACCAATCTTAAAGGATGTTCCTGTATATACACTATCAACACTCGAACAATTCCAGAAGAAAGGTCAACTTTCCATTATACTTCTTATTTTGACTGAGTGAAAAAAAAATATTCTTTTGAAAAGTGGTAGAAAGCACTAACAACTTTGAAGGGCTGTTAGGCTGGGTCAAAAGAAACTCTATCTTCTGTTAGTTTCAGATTTAGATTCTTCCTTTTATTCTTTTTTTTTAAAATGAAGTAATGATTTGGGTTCTGTGAAACTATTATTTCTTTTTAAAGAAATGTAGAGAAGAAGCCATATGCACAAAACTAGCTCAGGTACACAGGAAGGCTCTGTCTCAAAATAACATAATAAAAAGAAAAGAAAAAGTACCAGATAATGAATAGACTGTAGCACTGATAATAAGTGTTGTGTGTATGTTCTGTTACATAATAATTAGTTCTTTTCCTGGATTTAAAAAAATACAGTTTTTATATTTTTCAAGACAATATAGCACAATATAGAAGCATATATTGTATTTTTAAATAAAAACAAATGTTTAGGCCTTCCTATAGCTCCTTTGATTCTCTACTTTTATTTTTAACTTAGAATCTCTAACATTTTCATCTTAAATTAACTTTGATTTCTTTTTAGATCGACTATACAGTCAGAGTGAAGTTAATAGTGAACTTTTACTAGATAGCACAGTTTTGTTGAATCTGAGTTATATACATACCCTTCCAAGGGTAATTGAGAAAAAAGAAATCCTGTATTATTTTATTGTATTAGTTATAGAACTATTTGTTTCTGTCACAAGGACAATTAATTCATCTCTTAACATTTGACTATTTCCTCATGGATCCTGTTAATAAGATTATATTTTACTTATTATATAGACAATATGAAATGGGCTAGATTTCTTGTCTGAATATAAATTCATATGTAAGTAAACGTGATCCTACTGACCAAAGTAAAAAAAAAGAGAGTGGGTGGTAAATAATATTCTGGAATTCGGTAGGTTGAGTGTATGGCCATCTCAAAACCTCTTTCCACTAGAAATTCACTAACAAGACCATAAAACATATTTGTCAGGGCAATTTGTACCACTCTGTAACAGCATATCATCTTTCTGTTTAAAATACTTGTCATTTTTATCAACTACAGTTTGAAAGATTACTTGGAATCACAGAAATGAAGAAGATCTCATAGACTTAAGTCCTTTGGTTGAACGCTTTAGTTAGTCATGCAGTAGTGTTTCCAGTCTCTTTTAGACTAGGGAATATGAGTGCCACCTATTTTAGTCCTGTGAAGTAGCTGACAAGTTAAAGCTGATGGACCTGGAAGTTGGGAGCAAATTTGGCCTTGGGCAAAAATATGTTAAGTCCTTCAGGTTGCAATAGAGAGCAGTTTGGGCAGCTATTTCTCTTGCTACAATGCCAGTGCCTTCGTTGTACTACCTGTCTCTGAAGCATATTCATAAAATGAGAAGCTATGGAAAGGTAAGGCTTTTAATGGCTAATCTCAAATGGTAGGACTCTCAGTTGAGTAAAAATGTCTTAAATAGGTTCATTTCTTTTGTTTTAAATAGGTTCATTTCTTTTTTGTTGTGCCTATTAAGTTGTATAGCCATACCTGTGTCTTTTGGTAAAGACATTTCCTCAACACTAAGTTACTGTCTTGGGGATTCAAACTTTCTCAAAAAGATATACGCTGATTTTGATTCATTTTGCAATAAATTAGAAATGTATTCTAATAAATAAAGTTTCAAACTTACTCTTCTATTCCATTTTTATTTTCCACTGTGCCCTGGCAACACTTGAATGTTTTCCTTACTTTTTTTATTTAATTTTGAATAGAGGAAAAATGTATTCTTCATTTTTGTTTTCTTCACTAAATACAAAGTCTTCACATTCGAATGAAGCTTTAGAATCCTTCTCTAAAATGATACCTTTTTCTTTCTTGTTCTATGAGATGAAGCATTGGGTTTTATTGCTCTTAATTTATTTGGCTCTTGTTTTGGAATGCTGTGTCATCCATTTGGATGAAATGCTTGCTGTTACATCCTGATTTAAAATTGTTCTTGGGTTTTTGCTTCCTGTTTAACTTTTAAAACTTCTTTTCATAGCTTGACTTAAGACAACACCAAGAGTTCTCTAAATTATTTGCCTTGCATTGTATTGTTGAAATAAAACATTCAATAAAAACGACTTTGACATAATCTTAATACTTAGATTATTTATTATTAGATTATTATGTTAATACTTAGGTTATTTTCAATTAACCCTCAGAAAACCAGAGTGGTAGACTGCTACCCTTGAGCAAAGGAGCTCAGAGACAGGGCCTAGGCCCTGAGTTCAAGCCCCATGGATGACCAAAAAAAAAATTTTATGAATATATTTTAATATAATAAAGCATACCTTGCTATTAGCAATATTGCATCCATTGGAACCTTTTATAAATTGAAGGTAAGTGGTAGACTTTTAGGAATTTTACTATTTCTATCTTTAAAGTATTTCTCCATTTTATTGTCTTGGGAACTGTATTAGACTTCTTATCCCTGCACCAAAATACCTGAGCAAAGGGAATAAAGATTTATTTTCCCTTACAGCCTCAGAGGTCCATCATGTTGGGAAGATGATGTAGGGCAGAAAATCTTGCATTTTAGGGCTGGGAAGGTGGCTCAGTGGTAGAGCGCTTGCCTTGCATGCCTGAGGCCATGGGTTCGATTCCTCAGCACCACATAAGCAAAAAGAAAAAAGCCAGAAGTGGTGCTGTGGCTCAAGTGGTAGCACGCTAACCTTGAGCTGAAGAGCTGAGGGACAGCACCCAGGCCCAGGGTTCAGGCCCCATGACCGGACCCAAAAAAAAAAGAAAAGAAAATCTTGCATTTTGGTAGCCAGGTAGCAGAGTCACAGAGGGCAGACATTGTCTGATACTTAGCCTTCTCTTTGCCACTCTTCATTCTGTCTTGGTCCCTAACCCATGCAATACATTCATCCACATTCTTTCCAGATCTCCTCACAGACACACATAGAGGTATACTTTCCTAGTTCTTCAAAACAACATCATCCTTTACAGTAGACATTGAGTCAGGATGATACTGAAAACAGTAAGTAACATTTTTAACTTTATAATGTCTCTTAGGTGGTAATTGTCACTGGTGAAGATCTATACTATATCCAAGTATAATACCTCTTTTTAGCATTTCTCAGTTACATTTTGTACCATAGAAATGAAAAACTATGATATGCAAATGTGAACAGGGTTGATAATGACTTCTTCCTCTTTAATTGTGTAAGATGTTAAAAGAAATAAGTTATATGAAGAAATTTGGCTCATTCTACCCCTGAAAGACCTTTCAGTTTCGAATCTTAACTGATTTCAGACCTTACATAGTTTCAGAACAACTGCTTTCTTGGACATTTCATTTTCTGGTAAGGTGGTAATACGTATTGGCCGTGGTATAACTTCAAGCAAGCTTTCCAGATAACCACAGCCTTTGATTTATAAATTATGTTATTAAAAAAAAAACTAACTTTCCTGACAAACCCATTTTTCTCCACTGCTTCATATCATCATTGCTTTCCATAGCATGTCTATTCAACAAAATTAATGAAAAATAATCACCTTGATTTTAGAGTATTTTTGCAATTATTCTTCCCATCAAATTCTAGGACTGGGAAGGTGGCTCAGTGGTAGAGCGCTTGCCTTGCATGCATGAGGCCCTGGGTTCATTTCCTCAGCACAATATAAGCAGAAAGAAAAAAGCCAGAAGTGGCGCTGTGGCTCAAGTGGTAGAGTGCTAGCCTTGAACTGAAGGGCTGAGGGACAGTGCCCAGGCCCAGAGTTCAGGCCCCATGACCGGCCCCCCCTCAAAAAAAAGTTGTTCTAAATTTTCTTTCTTATCCACTTTCCTAAAAAGTATGCTAATTTAGTGTGTGTGTGTGTGTGTGTATATATATATATATATATATATATATACACACACACATACACAGTTAGCATTATAGTATGGTAATCATATTAACTTTTACAATTTATTTGTACTTATTGATGAAGAATGTCACCTGAAAAGAAATAACATGGGTGGGGAAAAAGAAATCATTTATATTAGGAACAGTCTAGAAACTGGGGACAGATTTGCCTGCTTGATCATCTCCATTTTCTTTATAACATCTCCCCTAGCCCTTAAACTGACATAATCCCTTAGTCCTTGAACAGATCTCCAAAATTAGGAGTCCAGTAACTGCTATTGTATTGATTTATATGAGATTAGTAAATTAAATATTTAGTATACCCTTGCCCTGCCAATCCTTTGGCTTACTGTGATGATCTGATTGTGTGTGTTTTTACATTTACCATTTTACTTGCTTCAGGTTCATACTTAACCATATTTTTAGAGGAGAAGCTCATTATATATCCAAGTATAAAAATGTATTGTTACTTTCAGTTACATTTTGAGGGTGTTAACACTTTATAAATGATTAGCATGGCCATAGACCCAATATATTTAACGTTCTTAAGAGTCATTTTGTTTTCCTGGGATTTTTATTCATCTGTCTTCTCGTGAAGACAGAAACTATGGTAGTCCCTGTTAAAACAGCCTGTAGTCCTTCTTTGTAAATTGAAAAATGTACTCATTCTTTTTTTAAGAAATGAGTGATATATGGAAACTTAGGAATTATATTATTTTGAGTAATATAGATATTTATGAGTAATATGATTAACACAAAAGTGCTCCAATGATTTTATTCTTCTGTTTCACTTTAAGTTTTTTTTTGTCTTGTTTGGTCATAGTAGAGTTTGAACTCAAAGCCTCGCACCTACTAGTCAGGTGCTCTACTGCTTGAGCCACACTCCCAGCCCTTTTTGAGTTTTGTTATTTTTCAGATAGAGTCTCATACTTTTTGCCTAGGATCACATCTTCCCAAATAACTGGGATTTTTAAGTGTGAGTAATTTGTCTTTGACTTGAACTGCAGTCCTCCTGACTTACACTTTCTGAGTTACTGGAATTATAAGCAAGAGTTAATATGTGTATCTTTACCTTTAAGATACATACCAAGGGACAAAGACTGTTAGACGTCACGTGGATTTTCATGTTAATCTTACTCTACTTCTTGACTCTTCCATTTATGTTAAATTGAAAAATTATTAAATATTTGGTGTGTGGTTATGTTTGAGGTGAATGTGTTCTGTTGTATCATCTTACATCATGCTATATCATTTCATTGTTCTTTTTAAGCACATTTCCTTATGTTTCTTCCTAAGCACCCAATAATATAAGAGACAGAAAACTTGAAAGCAAATTTAACATCCATATTAATTCACAGCAAGGTTGTCATAAATATTTAAAATTTTGATGGGTTTTGAAAGTCACAAACCATTTTTTCCTCTTCTCTAAATTTGTTGATTATGTAAGATTGTGGACTAACTCATGGACTTCCAGGATAAGGAATTATAAAGTAAATTACTAAAGAAGTGACTGATGTATATACATGTGTGTATTGCATATGTGTATATTTAGTAAATCTACATTCTTTTTGTTACTGATAGACCATGATCCTACTTATTCCTTAACTATTTTCATTTTTATTTTTAGAATACTGCTATTTGCATTTGATGAAGAATTAAAAATGAAGAAAGAAAACCAATATATTCGTTAAGACATCTACTTGCTACTACATACCTACATATTACAGGATTCCTCAGCTTCTTATTGGGAAGTTGATCAACACTGTGGTCAGACTGCAATCAAGTTTACTTGCCTGGTGTCTTTCCATTGCCAGAGGAAATTCTGGTCAGAATGTAACAGCACAGCTCTGTCTAATTGCTATGGAAAGTGATAAACTGTCACTTCTTTTTTAAAGTTACATCTTGCTCCCCTCCATCACCACCACCACCAACAACAAAAAAAACATTCTTTAAAGTGACTAGAAACCAAGCCCCTGTGAACACTTCTATTGAACATGACTCATGGAGAAGAGCTTGGCTCTGATGTGCATCAGGATTCTATAGTTTTAACTTACCTAGAAGGATTACTAATGCATCAGGCAGCGGGGGGATCAGGCACCGCCGTCGACAAAAAGTCTGCTGGACACAATGAAGACGATCAGAACTTGAACATTTCTGGCAGTGCATTTCCCACCTGTCAAAGTAATGGTCCAGTTCCCAATACACATACTTACCAGGGATCTGGCATGCTGCATCTCAAAAAAGCCAGGTTGTTGCAGTCTTCTGAGGACTGGAATGCAGCAAAGCGGAAGAGGCTGTCTGATTCCATCGTGAATTTAAATGTAAAGAAGGAAGCTTTGCTAGCTGGCATGGTTGACACGGTGCCTAAAGGCAAACAGGATAGCACATTACTGGCCTCTTTGCTTCAGTCATTCAGCTCTAGGCTGCAGACTGTTGCTCTGTCACAACAAATTAGGCAGAGCCTCAAGGAGCAAGGATATGCCCTCAGTCATGATTCTCTAAAAGTAGAGAAGGATTTAAGGTGCTATGGTGTTGCCTCCAGTCACTTAAAAACTCTGTTGAAGAAAAGTAAAGCTAAAGATCAAAAGCCTGATACCAGTCTTCCTGATGTAACTAAAAACCTCATCAGAGACAGGTTTGTGGAGTCGCCTCATCCTGGGGGACAGAGTGGAACAAAAGTCTTGAGTGAACCCTTGTCATGTGCCGCACGGCTGCAGGCTGTTGCCAGCATGGTGGAGAAAAGGGCTAGTCCTGCCACATCACCGAAACCTAGCGTTGCTTGTAGTCAGCTAGCATTGCTCCTTTCAAGCGAAGCCCATCTGCAGCAGTATTCTCGGGAACACGCTTTAAAAACCCAAAATGCAAATCAGGCAGCAAGTGAAAGACTTGCTGCCATGGCCAGATTACAGGAAAATGGCCAGAAGGATGTCAGCAGTTTTCAGCTGTCAAAAGGAATGTCAAGCCATCTTAATGGTCAGGCAAGAACATCTTCAAGCAAAAACAGTGCTGCAACATTTCAAAATCCAATGGGTACTGTTCCTTCTTCCCCTAAAAATTCAGGCTATAAGAACTCCCTGGAACGAAACAATATAAAGCAAGCTGCTAACAATAGTTTGCTTTTACATCTTCTTAAAAGCCAGACCATTCCTAAGCCAATGAATGGACACAGCCAGAACGAGAGAGGAAGCATTTTTGAGGATAGTAGTACACCGACCACTATGGATGAATATTCAGATAACAACCCAAGTTTCACAGATGACAGCAGTGGTGATGAAAGTTCATATTCCAACTGTGTTCCCATAGACTTGTCCTGTAAGCACCGGATAGAAAAACCTGAATCTGACCAACCTGTTTCTTTTGATAATTTAACTCAGTCCTTGCTAAACACCTGGGATCCAAAAGTCCCAGAAATGGATATCAAAGAGCAAGATACCTCAAAAAATTCTAAACTAAATTCACACCAGAAGGTAACACTTCTTCAGTTACTTCTTGGCCATAAAAATGAAGAAAATGTAGAAACAAACACCAGCCCTCAGGGAATACACAGCGATATGACAAAATTCAGTACACAAAATTATACAAGGACTTCGGTGATAGAAAGCCCCAGTATTAACAGGACTACTCCAGTGAGCACTCCACCATTACACACAGCAACCAAAGCAGACTCTCCCATCAATCTTTCTCAACACTCTCTGGTCATCAAGTGGAATTCCCCACCATATGCTTGTGGTACACCATCCGAAAACCTGACAAACACTGCATCTAACCACTTGATGGACCTTTCAAAAAGCAAAGAATCACAAGGAGAGAAACCAGCGCCAAATGAAGGTGCACAGAATTCTGCAACCTTCAGTGCCAGTAAACTGTTACAGAATTTGGCACAGTGTGGAATGCAGTCTTCCATGTCAATTGAAGAGCCACGACCTAGCAAACCGCTGTTAAATGTAAACACAGATAAAACTGTAGGTATGATTGACAGAATAAATAGCCCTCTGCTCTCAACTAAAACAAATGCAGTTGAAGAAAATAAGTCTTTTAGTAGCCAACCAACAGGTCCTGAACCAGGACTTTCTGGTTCTGAAATAGAAAATCTGCTAGAAAGACGTACTGTCCTCCAGTTACTACTGGGAAATCCCAACAAAGGGAAGAGTGAGAAGAAAGAGAAACCATCCCTAAGAGATGAGAGCACCCAGGAACATGGAGAGAGAGCTTTAAATGAACAAATATTGATGGTGAAAATAAAATCGGAACCCAGCGATGACTTACATATTCATAACACCAACATGCACTTGAGCCATGATGCCAAGACCACCCCGTTCTTAGGGAGGACTCCCGCCATGCAGAGAAGCGCAACTGCCTTACCTGTGTCCGAGGACTTCAAGTCTGAGCCTGGTTCACCTCAGGACTTTTCTTTCTCGAAGAATGGTCTGTTAAGTCGATTGCTGAGACAGAACCAAGAGAGTTACACAGCCGATGATACAGACAAGAATCATAGAAATAGTGAACTGGCACCTCCAGAATCAAAGAGTCTTTGCACCGTTCCTAAGAAAAGGAAGCTTTATACTGAGCCATTAGAAAGTCCATTTAAAAAAATGAAAAACAACCTTGTTGATGCTGCAAATAATCACAGTGCTCCAGAAGTACTCTATGGGCCCTTGCTTAACCAGGAAGAGCTAAAACTGAGCAGAAATGATCTTGAATTTAAGTATCCTTCTGGTCATGCTTCCACCAGCGACAATGAACCTCGGAGTTGGGCCAGAGAGAGCAAAAGCTTCAATGTCCTAAAACAGCTTCTTCTCTCAGAAAACTGTGTGCGAGATTTGTCCCCACACAGGAGTAACTCTGTCATGGACATTAAAAAAAAGGGACACAAAAATCATGTGACCAGTAGCAAACCTGAATTCAGCATTTCTTCTTTAAATGGACTGATGTACAGCAACATTCAACCCAACAGTTGCGTGGATAGCAGGACATTTCCATATCCAGGATTGGTGAAAACTCCTGTGAGCCCTTCTTTCCCTGAGCACTTGGGCTGTTCAGGGTCTAGGCTAGAACCTGGGCTTTTGAATGGGTGTGCCATGACTAGTGAGAAGGGGCCCATTAAGTGGGTTATCACAGATGTGGATAAGAATGAGTATGAAAAAGACTCTCCAAGACTGACCAAAACAAATCCAATACTGTATTACATGCTCCAGAAGGGAGGCACTGCTGTTACCAGTCAAGAGACACAGGACAAGGACATCTGGAGGGAGTCTTCATCTACTGAAAGTGTCTCACAAGTTACAGTCAAGGAAGAGTTACTTCCTGCTGCAGAAACTAAAGCTTCTTTCTTTAATTTAAGAAGCCCTTACAATAGCCATATGGGAAATAATGCTTCTCGCCCACACAGTGCAAATGGAGAAGTTTATGGACTTCTGGGAAACGTGCTAACAATAAAAAAGGAATCTGAATAAAATGTAGCTGCCATCATCCAGCCCCAGATCTTTTTAAAACTAATTAGTATGAACTTGAGATCTGTATAAATAAGAGCATGATTTGAGACAAGCATGGTATAATTGAAACTTTTTTTTTTTCATTTTGAAAAGTACTGGTTACTGGTGATGTTTAAATATGCATACTAATTTTTGCTTAACATTAGATGTCATGAGGAAACTATTTGAACTAGCAATTGGTTGTTTAACACTTCTGTATGCATCAGAGAACAACTGAGAGTAGCCTATGAATAAAATCTTTTGTAATAATGAATAAGAGGCATAAATTGAAATGTAAAACTCCATCCTAGTGGATCAATGCATTTTGCTGCCTTTATGAGGGTACTTTATTTTGCATCTCAGAAGTCAGTCTACATAACATTTTTAATGTCCAAATGGTTAACTCTTTAAAGAATAATTATTAAATTTTAAAAAAAAGCTCTGATTCACCTCTCATTTTCAATTCAAGAATAAATTAGGAAAAAACATACATTTTTCACTTTTGCTAAAAAAACAAAAACAGAAAAAAAAGAACACATTTATTTTTAACTCTTGGAGGTGGTTTTGTGGTTCTCAATGTGTCTGTCCCACCCCAGACCTTTTCAATATATATTTCTTTAAACCTTGTACTATTTAGTAAAAATTGATTACAATAGAAGGCAGTTTGATAGATCCTTAAAAAAAAAAACAGGCAGATTTCCATTTTTGTATTTTAACTACTTTACTAAATTAATACTCCTCCTTTTACAGAATTTGGAAAGTTAACACTTATCTTCAGGTGGTTTCCTGAATTGTTGACTATTTATGAATTTGTTTTTAATAAAAGCAAAATGGTTTTTCTTTGGACAATTTGCACCATCTCTTGTAAAAGTTCTCACCATTCCTATGGTACCTTGTGAGTCTTATGAGCAGGATTTCTTAAAGCTGGACTCAGACCATCTATCTGTATTGGAATCATCTGGAGCACTTGCTTTAAAATGCAGATTCATAGGCAGCATCTCAGAGCTACAAGCACGAGGATCTCTGCTAAGTGGATCTGGGACTCTTCCATCTGCGTCTTAGCATGCTCCCTAGGTGTTTCTTCTGCATACCGATGTTTGAAAACCATTGCTATGACTTTTCTCAGAACATGGGACTGTAAAACTATTTGATGCCTATATTTTCCCCAATACAGCTACACATAACTCAAAATTTGCAATATTGTAGTTCCTATATTGCTGTTCGTTTTGTCTTTGGAAATCGGGTTCAGAATACTTTTTATGAGAAAAAAAATTGGGTAGAGGGGACAACTTTCATATCTGGCTCAACATCTCAGGAAAATCTGTGATTATTTATGTGTTCTAATGAGTAACATCTACTTAATTAGCCTTAGGGATGGAATAACAGGGCCACTTACCAAACTCAGGTGATTCCAGGATGGTTTGGAAACTTCTCCTGAATACATCCTTATCTTCTAAGACCATTGTCCTATAAACAATGCTGACAAAGATTAGAAACATTTAGTTCAACCTCAAGAAAGGCACTGAAACTGAGATTGACTAAAGCAAAAGAACAAAGGGCACTTATCCATGACAGAATGTACATTCCGAATGTACAGTCACTCCCCTGGATCTATTCCTTCTAAATAATGACGCAAAGAAAACTGACAGTTATAGAAGAACATTATTGAGCCACATTGGATGTCAATGTGGAAATAAGTATTTTTAAGTTGAAGTTTTACAATCCATAGTTCACACATATACACACACAGACACACACACTTATTTTTGTTTACAATTGTGAACCAGGTAAACAACTGGCCCGTCAAAAAATTACTGTATAGTCAATTATTAATTGGTAGGAAATTTAAAGTTGTTCTACTTGATGTTGTTTCTAAGATTTTTTATATTAAAAATAGACATTTTTTCCTAATATGATCTAAAAGTCTAAATATTTTTTTCTCAAAGTGACTTGTACATAGTTACTGGATATCTCACAATAGTCAGGAGTGTATCTGATGCTACATTATAGAGAGGTGAAGGCACATACTTGTTCTGACATGAAAATTCCACTGGCCAAGGGAATTTATTCTCCTCCATGTCCATACTGTGACATGTCTATCCTATATAAACAAGCGTTGAAGTAAATCATTTTTCTTGGTCATTGAAAAAGGTCTAGAGCCTTAGAAGTGTTTCAGAAAATTCTTCTTCCTCCTAATATTTCTCTTAAACAAAAGAGTGACATTCAGGTGGGGTGAAAGTAACCAGAGCCAACAGTGCTTTTTGTTTGTTTGTTTGTTTATTTGTTGGTTTGTTTTAGTTGGTTGGTTATTTTTGTTAACAATTAAAGGAATGAGGGTATGTAATACAGAAATAAATATGACTGCAAAAAAAAAATGCTGTTCTGATTTACTACACAATATTCCCAATTTCAATTTGGAGTGATTTTAAAGAAGAGCACTGAGCAAAGGCATACATCCACAGATCCACTTTGTTTATACATATGTAGATACAAGAATGCACATATACACATTTTCAAGGACTATTTTAGATACCTAGGCAATTTCTTCCTAATAAAGTCATTTGTGAAAGGGTACTATAGCTTTCATTGACATCAGTATGGTAGCATTACCTGTTTATTCTCTGCTACTACATATAGAAGAGTAAACTGGTGAGAGTATATATTTTATATATATATATATGTAATATGTATATATATATATTGACTTGTTACATGAAGATGTTAAAATTGGTTTTTAAAGGTGATGTAAATAGTGATTTCCTTAATGAGAAATACATATTTTGTATTGTTCTAATGCAACAGAAAAGCCTTTTAATCCATTTTGGTTTCTGTATATTCCATGTATAAGTGTAAATATAATCAGACAGGTTTAAAAATTGTGCATGTATGTATACAGTTGCAAGTCTGGACAAATGTATAGAATAAACCTTTTATTTAAGTTGTGATTACCTGCTGCATGAAAAGCGCATGGGGAACCCTGTGCATCTGTGCATTTGGCAAAATGTCTTAAGTCAGATCAGATGTTCATCCCACCATGACAGTATTCCATTTCTGGATATGACTTCTGTGGCTTAAGATTTGTGAAAGAATGTGCTTTGAATCCAAGGGTCTTAATTTTTATTTTCCAAATCAACCACTTTGACAATTCACTTTCACGAATTTTTTAAATCCTGTTGGAAACATAATATTATACCAGGAGTATTCTAGCAAATACTGGAATACAGGCACATTACCATTCATGGTAAGAAATGTGGGGTTTACAAAGCCAGTTTTGATGCGATCTGCTCAGTAATATAATTTGTCATTTTTATTAGGAATTTAATTTTTCATGTGATGTCTTGAAACTGTACATACTGCAGTGTGAATTTTTTGTTTTTTTTAATCTTTTAGTGTTTACTTCCTGCAGTGAATTTGAATAAATGAGAGAACAAAAAAAATACACAAAAACTGTATCGCCTCTAGTTTGAAATGACTGTTATTTTGTGAGCTTCCTCTGGTATTTAGATTGTCTATAAACCTACAAGTCCAGTTGTGAAAATAGATTTTCAAAGATGTTTTCCCTGTCTTAAAAGGAAAAAGAAGCTGGCTAGCAAGTTATAACATTTAAAATAAGATAATTATAATGAAGCTCAAAATGGCAATAAGACTAGAATTTCACTTTCCCCAATGAATTTGTGATTGAATGGCCACTACATTTTTTTAAATGAAAAAAGATTTGTATAGTATTAAGGAAGTTGATTCCATGTAAGTATACAGACTTTGTTTAGAGCTTTTATGAATTCCCCATTAGTGTTTATTTTCAAAAGAAGAAAAAATATTTGATCATTCAGAAGTGATTGTTGTACCTGTCCATACAGTTACATATGCAACTGTATACTGCATGTGTGTTGGTTATGAGTGGTTAAATATACATATAAGTAATTTTTTTCTTTTTTAGTGAAAATCTTCTACCTTTTTTATCCTATGGCCTAGTGATTTAGAAAAATAGATTAGTTTGACTTGGGACAAAGGAATTTTTCAAAGATGAGTTCCATTTTCTAGGACGAAAATCGATATAATCCAGGTTCTATAGATGAGTATAATTTTTTTAAAACTGTTTCAACTTGTAAGTCAATGATAACTGGCCTAGCTTGTGCAAGGCCTCGGTTCCATCGACAGTGCCTGCCAGGATATTAGAAATAAATAAATAAAAGCATTTAAAAACTGGAAATACATCCTGCTTTTTACATTATTAGTGTGTGAAAAAATTGCACTTTCTTATATATAGATGCTACCAGCAGAATGAGAGTGTACAGCCATGTTTTATTAGGTTATATGGTGAAAAAGCCTGGCAAATAGGTAAAGTAACAAATGGAGGAATTTTAAGAGAACCATTGGTTAGTATTCTTAGTATGAGGCAGTGTTATTTTATATGTTTTAAATTCAACTCCTTGTAATTAATTACCTATGTGAAGTTTTATTTCAAGCTTATGAGTGAGGAAATAACTTTTTTAAACTTTCTAAACTGACATGTTAGACTACAGAAAATGATTCTAAATGTTCCATTATTGGGTCAACCCTTATTTTTTGTTTATTCCATAAAATGTGTAGACAAAGAATTCACTGCTATGACATCTTTTCAGAGTAATTTGCTAGCATTTATTATTAAATTATTATTCTAGTTCTCTAGTTAGTCTAATAATATGCCATTTTCATAAAATCATAATTAAGTTTAAGGCTACCTGTTCTAAATCCCATGTACTCTCAAGTAGTGGAATAATTGGAAGGAAACTAAAATCTCATAAATTCAGCCACATTTTTGGTGTGCTCTTAAAAATGTCTGCAAGTAAATGTATTAATCTTGCCAGGAGTAACTAAGATAGCATACTTCCACCATCAGAAGATGATTTTTGAGCATTCTAAATAGTGTTTTTCAGTTATGTTTTGCTCATTTAAAATGATAACCTCTTTTATATGTTGAAAAGGAAAAGACCTAGCAAGCTACAGTGTTCTCTGATGTAGGGTTGCCTCTGACAGCCATTATGGTGAAGCTTTCCATGAGCATGCTGAAATCTTGTGAAGACACTAGTACTCCATTGGGTGTACCAACTAGCCTTGCACTATCTTCTAGAACATCCTGCCTTTGAATTTTATATTTTCCCATTGGCTTTACCATAGCATCTTTGAATCTGTAGAGTTTTTAAGGTAAATTCTCCTTACCTGGTTAAAAAAAAAATTCAAAAGATGAAACTGCAATGCTAATCCAAACCTTCACCAAGACCTCAAGTTCTAAACTATGATTTTTCCTTTGAATCACCTTTGATTTTGGTGAAAATATTGTAGAAAATACAGCATGGATCCAAATATGGATTTTTAAAAAAAAGCTCAATTTAGTCACAAGACTGAAAAGAACAAGACCAGTGGACTAAATGCCGTAACATTTTCTCCTTATTCCCTAATTGTTTCTCTATTACTAGTAAACACTGTCCATCAAAAGAGAATGGCTTCAGAGTTGTTACCCACCTTCACATCACCCCAACCCACTTCAACTATATAAAGTACTTCATTAAAAGTAAGTGGCCTTTGCATATGTCCATACAAATCTGGGCGTATATCCATAGGACAATTTTGCTTTTTTTTCTTGTTGGCAACAAAATGGGAAAGCAGCTTTTTTCATCCCTCCCTACTCCCAAAAGCATACACAGAGTTACTTATCTCTTAAGTAGTCTAAAAATAGGGACTCATAACTAAACTCTAGGGATACTCCAAGCAGAAGATAACAGTAATTTAGGGCTTAATGGGCTCTGACATCATTACTTGCTCTTACATACACTTTCACTTCTATAATCAAATATACTAATGTCCCACTTTACTTAGTTTTCTGCTAATAAAGATAATCATGGCAGTCTTTCCAACATGAAGAGCAAGTGGGTCCTTTCAGATCTCTTTGCAGTTGCTTGTAACCATGGAAATGCCATGTCCTTGCTGTCAAGTCAGCTTTGCCTGCCAAGTAGCCCCCTAAAGATGAGGGGATTTCTTTTAGTTCATCCTGGAAATGCATGTTTGGTGAATAGAGTAGAAGTTTTTTTTTACCTATTTTGCATTTTGTTAGCCAGAAGAAGGTGTATAACAAGAATAAATAAATCTCCAGAAATATCACTTTATTTTATCTGTGGATTTGGACTTATTGGTTATAATTTCCTTTTTATTGTGATTCCATGAAATTAAGTTCTGCATTTTCTTTACCCAGAAAAAAAAATTACTTATTTACTATCCCTACCTCCTAAGAGAGGAAATAAGGTCTTCACTGAAATTACTCTGGTTGCATTTGACATCTCTCCACCGGCACTGAAAATTTTACATTTACAGTATTGGGATGAGGAGATTGATATTCAATAGCGATTGAATAGACAGCTTCCTCTAAGCATGAAGTATTAATAAACATAACTCAGCATGGTTTCTGCCCAGTATGGTTTCTTCTACCAAAGAAATAGGTATCTCTGGCTTCAAGACTCTTTTCTGGTGAATGGCAACTCCTTTGTGCAACTACTTAAAAATAAAATTTTAAAATACTGTCTTTCTGAAAGGGAATATTTTCAAGGGAGGACTTGTGAATAGGAAATATCTGAAGACAGGGATGTGTATGTTGGAGGACAAAAGTTTTATGCATGATGACCCTAGCTTTGGTCAGGATGAGCAGACTCTCCCTATATTGTTTTGTTTTGTTTTGTCCTATTAGTCTCTAGGAAGAAATGTAGCTCAGTGATAGAGTGCTTCCCAAGCATGCTCAAAACCCTGGTATTGATCACTAAACACTACAATTTTTTTAAAGCCCTTTGCTATCTTTAGAGAAAAAAAAAAGACCTTCTAGTTGTATATAGAGAATAATACTTTTATTTTCATATCACAAATAAGGAGTTTGTTTGTGAGTCTGCATATTTTAAAATCAGATTTCTTTCCATCATCTCTTCACCCTGAGGAAAATGTGTAGACCTAAGGTAATGTGATATGAAGCCATGCATTACATATGGAGTGGACACTGACTTTAGTGCTATACTTCACATCTGGAAAGGGCCTCAGATACCTATGCATTAAGACCCAAAGCTTGGCACTGTTGGGACACGGTGGGACTTTTACGAGTTGGAGCTTAATGGGAGGTTCCCAGGCCAATGGGAACCATTTGAGGCTCTGGTCTCTTCCTTTTGCTCTTCCTGGCCCTGAGATAAATGGTTTTCTTCACTACCTGTTCCCACTGTGATATATCAACATAGAGCCTAAGCAACAAGATCAACTAACCATAGATTGAAAAGTCAAATCCTGTATAACAAAAAGAGACCTTTCTTCTTTATGAGCTGATAGTCTCCGGTATTTGGTTATACATTCACTTTGGAATCTAGAACTATATATGTATATATGTAGTATATGCATATGTGTGTATGTATGTATGTATGTGTGTGTGTGTATATATATATATATATATATATATATATATATATATATATATATATATATATATATATATATATATGCTTCCAGAAAACCCAAGTGGAAAAACTTCCCATATACCACCCCTCCAAGTTTTCCTTCTATTATTCACATCCTGATTAGACTAGTGTGTCACACTTGTTACAATTGAGGAATCAATATTAATACATTAGTAACTAAAATCTAACCTTCATGTTGGGGCTTGTTCATATGAACTTTAAATTTGTGACATCTACCTACCCACCATACAGTATCATCTAGGGGTGGCTGGTGCCCTAAAGTTCCCCTGTGCTTCCTTCCCTGTTCACCTCTCACTGCAAGGTCCTGAAAACCATTTCTCTCACAGTAGGAATTTTTTTTTTTTTTTTTGCCAGAACTGCATATAATCGGAATTTATCAGTACATAACCTTCCAGAGTTACATCTTTCACTTAGTGATAGACATTTTAAAGTTTTTTTTCCATCTCTTTTTATAGTTTTGATTGCTCAATGGTTTTGGTTTTTTTTTTTGTTTTGTTTTGTTTTTTTTTTTTCCTTGCAGGTCCTGGGGCTTGAACTCGGGGTCTGGGAGCTGTACCTGAACTTTTCTGTTCAAGTTTAGCACTCTATCACTTGAGCCATAACTCTACTTCTGGCCTTTGTGGTACTTAACTGGAGATAAAAGCCTCATAGACTTTCCTGCCAGAATGGTTTTGAACTGAAATCCTCAGATCTCAGTCTCCAGAGAGCTAGAATTACAAACATTAGCCACTGGCACCCGGCTAGCTCATAGTTTTGTATTGCTGGCTAATAATCCATTCTAGATAATTTTGTTTATCTAGTTGCCTATTGAAAGACATTTTTCCCCCTACCAAAGTTCTGGCAATTAGAGATAGAGCTGCTATAAACACTACAGTGTGAGCATTTGTGTGGACCTCAGTTGTTTTCTTTGTTTATTAACTTTCTTCAGATGACAGATAATAGGTTAGAAGCTAAAAGGAACAAGCCATAGGGATTTCAAACAAAAATAATCCAAAGGAAAAAATTTAATATAGGAGATGAGATCCACATATAACTGGAAAGGAGATGAGCAGAACTATATTGTAGGACTCAAAAGGAATAAGGATGAACTTCTTTCATCTTATATCAATCTAAAAAATAGAGGGATGCTCGTTTGTGGTACAGTCTACTTGGATATCATTATACTTACTGATTTATTTTAACATGTTTATGTGATTAAGCTTTTCTTTCTTTTCCAAAGTTGGATATTCAGTTTGAACCTAAACACATCCCAAAGCCAATTTCAACACATAGGACAATTTTGGTTTAGGCTGATTAGTTTATTAAATTGCCCTTGAATGTTCCTGCTAAGTGGATAACTGTAGTTTTCAAGATTTGCTGACAGTTTCTAATCCACTAGGGATCACCTTTATTTATGTATTAACAACCTCTGCAAACAGATTCTTTTACATTCACTAATTCATGCTGAAAAACTATTTCTTCTCTAAATGGTAGTCCTTGAGAAAATCATCTCTGCTTCTTTCTCATCTCTAATGTCACAATTACTGTGTTCAAGAGTGAGGATGTCCAAGTCCCTAATTCATCCCTGGGTCCTTGCTTCCATTGATGTAGCAAGACAATTCTCTCAAGTTTGTATCTCAAACATCTGTGTTTTTCATTTTGTTTTCTCCAAGTAGAAGTTTTTAATCTTCTCTTTCACCAACCCCTATCTATAAGGAAAAGGCATGGCAGAAGTAGGGAATTATCACTCTGTGAGTGTAACAACCAGAAATAAAAAGATTAAGATTAGCATTCATAGGTTAGGAGATTATTGTAGATAATATAGGCAGGTAATACTTGCAATCAAATGTCTTCTTATAAGAGAGGAACAATGGTTACAAATTCATACAACCAGGAGAGAAGATAATGTGAAATAGAAGGGGCCACAAGCCAAGGCATGTCAGCAACCATTAGAAGCTGGCAGAACCAAGGAACTGATTCTTCTGTAGAAACTTTGGAGGAAGTATGTTCCTGCTGACACCTGAATTGTGGCTAGTAAAACTCATTTTGTATATCTGGTCGCCAGAAAAGTATAAAAATAAATTTCAGTTGTCTTAAGCCACGTTAAAATTCTCTTGTTTCTCTTACTTGTGTCAATTTGTTCCAGAAGTCCTAAGAATCTAACATACCATTTACTACCACATAGGAAGTAAATAAAATACAGAGAAGTCTATTTTAGTACTCCAGATTTTCTATCTCTAATATCTTTGTTGGGTCAGTATGGGCACAAAATAGATTGGAAAGCATTTTTTAAGGGTGTGTGTGTGTGTGTGTGTGTGTGGAGAGAGAGAGAGAGAGAGAGAGAGAGAGAGAGAGAGAGAGAGAGAGAGAGAGAGAGAGAGAGAGAGAGAGAGAGAGAGAGAGAGAGAGAGAGAGATAATTTATTAAATATCAAGTGCTTTTTGTCCTGTGAAGAAAAATAAAGCCATGATGAGCTTCTGGTGGTTCAGATATTTATATTCTAAGTTGAGATTCTCAAGAATTCATGAGAACACACATCTATATAAACAGAGCACATAAAGAGCCCATGTTTTTTCAATATCTTCCTTCAGGTATATACTTTTGATACTGGTAGAAATTAAGAGCACATAGACATGAAAGTGAAGTTGGGTTCTTGGAGATATAATTGCAGCTGTGAAGTGGCAAATAACAAGGAATCTCTGATAAGAGAACCCCAAAGATGCTAAAGAAATAGGCTAATCTCACTGTGGATCCTAGCATGTCATAAAATATCAGTGTGAACTGGCTTTCTTTTTCCTTCCTTGTTTAAAACTGTTCCTTTATTGTCAAGGTCTAAAAAAAGGCAAGACATAACGAGTGAATCTGCAGTGATGTTTGAAAAATATGCCCTGACATATTTGGAACATACCCACTGTTCAAAATCTGCCAGCTAAGAGAAGCTGATTAGAACCCCTGATGGCCCATGAGGAGCCCTGTGCAGGTGCCTGTTACCTGCTGCCATCAGCCCTGCCTTGAGCCAGCATGGAATAAGAGTATCATCCAGTGGCTTCTCATCTTTTTATGCACATCTGACCAGGAGCCAGTGACTGTTGTTGATATAAACATAAAAAGAAGGTTGTGCTGGCTAAACAGTATGAGAAGACCCTCTCTTACTTAGCCTAAGACTTTAGCTGTGCCTTTTCAGTGAAAAAAAATCATCATCTCCTTTTTGAAGGCCCTCTCATTTTTGTGTGTATGTCTTTATTTGGAAATCAGGAAACATCCATTCTATGTCCATACCTCCCTTGAAATGTAGAGTGAGAAGAAACTTAAAGTGATCATTTCTGTTGGTGTGTGGATTGAAAATTGAAAAAAAAAAATCTGTTTGGCCAAAAGCCCTGTTTTCCATCACCACATGGTGGATTTTAAATATATTTATACCTCCATTTCCTTCCTGAGGGTGAAAATAAAAACCTGCCAGATTTCATTCATCGTGTATCATTTTTATACTACAATACATTCTGAACTAAATCATTAATGTGATTATAAATAATACAACATACAAAAGGTTCTCTAGGAATGAAATGAGTCAAAATGGAACAATTGATAGTGTGTGACAAAGGAGCCATGATGCTTAGTTTGGAGAAATTGTAGTCAGAGTAGAAGCAATTCATACATGTATTCATTCGTTTTACAAAATATTTATTAGCACCAACTCTATAAAAGCACCGAATAAGGTCCTAGAAATACAATGATGAATAAGACCAATCAGGTATCCATCTTAGAATTTAAGTGCAATGAAGGACTTACAGGGAAGAAAAACTGCAATGACTGATGAGTGTTCTCACAAGGTATAGTAGGGAAGCCTCTAATCCAACTGCAAGCCTCGTAAGGCTTTGCAGAGGATGTAATGTTTTCCTCAGAACTTATAGAATGAAAATAGAATGAACAATGCTTAGGAAGCAAAAGAAAACCAGAAACCTATGAAGGCTACTGAAATAGTAACCCAGAGGCCGAGCTCTGAAGTTATAAAGGGAAAGCTCAATTTCCTACTGTTAAATTTAAATTTGGCACATCTAAGTTAGGTTTCAGGGAAGATGTTCAGCAAAAAGTTGAATGGTTGTTACTGCAGGAGAGAAAAAAGTAGCCAAAGTGATAGATGTGGCAGTTGTGCACATACAGATGATTATTGAAACCATACAACTTTAGTGATTGCTCAGGAGCCTTGGAGATAGGTAGGACGAAATAACCATGTGCAATGGTGTGGTGTGTCAAGGATTGAGAAGGAGGTGATCTTGCAAAAGAGACAGCCAACAGAGAAGGATGCCTAAGAGAATATGTGTGGAGGAAGCTGAAACAGGAAAGTTTGAAAACGGGAGGACTATAAAGGAGATGATCAAGAAAATGTGACTTATATAGAATGGGGTTTTACTCAGCTTTCAGAAGGAATAATATTATATTTTCAGAGAAATAGATGGACCTGGAAAAATATGCACTAGATGAAAAAAAATCAGGTTCAGAGAGACAAATGGTGCATGCTTTCTTTCATATGTGAAAACATCATGTGCATGTATAACAAATTTACTAAAGTATGGTACGCTCAGGGGAGGAGTCCAGTGGTAACACCTCTGAACAACTTTTGAAGAGTTTAACAAAATAAATACCAGGAAACTGAAATGTGTTTTATCGGAGATGGAGAGAGGATCAAGGGGAGAGAGGGAAGATAAGTGGAGAGAGGGAGGGTGGGCAAATATTATCTTTAATGTACTTATGTCAAGATGGAATCCTGTAACTTGAAGGTATGTATAGAGTTGAGAAAGATGGGAGGAAATGATGCAAGGGATGACATTAACCAAGATGCATTGCACTTACATAATGATTTGTTGAGTTGAAACCCTTTTGTACAACTATTTAAAAATATTGATATAATAAAAAAGAAGAGAGGTGATACTAAAATACTTTTAAAGGAAGGGAGGAATGGCCCACATTATCACCTTGATTAACAGCATATCTAATATACATTATATATTTATATTGTTGTTTTCTTATATATCAATATATTATTAATGATATGTAATATTATGTATTATATAAGCATACACAATATTATATACATTATATACTATATACATCATGAAACTATTTTAGTAATTATCATGGTTAAGTTAGTAATCATCTTCATTTCCAAGATTTGTCTTTAAAAAAACAATAAACACAATTTCAAAAGACTGAATGCCATTTTTAAAGATTTTATTCAAATTTGGTAAACCATTTCAAGTATAAATTAAAATTTGTATTAACCAAGTCAATAAATAACATCTCCCAGTCTGCAGCCCTTTGTCATTTAAAATGTTAAGTTCTAATAAAAACTCCTGTGGTAACATCCAATGACAAACGCAAAGTAATTTCTGTATCTTTGTCTTTACAATCTGTGCTGTCATTGTTTACACCTTGAAGCTACTGATTACACATTGGATGCTGACTGCAGGGTGTATACTTCAGGGTTGGAGGCAAACTGTGCCCAAAGGCAACTTGAATGACTGAATCATTATTGATTTACTTTTGAAATGATCTCATGTAGCTGAGTCCAGAGGTGTTTTGGGTAGACTGTGTAAGTGCCAACTTCTGAAACTCACTTTCAGGGATTCATTGTAATAATATCTTATCATACATTATGGAAGGATTGATGATCATAGTGTGCTTATTTGAAGTTTGTCTATATACACATATATACATATGAGTTGTGATAACATATACATCCATTAATGATATATTATTAAAATGCAATTGTAATTGTAATGTTGATCAAATAAGGGAGGAAGCTTTTATATTAAGTGTTTAGCATTGCTGGTGCGTTAGTATCATCAAAGGCTGGCTTACAGGTTTTTTTAGTTTTCATTATTTTTTAAGCTCTATCACAGTCTACTTTTGTTTGCCTCTGCATTTGAGGAGACTACTCTCACCATTTAATCTTTAATACAATGATGGCCTAGATGATAAGCAAAATGAATTCTGAAAATCCCCCATATAGACTTCATAATAAGATCATCAGTTACCTTGACAAGGACAGTTTCAGAGTCATGGTAAAGGTGAGGCCATGTAACCCACGGATGAGAAACGGGTAGGTGGAAAAGCAGTCTGGATAGCAACCAAACTCACTAGGGTCAATTTCTCCAGCTCCTGGCTTTTCCTTATCAGGCCCTCTCCATCTCTGCTCATGCACTCTACTCTGTAAGCAAATGGAACTTGGCCACTCTTCCCATGGGTGCCATCAGGACCTTCCCAGTTCATGGGACCTTGTAGATACTGATCTCTCCATTGGAAATGGTTCTCACTAGTGGTTCGTTTTAGCTTGGCCCTCTACCAATTCTCAAGGTCAGAGACCCAGTAAAGTGGCCCTACTCTCATGGCTGAAAGCAGAATTCATCTAGTTTGCCCTACAACCTCCATTTTCACATCTGACAAACAAGTGCAATGTATTTAGTATTTTACTTCGGTATCAGTGAGCACCAAAACTGTCAGTTTTTCACAGAATGTTTTGTTGCAGGATCAAGTGGGGAAAGGAAGAATATGAGATCAAACAAATACTTGAGTAAATATGACACAGAATTTTCTGTTGCTACTCATGGTAAGTAGAACTCACACTGCCCCTTTGGCTCAGCACCTAGCAGAGTACCCCTAGGGCTATAGCCCTGTAACAGGCAAGCCTGCTTAGTGTTGCAGCTCAGGGTACTCATTGCTGCCAGCATTGCAGCTCTACTGCTAATGTGGCTGGAGTCCCTTTGGGTTCTTGTCTCAGGAAATTGATGGGTGGAAGAAGTCCAGGACAACAGAAGATGAGTGTGAAGAAGGTTATTCAGAAGAGAAGTATCTTGCCTGAAGTCCACTACCTCTTCTGCTTTGTCTATCACATATTCTCTCAGCTGATTGTTCATCCTCTCTTCTTTCAGGTCTCTCTTTCTCTCTCTTTCTCTCTCTCTCTCTCTCTCCTTCGCTCTCTCTTGCTCCCTCGCTCTCTGTGCATGTGTCAATGTGGTTCTGAGTCTAGTGGGATCTTATAACCTGAGCTATGCTCTGATTAGTTGCTCCTATTATAATAAGATGTTTTGGAATGTACCACTTTATTGGTCAGTGTTGATTGGTTGTTAATTCCTAATCATAGCCCTTTTGCAAATCCTCTCTGCAGAGTCATGGGAACGTTAGTTAACTGAGTAGGGGCATAGGCGAGGCAAAGCAAGAGGTTCCTAAACAATGTCTCTTTGGCATCTGATTTCCCTTGGTAGGCCAAGATGCTGTCCAGGGGGCCTGCTCCTCACTATTTTACTCTTTCAAATACACTTCAAAGTAACTTGAGGCCTTTAGTTCTATTCATGAAACCACAGGAAGGCTATTTGATTGGTGGCCTCAGTCACAGAAGAAGATGGGCATAGGCACATGACTACCTAAATCTGGAAAGTCTCATAATAAAGAAATCCTATCAATGTGTGGTCCACATTCTTACACCTTACACTCTCACCTCCACTGAGATTTCTCTGGTCCTCTTGTGGGTTTCTCTTTCTGCCACTGGCACGGAGAAGGGCATTTTGATTCTGTAACTAAGAGGAAAGCAAGGTCAGGTTCAGCCAAGAGCAGTTTTGTCAGCTTCATCTAGAAAATCACTTGAGCAAAGCAGAAGTTATTGTTGCTTTAATCTGTCCTACTTGCCTGGGAAGGGCTCTGTTGGTTTTTCAAAATGAATGATTCAGATGTATCTAAGTATTTACATTTGTTCGGGGAAAAATGAAGGTTTCGGGATGTAATTTGATGCATACCTTTTCCCTTAGTGCTTCGGTCCTTGTGCTTTTGTTACATGTTCAATGACACAGAACCAGGTGGCACTTGACACTCTACAGCTCTAAGCAGGTCATTGTCGGCTCCAGAGTCAATCATTTGCCTGAGGCCAGGAAGGGAAACTAGGTTGTGACTTCATTTCCTAATTCTTCAGACAAAGGGTTTGCCTCCTCCTCCCCTCCTTACATTCTTGGTTCCTAAGTTGCTCTGTTTGTGAAATGTAAAATGGGACATCTGTGTCTCTCTCAACACATGTGAACTTACAATCTTGTTGATAATGGAGATGCTTGAGGCTGGTGTCCTGGATATAATATTTGACCATGGAGCTCTCCAAGCCTACATACACTGATTCAGTGTGACTCCAACAAGAGCCATTTAAATATTTGCAGTGCAGTTCTCTTTAGTGAGTTCCACTGAATGAAAAGTTGAATAAATAGTGAGAGATCAATTTCTATGGAAGAACAATAAGGCTCAATAGTATCTTTTTAAATATGTCAAATTTTATGACTTTCAAATATTAGAAAAATCTTCACTTCCACCTGCTGGGTACTATGAATGTGCCCTTTTCATAATGGAAATTTTCTGGGAAACAAAGCTTTTAATTTAACAGCTGAGCCATCAACACTGAAAGATCCACTTAGCTGTACAGACACTGTTTTTTTTCTTATCCAGTTCCCCGGAGATGGGTTTGCTGATACATGTCTAAGTACTTTTCTTTACTCTGGCTTAGCCAAATCTTGTGCAAATTTTTCTTACTTATTAGTAAATCAGCTAGACTTCTGAGAGTCAGGTCAGAATGAGAATAATAGGATCTAATGTGGTGGTGAATGTTTGGCAAGGGAGAATGTTCATACTAAAATGAAACCTGGAAAATATAGTGAGGGAATAGAAAAGTCTTGATTCCAGTCCTGTCTTGGCCTTAAAGTTACCATGTGACCTTACAGAAATCAATTGATAATCTCTGTTCTGCACTTTCTTTATTATTATATGGAAAGCATAGGATTAAATCAATAATGTTCAGTGGTGCCCTTAAAAGCCATAGAGTCTTTCGGGAGATATTAGATGCCACGTGGCTTATCTTTCCTGTGCCTCTAGTCACTTTCCATTTCCTAAAGAGCTGGCATAAGACTCTGCTTTGATTTTAGTTTGTAGTGTTGCCAATTGACTTTAGCTTTGTTACTATTTATGATAGACTAGAAATTCTGCCTTTCACACTAACCCTGTTCTCAACCTCTTCGCCTTTCAGATTGAGTATCCTAATTCAAGGGTAAGCTTAAGAACCACTTATTCTAGGACACTTCTTTTTTTTCCTTTTAATCTAGTCAATTCATATATATTGTGTCTTTCTCCAATTGTTAATTAAATAAAACTTCCTTCCTTATAATGTTTATTTCTCTGTTGTTCTTGGCTCAAGGAGATTGCAAGTTTCATAGTACATGACTATGTTAACCTGGCAAACATCTTCCACTTACGCACAACTCAGGGAGGCCTTTGACCATATTTTGCTCTTAGCTTGTGATTCATGACTGATGAAACAAATTATGGAAATCTTGTTGGCTTTTCACAGATGCTTTGTAACTGAGGTTGATTGCAAGATCTAGTTCTGGTTAGTAAAAGTCTGTAGAGGCTAACATAATGAAAGTTTTTATTCTCTTTGGGGAAAACTCCTTTCTCATTCTTGTTTCACTGATGCCTGGAACAAGCAGTAGCCATATTGCAACTCTGAGGCACCCAAAAGGAGGAAGATGCCCAAGAAATTTCACAAAACCAATAACTTACTTAACTCTGGAGGTATGATTTCTTCATATATATAGATATATATAGATATATCTATATATATATAATGGTAAGATTTTGTACTTGGAATGAATGCATTCATTTGTATACAAATATTTATTATGTAAGTGCATAAAACGCATTGGAAAACTAAAATATAGTTTCCTATATTCACAGAAGTTATATTCAGTTACTCAGTAGTACAGGAAAGTAGATAAGACAAAAAACTAAAAATAGCCACAACAAATAAGTAAATTATAAGTGATATTAAAAAATGGTAAATACTATGAGAAAAAGAGACAGTTATAAGGGACAAGGACATTCAAATTAGGGGAAGTATGGTTGCAACTATAATAGTACAGCTTTAGAAAGTGACATCTGATGTACAAGTCGTTATGTCAAAAAACTAACTTTACAACTTTGGTGGGGGGGTGGGGGGAGGATGGGAAGGGATGGGAAGGGGAAACAAAGAAGGAGACTGCAATGCTTGATAAGAAATGTGCTCATTGTCTTACCCATGTAATTGTAACCCCTCTGTACAGTATTTTCACAATAAAAATATGTTTATAATAAAAAAAGAAAATGACATCTGAGCTGACTTGAAAGTGATGATATACTTTGTTATCTATATGTCTTGTAGAATATCCATTTGGACATTGGATGTGACCAGTGAAAAGACCTAAGATAGTTGTAAGCTTAAGCTGCCTGTTGGGAAGTATATATAAGTATAGAGGAAATTGTGTGTGTGTGTGTGTGTGTGTGTGTGTGTGTGTGTGTGTGTGTATGTGTGTGTGTGTGTGTGTGTGTGTGCCCGCGTGAGAGAGGAGGGGGAGAGGGAGAGGAAAAGGGAAAGAGAGAGTGGGAGAGGGAGAAAGAGAGAGGGAGAAAGAGAGAGGGAGAAAGAAAGAATGTAAGCATATGATTTCTCATGAAGAATTCTATGGTCATTGTGAGAAAGAACTTGATGCTTTTTCCCTCTATGAAATGAGTAGTCATTTGAAAAATTTAAAGATAATTACAATAACGGCCTTACTTCACTTCTGACAAGAATAACTGCCTTACCCTCTTAAAAAATGGACATAGGAAAAAGCCAGGGAGAAGTAGGGAGAAATGGATGACATCACCATAGGAATCTAGTCAAGATGTGATGTTTGTGGATTAGAATGGCAACAACAGAAATGTAAAGAGATGTTTTCTTTTTCAGGGTAAGTTTTATGGACTCAGATCTCTTAATATATTCAAATGGAAGTTACAGAGAGTCCTATTATTTGGGGACAGTAAATATGCAGTAGAGAGAAAATAACTATCACTAATACAAAATTTTAGAGTGCTTTATTTTGTTTCTGGCATACTAGGGTTCATATTTTGTAAGCAGGCCTTCTATCACTGTAGCCACATATCCAGCTCTTTTTCCTTCGGTTATTTTTTCAGATAGAATTTCACATTTGTCAATACCTATCTGGACCACAGTCCTCCTATTTACACTTTTTTTCAGACCTGGGATGATGGACAAATTCTACCATGCTCAGTTTTTTTTATACTTTATTTATTTTTTGCCAGTCTTGGGCTTGAACTCAGGGCCTAGGCACTTCTGAAGGATTTTTGGTTTGTGTTCCTCAAGTCTAGCACTCTATTACCTGAGTCATAGCTCTATTTTCAACTTTTCTTTTTCTTGCTCTAGTTGACTTCAAACTGTGATCTTTAGATCTTAATTTCCTGAGTAGCTAGGATTATAGGTGTAAGCCACTAGTACCTGTCATGTATCTGTGTGTGTATATGCATACATACATATATATACATGTATTATAAAATTTTATATACATGAATAGTTAATAAAATATTAAAAACACATATTTAGTGCTAAACCCTGTATTTACAATAGTGTTTACAATATAGTTTCTATTCTCATAAAGTTTTTCATAGGATTTATAAAGATTTTCAAATAGAATTCAGAAATATATTCAGAAAGCTAGAATATAGTAATTTTAGACCTAGAAGAAATCCCTATGATTTTCTAAAGATGAAATTGAGACATAAAATGGGTTAAGTGACTTGGCCTTGACCTGAAAATGGAAGTTTTTAAAACTTCTGGGTGGCATTCTCAAAGAATTATAGTTGTCTGGAAAGAGAAGAGATGGGGAGAGATGGATTCATATTAATTAGCAAGTTTTCCAGAAAGGCAGACACCATGTTAAAGATTAAATCAAATAAATATACACAGATTTAAGTGAATCTTAGAACTTATTTACCTTATGTTAAAAACTTGTTTCAATCATGCAATGGAGAAAAAAAATAATGTGTACCTGACTAGACATACCCTGCTAGTAGACCTGTCCTCATATCAGAATTGAGCTAAAAACACAGGAGGTAGCTGGTACCACCTTGCTACAACAGTTCCCACCACAAGAGAAACCTTTTTTTCCTACTGTTGAGAAGGATAAATTATACAGAATTCTTTTTCTGTCATTTCAAAATCTTGCTGAGAAGCAGCTCAGCTTGCAGAGATGAGAACTCAGTGGGCAGAGAATACGGTGCAGATGCTGGAGCATGCCTTCTGGTAATAAAGCTCTGCTTTCCACTTAAATATTGTAGTTTAGTCTCTCTGAGCTGTTCATTGCACTGAGATGGCACATAGTAGGGGCATTGTAAAGATCGTGTTAATTTACGTAAATGACTTAAAACGGCATCTGGCATATAGTAAGACCCAAATAATTCTGATAGTATTATGAATTTTTAAAGTAATGAGATTTGTGCAATATTGACTGCAAATAGTTTACAATTCTATGCAAGTGTGAATGGTAATGTTTCTGTGTCTCCACGTGCTCTTGAATAACAGAAACAGAGCAGTGTCTAACCAATACTAGAAGCAAAGCACAGTCCTGAAAAAACAGTGCTTTTCAGTTGTATTGAACTTGTTTCCTCTTAGTTGTGTCTCCTCGTATTTCCATTGGGAAAATCTTATACTGTTTTACTCATCCACTCACACAAACTAGTGGGCCAGTCTCAAGCGGAGATGGGGAACATGTTTTCTGCCAAGGAACATTTAGATATTTATAATACCGTTTAAGAAGCATACACATTTTTAATCTAGGTAGACAGCCATAGAAACATGGAAGTCTGTTTTGTCATGATTTCATTGGCCTTGCATGGCCTCAGCATACCCTACTAAAGTATCAGCTTTCCCTGCACCAAGAAGTCTTAAAGTTTGGTATTATTTGAAATGTAATGCTGAATCTCCCAGTCTTTGGGGTAATGCAAGCAAACAAGCTCCCATGTTACCCCAGCACTAGACAGAACACGCCACATCCTGTGTGCCTCTCTTCTTTAAGGAATGAAGTTTTTGTTGTTGTTTTGTTTTTAATTGTGAGTACAATGAGTGCTTTGGGAGGAGAGGAGGGTCTTACTGGATGAATCAATAACTGCATCTCTAGTCTTACATTGTTTCCCCTTAAGGACTGGATTCAGTATCTGAAAACTCTTCCATTCCAGAGATTTCTATGTACTGTGTTTGGAAACTGGATATTTGTTCACTCATGCAAACTCTGTTTTGTCTATACAAGTAATGTCAAGTCCTTGCAGGAGAGGAATATAAAGAATTGTCAAATTGATTCTGTCAACTTCTAAGACACCCCCACATTCATAGGTTTAATAAAATAAGTACACTGGGGAGTTTTTGTGTTATATTCCAGACAGTTTTCATGAAAAATCAATGTAAATTATAGAGATCTTGGAAGGAAAAGTCTTGTTATTCACATGGTATAAATGACAACCTGTGAAAATTCACTGTTAGATATATTAAAATCGTAATAATGCTCTGAAGATAACTTTGAAAGCATACATCATGAACCAGCAACCATCTCTTTAAACTTTTAATTTTTCCTTTTAATTAAATGACATTGAACAAAAAACACAGCTCCAGGTAAAATCTGCTTAAATAAGTCATCTCTCTAGAGGTACTACAGAGACTTAGATTTCCTTTCAAGTCAATTCTTGTCCCAGGATACTACTTTGAACCACTTGAAGAAAGATAAACTAGTTTTCTATATGATACAAATTACTTGTAATTTTCCTCTTCTCATTTTGGGAAGTGTGTGTGTGTGTGTGTGTGTGTGTGTGTGTGTGTGTGTGCGCGCGCGTGTGTGTGTGTGCGTGCGCGCGCATGCATGTGTTTATGTGTGTGAATAGTTTTAAAAGAAAACTAGCTTCTACATAACAAGATAAATTCTACATCCAGGGACTGTTTTCAGTCTGGAAATTATGCCAGAATGTATTTTTTTTTGAATGAACATTGTAAAATCTGGGTGACTGTACCAGGGTCCAACATGGAGTATTAGAAAAAGCTGGAAATGGAGTTTTGGGGGGGATTTGAAGTGCATTATAGCAGAGCCACTGACTGACTGTACCTAGCTCCAAGAAGGCCAGAGTCATATGATAACCTGTATGAGATGAATTTGAAAATCTTCTTTGGCTTCAGAGAACCATAAATTGTCAGGAAATGGGTGGCATAGTAACAGGATGTAGCATATAGTATAAAATTATATAATTTTATAAATTATAAATTTATATAATTTATACATAAATTATATAAAATTACACATCTAGAAAACCTTCAGAAGTAGTGCATTCTTGACAGAAAGGGATTATGTATGGTATCAGTCCCAAAGGCCTAAAAAGAGGTATGATTCCTTCAAATTGCTGTTTTTCTAGGATCCATTTGTAGGGCTGAGTATGTGGAACATGCTATAATCCCTATTACTTGGCAGGCAGAGGCATGGGACCCTATCTGGAAAACAAGTAACAGAAAGGAGGGAGAGATGTGGATCAAGGGGTAGTGTGCTTAATTAGCAAGCATGGGGTTCTGAGTTCAAAACCCTAGATATGCCAAAATATTCCAAAAGATCCATCTGTAAAATATCCATTTAGAAATTATAGATTCTATTTGCCTTAAATTTTAATACTTATATTTCTCCATGGACATTCAGGCTTCATCAATATCTGTATGCCCTTCTCATGTTTACTGTTCGGGGTTTGCATTGTATATCAAGTGTTACAGGAGACCTTCATATCTAAGGGTTCTACAAAACAATGTCAATAGAAAACCTTTGGAAAGCACACTTGTAATTTCTTTATCCTTATTTCCTAAGTACAACTGTTACATTCCTAAATACAAATTGCATTAGGTATTAGATGATATGATGTCTATTAGGGGATGTACATAGGTTGATGCTAACGTGATATCATTAAATAGGAGTCTTCAGCGTTGATTGCTCTGTTATCTGCAGGGATCTTGGCACCCAACAAATACTAAACCATGACTGATTCTGTTTAGGTGTCAGTGTTCATTACTCTTGTGTATAGTTATCCCTAAATGATGCTCATTTTGGGGGTTCCTTGCTATTTGTTGGTATGCATCCTCAAGAAACTCTTTCAGAGCTTGCTTAACTTGGTAAGCACAATGGGGCTTTTGTCTGAAAATATATCAATATTCTCTTTTACTTGGCAATCAGCTGGGCTCTGAATAGTATTATAGGTTTAGCCACCCCCACCCCTCACCCCCTTCCCAAACTGCCGCCTGGCCCCAATCTGTCCTTAATTTAGAAGATACTAAATAGTTATCACCATAATAAATTGTGTTAATGAGAAATAATGCTGGTGAAGGCTGACTTTGAGGGTATGGCATAATTTAGGGTTTGTGATTGTTTTTGTTTTGTAATTTTTGGATTGTTGTTTATCTCTTAATAACTCATACCATGTTATTTATACTTCAAATTCAACAATTTCATGATGACACAAATTTCAACCCTTTGGAAGTCTGGTGTAGTAATTTTAATTTGAAGAGTCAGGCTTACTTTGATATCTGAAAATATTTTTTCTTGGTATTTATTTGTCTATATATTTCCCTGTAGACTCTATTTTCTTAGGTTGGGAATCCTATAATCTAGGCTGTGGGATTTTTTTGATATACTCTTGCCACTTAACTCTTTAGTCTTCATATTCTGTTCCATGTAAGAATATTTGAACTCAATCATTTCATTCACCAGCTCACTATATACCATGCACTGCTGCTATTATCATCCAAGTATTGATATTTCATATCTTCTCTTCCTCTTCCTCCTCCTCTTATTCTTTTTCTTCAATCTAAGAGCCCTAGGAAGTAGGCTATTACTTTCAAATGTTTTGAATTGCAATTTAACTTAGGTCTTTGTAAGTTTTTTTGTGGTATTGTATCTGAAATCACCACTCATGTGACATTTTGTTGGAAATATTTCTCTTTCAAATGTGCTAGTTCTCATCCCTCCTGGAACTGGGCACTACAAGTCATCTATAGCTGTGGTCCTCTTCTCTAGCCACAAAAAGACCAGGGTGCTTTTCCAGAAGAAACTTCTAATTCATTCGCTTGTAATTGCTTTGGAGATTGCCCCTTAAAATTGTTGACTCTGGGTTGAGAGACTTTTCGATCACCTGCTTCAGCAGCAGGCTTCTCCTATGTGGATTCCGGCTTGCTGTTTAATCTTTTACTTTGCTGAAGACTGGATAGTGTGTGCTTTCTGCTTCTCTCAGATTCTACAAGGCTGGGAGCCACTGACTTTGTCTAGTAACACAATATTTTGTTATTTGGTGTGATTTGAAGAAAGAGAGAGTATATAAATATATTATCAGGCTGTTTTTTAATCCCATTTCAAAAATCATCCCCATAAAAAGAATTTACAAAAATAAAATTTATGTTTCCCCAACTTAGGGGAGACACTTCAAGGGTTTATCCTTCAATATAAAGCTTTTCAGATATGGACATCGTAAATCATGTACTCTAAGCAAACCTGAACCACAACATTTTCTTACATCTTTTTTTGGGAGACAGTAAGGTGAAGAGAAGTTGTCTTTGATACTTCTCTTGACCTTCTACCCTGCTATTTTGGGCTGTTTTTGCCCTAGCAAGGTTCTCATTATAATAAAGTTTTACCACAATAAAAGCAAAATCTCCTTCCAGTTTATTGTAATTGGTTTAGATATTAATTTTTAATGGAGTTCTCATGAGGACAAGGATACATCCTTTGGGATTGTGTGGTAGTTTTATCCTTAGAGACGATGAAGTCATTTTGAATATAGAGCATCTCTTCACATGCTTAATGGGATCATTGACCAATAACTTTCTACCAGTGACCTGACTTGACTTCAATGCTGAGTTGCCTGAAATATATGCAAGACTGGGGCATTTAATTACAACACAGATTTCAGAAATAGCATCATTATATGTTAGCCACTGGATCATGTACTTTTGGCAGTGGATACAAGCTAATTTCAACAATGCAAACTTCTAAAAAAAAAAAAAACAACAACCAGTTACCAGGATAACAAAGAAACTGCATTACTCTTTCTGGTGACAAATCTAAAGGCATTATAGATGATTGATAAATACTGAATAAAAAATCCACACTATTTTCCCATTCTCACCTTCCTCTCTTTTAAATATTTCTTATAAATTAATTCAGGGATCCACATAGTTTTATTTGGAAAGTGTTTCACCAGCTTTTTTTTTTTATCGGTCAAGGGGCTTGAACTCTGGGACTGGACGCTGTCCCTCAGTTCTTTAGCTCAAGGCTGGCATTCTACCACTTGAGCCACAGCGCCACTTCCTCCACCGGCTTTTCTAATAAATTGATGCAATACTTCCTTATTGATATAATATTTTATTTGTAAGAGATGAGACTATGATAGAAAAGTATAAACACTACTGACTTAAATAGATTAAACAAGAAAATTAACAATGAGAAAGAATAACATACAAACAATATTTGATTTTCTATAGAAAATTTGACTTGGACTTTCACATCCAGTTTAATCAGACACACATGCTTCTTTATATTTACTCCATAATAAAAAGAAGAGTAATGATTCCTATTTTATTTTACTGATAATAATGAAAAACTCAGTTAGCTCAATTTGGTCATATGTTTTATCATTGGTAGGTCCAAGATTAAAATTCAGGAAATCTGGTAGAAATAGAAAGAAAATGCCCCAATGACTCAAGAATCTATTTAAAATTAGGGGAGGGGAGAAGAGAGAGAGAGAGAGAGAGAGAGAGAGAGAGAGAGAGAGAGAGAGAGAGAGAGAGAGAGAGAGAGAGAGAGAGAGAGAGAGAGAGAGGAGAGAGGCCTCATGATTCAGAAATAGAAGCTGGATAAAATTAAATTGAGCTTATTAACAGCTCACCAAATTTGTACTCAGGAAAAAGAACATGAATTTTCTGTTTTCTTTGCAATGTTTATTAAAAGTTATGAGAGATGGGATGGGAAGGTGGCTCAGTGGTAAAGTGCTTGCCTTGCATGCATGAGGCCCTGGGTTTGATTCCTCAGCACCATATAAGCAGAAAACACCACAAGTGGAGTTGTCTCAAGTGTTAGAGCACTAGCCTTGAGCTGAAGAGCTGAGGGACAGTGCCCAGGCCCAGAGTTCAAGCCCCACGACGACCACCACCACCAACAACAAAAGGTTATATAAGAAAATACAGCCTGTGTTAAAGAGAGGATAAAGTAAATAGAAGCAAATACAGGGATTTCAGTGTTTGGGTTGTTTAACAGGAAATTTAATATAATAAATCTATTATAAAATAAATAAAGTTAGATGGAGAAATTTATTATAGGCACAAACATCTTAAATAAAACATCTTTCATAAAAAGAAATTGTAATTATGAATATGTGTATGAGAAATAATGAATTCACTCAATGCTTTGAAAACTGCATTAAATAGAAAAAAGATTGGTAAACTTAAAAGACTATTCCCAAGAAATTGTTCAAAGTAAAACAAAAAGAACAATAAAAATAATAGCATAGAGTACCTAAGACCTATGGGACAAAAATAAAATCACCTAATATGTGTGTAATTCAAGTCTCAAAAATTTTAAAACAAAGGAATGAGGTAGAAAAATAGTTGATGAAGAAATAGGTTAAAAAATCCTCCAAAATTAGTGAAGGACCACTGAAGAAGTGTTACCAGCTCTCCCTCTGTGACAACTATAAAAAAGAAAACCCTTCATCTAACTATGTTGTAGTCAAAGTTCTGCAAACTGAAAATGAAAAAGAATATCTTTAAAATAGTCAATTCAAAGACTATTACAACAGAGGAACAACAAAAATAATGGTTACTTTTTTCTTAGAAACAGAGAAATCTAGAAATGAATATAATTTTAAAATGCTAAAAGAAAAAAATCTGCCTATAATTTTAAATTTTAAATGACAGAGCCATATATATGTGTATATATATATGTATGTATATATATATGGCTAAGTCATAGCACATATTCAATATTCAATATATTCAATATTGCACTGAAATTCTTATTAGTGAAATGTGGCTGGCAAAGGAAAAAAGAGATACAAAGATTCAAAAGAAAGCTGAAAGTATCATATTCACAGGTGACATGTATATGTGTGGAAAATATCTATAAAGTCCACAAATGCTTTTTAATAACTCACAAAATAACCAGTAAGTGAATTTTGTAAGGTCTCAAGGGACAAAATTAAAATTTTAATTTTATTTAAGATAAATTAGTACAATGAACAATTGTAATGTACAATTAAAATTTTATTTACATGAACTGGGTATATGGCTTAGTGATAGTGTTATCCTCTACTATATCTGAAACTTAGCTTCAATCCTCAGTATCTCAAAATGTAACAACACACAAAACAAACTAAATCACAAGATAATTTACAATAGCATCAAAATCCCTTAAATGCCTATTGAATAATCTAATCAAAACAAAATTAACTGAGAGAAATTTTGAAATAATCAATACCATACTCACATGTTAGAAAATTCAACAGTTGTATATCTTCTTCCAAGTTATTTATGCATTTGATACAATCTCAATTAACAGAAAAACCATCAGCAGTCCCCTTTGAAGTTAGTGTAAAAATTCAAAGCCTCAAATAATAAAATTAAAAGATTGATAAGAAATACAAAATTGTTGGGTTTACAGTATTTTATTTCCATACTTAATATAGTAACATAGTAATGAACACAAGCAAGTTCTGAGTAAATCCAGAGATATTAATATCCATACTCAGAAAAGTGGATAGCCAAATTTGCGGTAGAATTCTATAATCTTAAGTATTAGTCAGAACTAAATACTACTTAGTAATCACCAAAAAAATGAACTAATGATACATGCCATAAGTCCAACTCTCAAAAATATATATTGAACAATGAAAACCAGATATAAAAGAATAAATACAGTATATTATGGTCAATGACAGGCAAAATAATTCATGGAGACTAACAATTCAGTAGGGTTTGAGTAGAAGGGGGCAGGAAAAAAACACAACTTTCTGAGCTGCTCAAAATTGTAAAAGAAAACAACCATGGCAACAATTTTAGGAATTCTGACACCTTCTGTATGGTATTAACACCCGGTTCTCATCTCATCTGTACCGTGATGATGAACGCAGGATCTGCCGGGGCTAAGTGTGGCGGAAGGAAAGGGTTAGGTGAGCACCACCTGTTTCTGGCACTCTTCATACTAGACACCAGATTGCCTGGTGGCTCCTTCCAGCTTTTCTGAACATAGGGACAGTGGCAACAATACCAGGGAGCCTTATGCTTACAAGATGGACACCATATGTTTTCACTATTGCTTTGTGGCTGTTCTCATCTGTCTCTTTCCTTTGTCCTTTTAGCATCCGAAGTCTGTGACCCCAAGAAACCTCATGCATGCACGAAGGCACTATCTGACTGCTATTTCTTTTTTAATGAAGCACAAAGGGAAAACTTATTTGTGAATGCTGATTCTCTCTAATTGTCCCAGACCTGTTACTTCTCAAATTATCATGCAAACGTTCAGACTGTCTCTTTAAATGAATATGCTTTAGAAAAGTGATTAAGGATTCATGCACATACTTTTTAAAGATGTAAGAGACACATGATAGGAACCACAGATTAAAATAGGTGAAATGTCCAAGAATAGCAACATGTGGCAGAATTTTCAGGGAAAGGAACAAATCAGTACTTGAAGAAGAAGTTCAAATAAGGAATCTATATTTAAAAGTGGGATTGTGGTAGAAGGGTGAGATGTATCAATAAGGTATTTAAAATGGCCAGAGTAGGATTTCATCATTATATATACATGTATTAACTCGAGATTTGAAAGACTTTAGCAGCCAAATATAAAATAGGTACTTCTACCATTTGTGTAATTTCAGGTAATTTGGCCAGGAAAACTTTCTGCTTTGGACCATAGGCATGTTTGCTATTATTTTATCCAAGAGATTTTTTTTAAATTTTATTTTATTTTATTTGTGAACATACTGTACAGAGGGGTTACAATTACATGGGCAGGATAATGCATACATTTCGCATTGCAGCCTCCTCCTTTGTTTACCCTTCACATTCCTTCCCAGCCTCCCCCCTCCCAATCCCAATCCCAATCCTTCCTCCCCCCCCCCCCCCCCCCCCCCCCCCCCCCCCCCCGCCGCCGCACCGAGGTTGTAAAGCTCGTTTTGGACATGACAACTTGTACCTCTCATTGTTGCAACAGGTCCACCTGTATCCTTAAACGACTTGTTTTTCCCCATCTCCTCCACAAGTTATACTGACATCAAATATAGTGAAAGCAGGGGTTATACTGTGGGGGAGGGACATACAAAGCAACAAAGAGATAATCTTATAAATGTGTTAGAAACACATGCATGAAAGAAAAAAAAACATTAAAATACATATCTAAGGGTTCATTTTCTTAACATCACCTTATCTGACCTTTTCTGCTTGACTCATACATATACTAGATATTGCAAATAAGGGAAACCATGGGACCTATGTTTCTTTGGGCCTAGTCCAAGAGATTTTTGAAGCAACTGGCTAGAAGGGTAGAAAGGTTTGAAGGGCATTGTTAGAGAGGATAGAGAAGGGACTAGAAAAAGCAGAGGACTGGTCGTACAAACCAGACATGGACATGCTGTGAATTCGAAGGAAAGCTCTGAACAACACTAGCCTGTTTCTTACACTTTTTTTCCCCTAGACTGTCTAGAATTGTCCCTTGTTTGTGAAATAAATTTCTTTTTAGTTATTAATGACTGCTTGCATATGGAGCTACATATTGTAGTAATAAAACAATGCACATTATAGAGAAATAGAAAGTGCATGAAGATTTAACATTGTCAAGACCTCACTGAAACTTCACTTCCAGAAAGTTTGTAGAACAATCACCTTCCAATCTGCTACCACCTTCAGTGTGGGAAATCAGCCTCCTCCAAAGTCTTAGGAAAGAACTTCTCTCTCCTACCTTACACTTTAAAATGACTTTCCCTTATTACTTTCTCTTTTTATCCAATCTCCTACTCTTGTCTTTCTAACTCCTACTTTTTTTCTCAGCCTACTCTTCCAACTTTTTGATGTGTGTGATTATAATGATTTAAAATGTTCCGCTTTGGTTCAGGATGTTCTTAGGTGGTTATAAAATAGTCGGCACTCAGGATGTTAAAAAAGAAAAAGGAAAGAAAAGAAGAAGAAAATACTATAAAAAATAAATATTGGTTTGGAAAGATCAGGTTTGCACTTACATTTACATTCTTCATATTTCTGTATTTCTGATCTATAGTAAGGCTATTGCCTTACTGCCTCTGTTTGCTGTCTTGTCTTAGGAGCATGCTATTTTCCAGGGGTCCCCAGTGTAGATAATTTTGATATTAGGCCAATTTCCCATCTTCTAGACCTTGCAAACTCTACACAGTTCACTGAGGCCTTTCTCTAATATATATGTGGAAAGTTGCCCTCGTTAAAATGTTAGAGTAGAATAACTTGTTTTGTACTTGCGAAGCTGGAATGAATTTATCTCCATGCTGTCACTCAGCCTGATTATCTGCTTTATTATTTATTATGGTGAGCATCAAGTATGTGTATATATGTGAGTTTTAAAATAGTTGATTGGTTATCTGGTTGCTAAGGAAATTGGAAGGCAACCATGGGCTCCTTTATTTATTTTCTAGCAGAGTCTGTTTATTATTCAATGTTTTCCTTGCTCCTGAATTTGTTTCATATTCCATAAAGCCTAATACTTCTCAGAGTGAAACAAGATTTCCAACAGTTCTGTTGGTTTTGCTAGAATAGATTGGAGAGTTCTGCTAGCCATAAGTGCAGTCAGGCTAGCTCTTAGAGCATTTGAAGATTTACTAGGTGTCCATTGGGTTAACTCAGACTTCGTTGTTTGCAAATGCTATTTGGCCAGTGATATTTTGGTAGCCTTAAAGGAGAGCCTCCAAATCGAATTGAGTGTTTCTTGCTTTGGCTTCCCTTACAATAATCCATAAGTATTTTAAGTGCTACTTCCCTAATGGTAATTCTGACCTACTTATTCTACAGCAACTTTTGTTGCCATGAAATGCTACAAATATTCTTTGAGATGTACTTTATAAATTTAGTGTCTGCTATATTTGGTCACATTGAATTTTTATTGTCTATAATCAGTACATTTTACTTCTAGCTTGTATTTCAGGTAAACTGTGGAAATATGGTTTTAAAGAAAATTAGTGGACAAGAATTTATAGTATATGGATTACGATACATTAATGTGACTGTAAATTACTTGTAGTAAAACAGTAAATAAATAGCACTAATAAACGAAAATGTTGGAATTCTGTTCTGTAACACCAGGGTCAGAAACTTTCTCTAAGTGTTGACAGGGTGACATTAAAGCAGTGGGTCTAAAAAGTACAGAGAATGGTGGGGACAGAGATGACATTTAGGCATATCTAGAAATATTTTTGGGAGGAAGGATGTCATGGTATCAAGTAGGCAAAGATGAAAGATGGTCTGTTACTAAATATCTTCAAATGTAGAGCTTGGCACTGCTTCTTTCCCATCCCAGCAAAGAATTATCTAGCCTAAAATGTCAATAAAGATGCTGGAGAGAAAACCTGCTTAAAAGACTACATCCCAGAAAAGCTACTTCTTTTTACATTTGCTGGCTAAAAGCAATGACTTTTCACCCTGGCCTGTAAATTTCCAAAGGATACCTAAAAGCAGGATAAAACCTTGACTTCTTGACTCCATTTTATATCCATATCCATTGCATGGAACTCTTCTCTCTTACAGCCCCTTATGTTCCAGGAAGGCAGGACCAATCAGTAACATCCAGTGACAGGAGTCTAAGCTGTACTTCAGCCACCCAAGTCTTGCTTGACCTGTCCTCAGATGATCATCAACTGGGCCATACCTCTGACTGGCTCTGAATCCTGGACCACACCTATCATTGTGGACTCTCATAATTATGCATCTTTCTCATCCTCTATTCCAATTCACCCACTATTTTAATTTAAATGTCACATCCATACCTCAAAAATGGGCTGAATTACGTAATTTGTCTTTTTTCCCCTGATGTATCAGTGTGGTGTAATCTCCCTTTTCTCTGCTTTTGCCCCTGCATCACTTTATTTGGCATATTCAGATATGTTTCCAGACCTCACATGTAGAGGCTCTGGAGTAGACGCTTTGGTCCAGAACTCTGGTTACATTGGGAAAAAATGACTATATTGTATATAGTATTGTATAAAGGAAGAAAATGTGGCCCATAAGTGCATTATTGAAGCCATGGTTCCTGCTATGCTAAGCTTTGACTCCTCCCTTCACACTCTTACCCAATTATAATTATAGTATTGCCATCACTTTTGGCATTGATATAGTTTGACTTTCATAACATATTGTGTATTTTAGAAAACAGGTTAAACAGTTAAGAAAGCTTGAGACTCGAGTGTGAATGTAATAAATTTGAAAGATAGTGGAATAAAATTTCTAGGGTCTTGCTAGACTCCAGAAATTTGTGGCTACAATCAACAACCTGATATTGCGTTGAACAATCACTTTAGAAGCTATAGAGTCACCAAATCAGCAGTTCTTCTTAGTAAGTTCAGTGATAGGCGAGAAGGATTTTGGATAAATAAGATTGGCTGAGTTGATATAATTTCAGTAGAATGGTTTTTATATCCAATTCAAATTCTAAAATTTGAGTCAAAGCATTCTTTGATGATTTTTAATATCAAAATGTTTTCATGTAGTTGAAGGTACTAGAAGTCCTAGATTCAGTTCTTAAAATCACAAAACATATAAACAATTATAAACGTTTTCCATGCAGTTAATAAATAAATACAAAGTTATAATTGAATATAAGATATAATATTTTCCAAATATTTATTTCACCATAAGGATTATAAAAATTAATGCTAAAGCATATTCAGAGTGGAATTTTACAAAAGAAAGATGGAGAGTATTAACTGAAAGAAATATCATATTTTGATGTGATATATTTTGTTTTTATGCTTTGTTAATTCTTTTCTTAATAATTTACTTCTTTATTCAACTAAATCATTTCTAAATTTTCCTGTTATATATAAAGCATTGAATTCTGTAGGTTACTTACTTTCAAGCTGTAATGAAATACAGAGAAAAAGATACAAAAAATTCTCTCGGTGAGGAAAACAATTTAAGATACTTTTGAATGTGAAGCAACAAAATCATCTCAAATAATTGGTAAGGTAAAAATACTTTTATATATTATTTCCTAATGGAATTGACTTTCTTTTTCTTAAGACTTACATCTACTATACTTTTGGTTATATCTCAATCATATTGTCACCCAGATGGTGAAGATATAAAATCAGTCAGACAGTTGTTAGGAAAGACTTGGTAAAAATTATATTAAGTGAAGTAAGCCAGGCCCAAAGAAACATAGGTCCCATGGTTTCCCTTTTTGCAATAACTAGTATATGTGTGGGACAAGCAGAAAAGGTCAAAAGTTATGTACATATGACCAGATAAGATGAAGTTAAATGAAATGAACCCCAAGATAGGGACACAAATGGTTTTTTCTTTCTTGCTATTGTTTCTAACGTATTTCTAAGGTGCCATTTAATTTTTTTGTTTCTTTGTATGTTCCTCCCCCATGGTATAAAACCTGTTTTCACTGTATTTGATGTTGGTGCCCTGCATCTTGTATATACACTTCTCTAATTTGGGGAGGGGAAGGGAAAAACCAAAATAGGGATACAGGTTTATCCATTGTAACCATGAGATGCACAAGACACTATGTTGAAAAACAAACTTTACAATTTAGACAGGGGAAGAGGGAGGGGAGTGTAGTTGTGGAGATGGGAGGGAATGGATGGTAAGAGAAAAACAAAGGAGGCAACAATGCTTGCCAAGAAATGTACTCATTACCTTGCTCATGTAACTGTGACCCCTCTGTACAGTGTTTTTACAATAAAAAATATTTAAAAAAGAAAAAAATGTGTCATGGAAAATACAGATTCCTTAAAAAATAACCCTAAATGCCAGCTGTTTAGAAAAAAATGTAATGTTCTTTAATTTTTTCCTTCCCTCCCTCCCACTCTCCTCCCTCCCTCCCTCCCTCCCTCCCTCCCTCCCTCCCTCCCTCCCTTCCTTCCTTCCTTCCTTCCTTCCTTCCTTCCTTCCTTTTCTCCTTCCTTTCTATACATCAGTATATGGTAGGGGTTAGATTTCATTGTAACTTTTTCACTTATGTATACAATGTATCTCAGTCAATCTCACTTTCTCTGTCCCTCTTCCCCTTCCTAAAACAACTTAAGCAGACTTTGTTCATTTATTTATTTTTGGGGGGGGGGTTCTGGTCGTGGGGCCTGAACTCTGGGCCTGGGCACTGTCCCTCAGCTCTTCAGCTCTAGTGCTCTACCACTTGAGCCACAGTGCCACTTCCGGCTTTTTTCTTTTTGCTTATGTGGTGCTGAAGAATCGAACCCAGGACCTCAGGCATGCAAGGCAAGCACTGTACCACTGAGCCACCTTCCCAGCCCTGTTCATTTATTTTTATACTTGCAAGCATTCTACTTGGACAATATTTGTCCTTACTTATACTTCTTATTAGTTCAACCTGTTTCTGCTACTTAGTCCACTCTCTTGTCAACAAAGACTGTATGAAGATATATTAAAAACAATACACTTTTGAATGCATGTATTATCATTTTTATGGGTTGTATGATTGTTAACAGTATATCTCTTTCTTGGGCATGTTTATAGTCAGAAGTCTCCTTGATCCTCTATCTGTAAGCATGTTTGCATGCGCTCACATGAAATTTAGAAAGGACACTTGTTTTTTGTAACTAGAACAACATAATATTTTGATACCTTGGAAACACCCTTAGGTATTGATTCCAAAGAAGGATATGGCCCCAAACCATGGCAGTTAGAAAGCCAGATAATCCAGTTTGTGTTTAAGGTGTCAACGGAACTATATTCAACTGGGCAGAATTGTACATCTGAAGATAGTAGGTAAATTTTACATTTGTAACATTATGAAAAAAAGAATGTAATCAGGTCATTTTGGATTTAGAAATAGATATTTGTATATATATTGAAAATAATTATTTAAATATTGTTCATTGCTAACTTAAATGTTTTAGTTTTTGTGGTACAATTGAGAATTTTAAAGCACATATATGTTCTAAACTAATGATTTCATTCTGGAAAGGGAATCACTACTTTTAAGTCCATATTCTTTCATTTTGTTGTTGTTGTTGTTCCTCTCCCTTATTTTCTAATATGGCTTTTGTGATAGTAATTCAAGCATCTGGCTTCCTTTATTATCTGTCTTGGAAACAATTTTGTAAGTTTTTACTTAGGTCCATCCTTTTCCTGGGTCCCTCCAAAATCATCTTATTATTTGATAACATACCTGGAATTAATGAGCAACTGAGCTCTTTGAAAAACTTATTTTTCACTAGGAAATACTTTGTACCATATAAATCATGCATTAACACCAGGTGATATAAAATTATCCTAGTAAAATGCATGCTATCTTTATGTGGTTACAAACCACTCTAGGTCATCTTTTAATATATAAAGAATCCTAATTTTCTGGGCTGGGAAGATGGCTCAGTGGTAGAACGCTTGCCTTGCATGCATGAGGCCCTGGGTTCGATTCCTCAGCACCACGTAAGCAAAAAGAAAAAAGCCAGAAGTGGCGCTGTGGCTCAAGTGGTAGAGCGCTAGCCTTGAGCTAAAGAGCTGAGGGACAGTGCCCAGGCCCTGAGTTCAGGCCCCACGACCGGACCCTCCCCCCCAAAAAAAAAGAATCCTAATTTTCTTAGTGAGGTTTGAAAGTGGTGTTTATTTTGTCATGTTTCCTCTTTCTATCAAAGGCCTTGCTATCTGTTTTGCAAAGCAGCAAAGATTTTTCTTTGCTAATATTTCCTGCGAACAATATCAAAGATCACAGATCATTTTACCTAGACAGCTCAGTTTTACCCATAGTTTAGTATTTTATTTTATTTTAAACTAGGTAAAACCCAGACATCCATTGACATTTATCTTACTGAACATACAAAAGATCAAGGTATAAAGTTGACTCTGTGTCTCATCTTTATTAACTGTTAAAGTCTAGTGTTCCAACATACAAATGTAGATGTGCACTGTAAACTTTGTTTAGCCAAAACTGAGAAAGATTTTAAAATCAGAACTCCCAAATGACTTATTTGGATTTGGAAAAAAGAAGAAGAAATTTCATGTCTAAAAGTCTGAAAAGAATTTAGACCATGAGAATTTAGGAAATAGAATGATATAGTGTCTAAATCTTGGAACAGATGAAAGCAGCAGCAGCAACAACAACAAATAGTTCTGAGCTCTGTGTGCTTGGGAATAAGGCAAATTTTACCCATTTTTGTGCAGAATTCAGCATATACATAGCAAGAAGCCTGAAGGGTAGAGTCTATCATAATAGCTCTAGAGCCCTAGGAATATCTGATGTCCTAGATACATTATAATTGCCCTGCCAAATTGAAACTCCTTTGTACAAGTGCATAAAGATATAACATTTTTTATAGTTAATATTGTCCTTAAAGATCAGTGGCCTAACCCAAGCAGACATGTGATACCTCATAGACCATGGCAAAATACCAGAGTTGTCTGAATAAGCTTCCTCAGCCTCAGTGCTAAAAATGCTCTGAAAAGCATGATAATTTCTTGGAGTGGGAGAAACTTTGGGTCCTAAGGTTTTTTTAAATAAAGCAAGCAGGAGAGAGAGAGAGACAGAGAGAGGGAGAAAGAGAGAGAGAGAGAGAGAGAGAGAGAGAGAGAGAGAGAGAGAGAGAGAGAGAGAGAGAGAGAGAGAGAGAGAGAGAGAGAGAGAGAGAGAGAGAGAGAGAGAGAAAATAGTAATGGGTTTATTACATGGGGAAAAAACTAGAAAAAAAAGGAATGATCCAATTTCCTCATATTTAAGATAGAGAACATTTCAGCATATTTTTTCTTGGTTTACAGAAACATATTGATTTATCTCAGTCTAAAATTGGATTTGAACTTTCTGCTATCTATTATCTATCTATGTTATCTATTATCTATCTATGTATCTATCTATCTATTGACTTTTTTTTTGGTTGTGCTTGTTGTACTGTGGTTTGAACTCAGTCATTTTACTGATTAGGACATGCCTCTAAGCCCTTGATTAAATTTTTTTATAGTTCTTAAATGTTTTCATTTTTCCTTTGTGAAGAAAACTTTGCAAAAATAACTTCTTTTGGGAGAGTTAAAATTCGATGAGCCCTCCATCACATTTGTTGGAAAAGTATAGATGTCTTAAGTCTCTCTCTTTGTTTATAATTATTAAGCAAAAAACATGCATACTCTTTGACTATGACTTTTTTGGGGCTTGTTTGCCTTTTTATGGCTTGAATTCCAATGGTAAGCCTTATAGTTGATCCACCTGCTTTGCTGCATTTTTGGGTTTCATAATAATGAGTTTCATTATACCATGTTCACATATGTAGATAATGTATTTTCCATCTTAAGATAGTAAGTATTCTAAGACTAGTATCACTAGAGTTCTGTTTTCTAAGACTAGTATCACTAGAGTTCTGTTTTCTACTAGATCATGAGGTCACCAAAGACTCACTTAAAATCTCACTTCTTCTTAGGGTAGGGTTCTGAATAGTTTTGGTTCTCACTCCCATATTCTTGGGGTGTAAGTAAGAACTCTGGGTCCTATCTTCTCACCTAAAATATACCCTGAAACATTTTCTTCACAAGCCCTTCTAGAGTAAAGCAGAGTAACCCACAGGCAGAAGTATCAGAGTGGCTTCTTCCCTAAGTGACTCATCCTGTTTAGTCTTACTCAATTACCCCTGGGATAAAGGTTGACTTTCCTACAGCAAACCACTACTTTGGATTACCTCAATCATTCACAAGGCTGAAACATGCAAATTGCATGGTATCTTCGTACAAACAAAACAAAACAAACACAAAACACTCAAAGCCTAACAAGAGTTCACTTTCAAAGAGTGAAAGCCCCTAAGCTATTTTGACAAAGCACTAAAAATATTACTGAGTAGTTCGATCAACTAGGTGGGAAAAAATCCATTCAATCTTGTCCATATATTGTGGACATGAAACAACTGAATAATGAAGTTCTAAACTTTTCCAATGGTGCCTGTGTTTTGTATAAATGCTGAAGTTGTTAAATTCACATAAAAGCTCAACAAAACTAGGAATATCCTTCTTTGGAGTCAGTATTTCAGCTGCTAGTCTACAACATTCTTCAAGGATACAGATAGCATTTTAGCTCTTAGTTTAATTGTTAACAATTAAAAATTCTTGAATTTTTAAAATTTGAATTGAGAGGAAACACAAGAAGAAAATTGGTGTTTTCTCTTAAAAATTAATGTTTCTATGAGAGTATGTAAACTCTCCTAGTTAAGGTAACCAGTTAACTAAAATATGTTTTAAAATTAAGCTAATATTTATGTTATCCAAAGAAAGGGAAATTAGATGTCAACAAAATATAATAAAAATAATTTACTAAAAAGAACAATGTTTGAATTTAGCTCTTTAGTCATAAAGAATAGAAACTACTCTAAGTAGTTTAAGTGAGAGAACAAGATAAAACTAAACTCCAAACCCACAGGACTGAATCAGTCCTTCTGACAAAACTAATTCATCCTTTCTTGGGATATCTTTCTTTGCACAGTCAGGACTTTTCTGGACTTTTCTTGCTAATACTGGCTCATATTCTAGTTCTCTTTCCATTCCAACTGGCTTCTTTGTGCTTACTAAAACATATGCACAGGGTACAGATAGCTGTCTTTGTCCTACTTACTTTTGTATGGATTCAGGTTTCATGTTCACAGTTCATTGGCCACAATATCTTGAGTCTTTCGGAGTTTCTCTAAGAGGAAACTTTTGATTGGCCAGACCACAAGAGTTACAAATTACTATCTTGCCTATTCCTGAACTATTTTTGTTTTCCTCACATACATTTAGCTAGATCCAGGCAGTAGGACCAGTCATATTTCATACAACATGCTAGTTTAAACTGTTGTGTTTATGGGCACAGGCACCTTAAACAAGAATTCACATTTGAAGGATCTTGTATCTATTATAAGGGTGAGTTTCTTCCTTCATTTGTTTAGCTATCAACCACATATCTATTGTGATAATGTAATGTTACAAGGCACTATTCTAGGTACTTCTGAATACTTAATCTTAACATTAGGCTGGTTTTTTGCTTCCCCTTCTAGCATTCTGATTGTGTTGTGATGACCTTCAGTTTCCATGAAAACTTACATTTCTCCACTCTGCCACTTCATTGCTAAGAATATTATGGAATTTTTTTTTTATGTTAAGAAAGAAACTAAGCACATTTCACCTTCCATGTCCTCAATACATGCTGGGAAACTGTCAATACAGGGGAGAGACATGAAGAAAAGAATCCAGGGTTTTCACAATACTGACTTCTGTTCCATTGTACAAAATTAGCTATGTGTTGTTATTCAGTAGTATCTTCTCCTCATGAAACTAACATGCTTTTCCAGCGTGTTCCTTTTTTTCTTTTCCTTTTTTAATATTGTCATCATCATATCATCAATGAAGCTGTAGAACTCCTGTCACTTTTATATTGAAGCGTTACCAGAAGTGGCCAAGTATTTTAGAAATTGCACTGAATCTTCCAAAAGTTGACTGGAACAGATCTTCAAATTTTTATTTGGTGTTTACTTGCCCCTGACCAATTACATTGTCAAAGAGTATTGATCATACATATTTCTTTTCTCCCTGTACTTTTTGGTCTGAGACACAATGTAATCACTTTTTGCAAAACTTCAAGGAGACAGTCTTTAATATCTAACCATTTGGAACCAAAAGGAAAATATTGCAAATATTGCATATTCGGTACCATCAAAGATGGTACACACTGTAATTCCAGAACTGAGTCCATGATAAGACCCTGACTCAAAAATGCATACAAACAACAACAGTAGCAGCAAAGAGACACAGACTTCAAAGACAACCTGGGATCCCTCCAATGTACGAAAGGTAGAGAAGATTTTATCATGAAGAACTTAAGCAAGGATGCTTTAACACTTGTAAAGGAATTTAACAACTACCTGGAGGGATTCTTAACCTCCAATGGTACGACCTTACTCTTCCAGTTCTTCCTGAAAACTGAGAAATGTAGCTAGGTAACATTGTCAACACACATTTGTCTGATTACGTGCCATATACTGTGATGTGTGCTTTGTGTATAGTATTCAATTTAATTTTTATAGATCATAAGGTAGATATGCTTTTGTTCCTTTTTTTGGATGAGGAAAATGATATGTAGGGATTTAATAATGCCAAAACTAGAGAAGAAACAGTCCTATTTTAACTAATTCTATCCCCTCTGTTCCTTTTATTCCCTTTCATTTTTTTCTTTCCAATGTAAGGAATCAAATCTGAGGTCTTGAGCATGCTATAGAAGGGTTCACCACTGACCTATAACTCCCAGCCTATGTACTTCTAGAATTTAACTACTGTATACTGTACTACTCTTTGACTCCTGCCCTTGGTTAAAGCCAGAAAAGACTTATTTCCCCTCCAACCCTGTAACTGATGAAAGACAAAGATCCCCAGAAAAATTGAAAGAGCTCTGTTCATGTTTAACCAGTTAGGATTAAATGTAAATTCTGACTTTCTGGTCAGTGCATTCCGTGGTATAACAAAGGTCTTTTATAGAATTTTCTAGAAACAATGAACTGCTCTTCTCTGGGATGGTTTCATAGGGTTCTCAGCTTCTAGAATAATTACAAAGAAATACAGAAACATGAGTTTTATAGAGAAAAGGTTGAATAATATTTGACACTGATTTTTAACTTAATATTTTTAAATTATTACATTTTTTTCTTAAAAATTGTTCTTGCTTTTTGAAATTTCTAAGAGCAGCATTCATTATTCTTAAGAAATTGAGGGAAATATATTTCCCAAGATGAGAATTTTATGATCATATAAAGAAAAAAATGAAACCTTTTCCATCTGATTGTGATTCATAGTGGGGACCCTTGCCAGAATTTAACTCTAAAGTGATTGTTACTAGTTGTATTATGATATGGTATTTCCATTATAAGTAGATGTAATTATAAACAATAAACTTGCCAACATCCCAGCCTACTAAATAATTTTTATGACTCAAAAATTCAGGACCAGCAAAAGATAATTAGATGTTCAAAATTTCCATCTTTGTGATGCCAAGGATAATAGCAACACTAACATAGACATGGAGAGAGAGTGGTAGAAAATATGAAATATCATTTGTGGAAAACATTAGGTAAATGCCAAATCTCACCCTTCAAGATCCTAAACAATGTTTGCATCTAAAATCATTCATTTATGCATTCTTTCATTCAAGCTTTCAGTTATTAATCAAGTATTTATTGACTGATTTGTTCTGGGTACTGTGCTATGCACTAGAATTACTTCTCATTACTAAAATGAGTAACATTTAGAACTTGTCTTGCACAATTATAAACTTAGTGAAGTATATAGTTACTTTATCTGTTGGTTGATTTTGTGCTATGGTGCCATCTTGTTTGTGGAGATAAAGATCTTTCTAATGTTTACCAGGATTGGTTTTGAAATAGGATCCTCTCCAACTGCTTTTTCAGTAGCTCAAACTACAAGCATTCACCACCATACTCAACCCAGCTATTTGCTTTTGATGGGCTGAGGTTTATTCTAGTTTGTGTGCCAGCACATGGTGAGTTTATATTTAATAAATGGGGAATTTGTGTTAGATCATTGTTATTTTTCATTCAAGAGTAAAACTTCAGCAAATAAAGGGGTTAAATTTTGCTTAAAGTCTGACTATAGGGTTAAAGCTCTTTCTTTTATTTCTGCTTTCTCAAAAAAAATCTTTCCTTGCCTTGAAATCTGAAATGAAATACATTACTTAAGAATAATATAGTATTGTATGTGGAATCTGGCCTTGAAAATTAGGTCAAATTTGTTTTGCTTGCAGTGGAATTTGTTCCAGTTCCAGTCATGCAAATATTATGCTAATTTTCTTTGCTTTTTTATTTAAACTGTGGATAATACTGAAAGTGGCATTTGAAAAATTATTGTTTAAATTATCCTTCAAAAATCTAAAAATCCTTCATGGATATTTTCTTTTCTTCTTTATGAGAATCATCATGGAAAGATGAATGGTAGGCATCAACTGCCCTGTTGAAAACGAGGCTGAGTATTAAGATGACTAATCACAACATATAGTTCACAATAAGGTTTCAGCCATGTTGAAGCATGTTGAAGCAATTCATTCATTAATGACATGGACAGTCTGTATTATATCTAGAAGTGTTACCTGGTTAGTACAGTAACTAAAATATGCCATTTCATATTGAAGAAATTCATTCAGCAAAGAATTTATATCTAGAATTGTTACCTTGTTAATACAGTAAATAAAACATGGAGACAATATAGTAAAGCATGGAGTTCTCTCATAGAGATTATCTCTTAGAAGATGAAAATTTGAAGATTTTTCAGAAAAAATATAGATGTGATAGCACTTCCAAAATCACATTTGTGTTTTTAAAAACTGCAGTTATTCTCATATAGATGTACAGATTTTGAATGTCTAGTTTGGTTTGAAATTAGGTACCTGATTTTTATGCACATAATTTTTCTCACTGACTAACAATCTTTCATAGAGGAACATCTATTATTTTAAGAAATGTAACATTAGTATGGCCCAAAGAAGATCCACAGCCTATAATTGTAAATCTTTTTCAATGCTAAATGTGTGGGTTTTTAATTTCCATTTACATGTATATCTAAAACCTGGATGGTGGGGGTGATGAGGGTGGATGTTAAATTTCTTCAAGTTTAGAAAGAATGTTACTCATCTGCTCCATGATTGTGGTCTTGTATGCCTGTAATCTGAGAATTTGGGAGGCTGAGATAGGAGGATTCTGAGTCTCAGGCTACCTACCCTGAGTTCATAGTGGCACCTTATTTAAAAGAAGTAATTCTTCAATAGTAGACAACTTATTTCTTTTTTTGTATCTTATTTTTTCTTTTTACTTTTTATATTTTGCATGTAGGACTATTTTCATTCCTTAAGGATACTCAGAATCTATGGATAAGAAAAGTGACTGTGTTGCTGGAGCCTAGCATTCTCCATAAACTGTATTTTCCCAAACTTACTTTTGTGTTATTGGGTGATGTTACGTTTCCTGCTCAGTCACTGTATCCAGTAACCTTCTGTGGTGTCTGTTCTTCCAAATCTTTGAGATGGGAACACCCAGCATGCCGTGTTCCATGTCATGTCAGTCATTACTCTCTGACTTCACTTGTGTGCTCAAGTCAATATGTTCCAGATTAATGAGGCATTTGTTCTTAATCAAGAAACTATTTAAGAATACACTTTTAATTTTAATGACTTGTTTATGATTAATTATTTCGACATGCCCTTCTCTTTCTGCGGGAGACTTCAAAGCTGGGCCCCTCTCTGGTGGCCCAGCACTGATAGTTGCTATGACCCAGGGAGCTATGATCTCAGGGAGCTGAACAGAGTTATTGATTTCCTTGAGAAAAATCATTCATGCAATCCCCTCGAACTAAAGATCATTTTGAGTACTACTAATAAAAGCAGTTGTGAAGCAAAACTTGTATGATTTCATATTATATATTTTAATACTCCCTTTAACCATGTCTAATTGTTTTATGAGTAACATCTTAGAAATAGCTTGTGTAGTAAACGTGTCTTCCCAACTGATCTGTAGTTTGCCAGTAGCTGACTTAATTAAATTTTACTCTGTGTTTTCTTTTTTATTTGTCACCAGAAAGTGTGTGTGTGTGTGTGTGTGTGTGTGTGTGTGTTTGTTTAAAGCTACAAAGCTCATAATCTCTAGAACTAACAGTTATTGAATGTTCATTATATTCCAGTTAATCTTAAGAACTAACAGTTATTGAATGTTCATTATATTCCAGGTTGTGTTTCAACTTCTTTAAAAATATTAACTTATGAATTTTTTGATTGCCTCTTCTATTTCCTTGAAGAATTAGGTTGGCATATTGATAGGTATCCTGTTGAATTTGTAGATAGTCTTGGGAAGTATTGCCATTTTCAAGATGTTGATCCTTCCAATTCAGGAGCGTGGGAGGTTTTTCTGCTTTCTAAGTTCTGTTTTGATTTCCTTTTTCAGGTTTTTAAAGTTTTCATCATAGAGATCCTTCACATCTTTGGTTAAGTTAATTCCTAGGTATTTTATTTTTATTTTATTTTTATTTTATTTTTATTTTTTTCAGGTAAGGGGTAGGTTTATTCATTGTTCTGGCTGGCACCAGGCCATGTTGGCCCTCCACATGGCTGGGAAAGGCTTGGGAATGAGAGCTGGGAAAGAGAGAGAGCTGGGAAGGAGAAGAGAGAGCTGGGAAAGAGAAGAGAAGGAAAAAACTGAGAAAGAGCTAGAAAAGATCAGAGAGAGGGTATTTTATTTTTTGTGGGGCTATTATGAATGGAGTAGCTTTCCTGATTTCAGCCACTCTTTTCTCATTGTTGGCATACAGAAAAGCCATTGATTTTTGAGGGTTAATTTTATACCCTGCTACTTTGCCAAAGTTTTGAATCAGCTTGAGTAATTTGGGAGTGGAGTCCATGGGATCATGTCATCTGCAAAGAGGGAGAGTTTTACTTCATCTTTCCCTATTTGGATCCCTTTTATGCTTGCATCTTGTCTTATTGCTGTAGCTAGGCATTCTAATACTAAATTAAGAGAAGTGAAGAGAGTAGACATCTTTGTCTCATTTCTGAGTTAAGAGGAAATGGCTTTAGTTTTTCGCCATTAAATATAATGCTGGCTGTAGGTTTGTCATGCACAACCTTTATTATATTGAGGAATTTTCCCTGGATTCCTAGTTTTTCCAGAGCCTTCATCATAAAGGGGTGTTGGATCTTGTCAAATGCCTTTTCTGCATCTATTGAGATAACCATGTGGTTCTTATCCTTGCTCTTGTTGATGTGATGAATTATGTTAATTGATTGAACCAGCTTTGCATCCCTGAAATGAATCCTGTTTGATCATGGTGTATGATTTTTTGGGTGAATTGTTGAAGTAAATTGGCCAAAATTTTGTTGAGAAGTTTTGCATCAATACTCATCAAAGAAATGGGTCTATAGTTCTCTTTCTTTGGTGAGTCCCTGCCTGGTTTTGGGATGAAGTGATGGCTTATTGCAGCATTATTTACCATAGCTAAGATATGGAACCAACCTAGATGTCCCTCAGTAGATGAATGGATCAAGAAAATGTGGAATATATACACAATGGAATTCTGTGCCTCAATCAGAAAGAATGACATTGCTCCATTTGTTAGGAAATGGAAAGACTTGGAAAAAAGTTATATTAAGTGAAGCCAGGCCCAAAGGAACACAGGTCCCATGATTTCCCTTATTTACAATAACTAGTATATGTCTGAGACAAGCAGAAATGGTCAGATAAGTTGATGTTAGGTGAAATGAACCCCAAGATAAGGACTTAAATGGTTTTTCTTTCTTGCTATTGTTTCTAACATATTTATAAGATGATTTCTTTGTTGTTTTTATATCCCTCCCTCATGGTATAATCCCTGCTTTCACTGTATTTGATGTTGGTATAATTTGTGTAGGGGAAGGGAAAAAACAAAATGCTTAAATAGGGATACAGGTGTACCCATTGCAACAATGAGATGTACAAGACATTATGTCGAAAAACGAACTTTACAACTTTGGCTCATGGCAGGGGCAGGAAGGGAGGAGATGGGAAGGGATGGGAAGGGAAAACAAAGGAGGAGGCAACAATGCTTGATAAGAAATGCACTCATTACCTTGCTCAAGTAATTGTAACCCCTCTGCATGGTATTTTCACACCACTTGTGGGATTCCTGTTTTACTGATGAGGAAACTTAAGGTTCAGAGATGCAACTTGCCCAAGGTCACATAGGTAGAAGGTGATACATTAGGCTACTGGAAACCTTACAGTCTCCTTACAAAGGGTCTAATTGTGGTACTCCTTTCTTAGAAACATTATTTTGTACTGCCTGTGCTTAGCTATTTAGTCCTTTTCCTATAGAGGCTAAACATGGAACAGAACAGATGAGTTAGATTCTTTCATTATTTTCTACATAGTTCTTGATCTGTTTGAGGCTATTTTGCACCAAGTAATTTTGGATGGTGGGAATTTGTTTTCATCAAGATGAGATTCAATAAAGTGGAGGCTTTAGAAGACCCAAGAGTAGACATGGATCTGGGATAAATGTATAGGTAGAAATATAGACCTGAAAACCATCTTTTTATACAACTTGCTTCTACACACACATTCCACATAAAGACAAGTATGTGGCTCTCACTTTTATTTTCTCAAATATGTGTGTATTTGTGTGTGTGTGTGTGTGTGTGTGTATGTGAACTTGTGTGAGTGTGTGTGAGGGAAGATTAGGATAAAATATCCTAGTTTTATAATCATAGTTGAGATACCTAAAGAATTATTGTCAGTTCAAAATGTAATGTTACTAAGGCAGTTTTTGAATTTTCTCATTTGTGAGTCATCTGAACCTATATGCTTTGGCTAGGAAATAGAATGTTGGGCAGAGATTATGATGATGTCGTATTGGGTCTAGTTTTTAGTTTGGACAAATTAGCTGTGGCACAGAATATCTTCTGTGATAACTGCATAAGTATCATGAGGACAGCAAGCAGTCCCTAGATGAGGAGAGATAATTCCACATATGTCTTCTATAGCAAACTCCTTGCCTAGGTATAATGATAGGCATCGTTGTCTTTCAACCATTATGATAATTGTGATAGAGAATAAATGTGATAGAGAAAGGTCTACATTTTTGTTCCTTGGACAAAGACTTATAAGAAAAAGAAAGCTAGTCTACTTAACAAGTATTTTGGGGACATATTATTTTTGTAAGCTTAATATTGTGTTGGATACTACCTGATAAGTTAAAAGGATTGTAACAGTAGAGTAATAATATGGGAGAAGACAAAATTGTGATTAATTGGATATTGCAGATTAGTAGACAAAAGGGGAAGCCAGCATGGATTTCTAGCTTGAGTTTTAGGAGAGTCAGGTTATGCTACATATTTTCAGTTTGGCTCCTTCTCATTCAAAACCAATTCTCTATCTTGCCCTCTGCTCTCAGAGTCTGATTTCTGATCATAACACCTCTAAGGCTGTCTTCCTGAGTATCTTCTGTTTATTGTACATCAATGGTAGAATGACTTCCCCGATAGGAAACTAGAAAGTAGAAGAGAGATATGAGAGAAGCTTTCTTCCTGTCCCTCTTCCTGTTTCAATATTCCATATCTGGAGGTCGTGGTACTTTTTATGACCACAGGTCCCATGAGGAGCTTTGACTCAAAGCTTCTATTTCACTGAGCTATGGCAAAGCTCTTTTGTCCCCTCATTCCTAGGAAACGTAACTCCAGAAGTACGAGAAACTTCCTTTTGTTTCATTAAAATCTATTCATTTGAAATCTTAGGTATATCAGATATTTGCTTCAAGAACTTGATATTTTAGAAGGCAGGACACTGAGGGAAAAGTGTGTGTGTGTGTGTGTGTGTGTGTGTGTGTGTGTGTGTGTGTGTGTGTGTGTGTAAAGAGAGATAGAGAGAGACAGAGTTAGAGATGGATACAGAGACAGAAAGGCAGAACAGACTGACTCCTATCCAAAATTGTCTTGTTTGATTGTAGTGGCAATACATCTGGAAGTTCTTGGGCAGTTTTGCTGTTGTAATTTTGAGGTCGTATTTCTTTTGCCTCAGAGAAAACTTAATACTGACCTTATGACCTGTTGCCTCTCAACAGATTGGAATGAGCTCACCTCTTATTGAGGATAATCTTTCCTCCTTAAAGTCAACTGATCATAGTATGTTAACCACATCTACAAAATAGCTGCACAGCAATGCCTAGTTTAATGCTTGAATAACTATGTATTAGTGTCTAGTCAATTTGACACATGAAAGTACCTACCACATCAATTATTAGGGAAAACTGTTGCCTAGAGAAACCTAAAAAAAAAAGCAAGCTATTGAAAGAGCTAGAATCAGACTTAGGAAGAAGGGCACCAGATAAATAGTGAGAAAGAGATCCTATATGAATCGTTTAAAATACCCAAGATACAAAATGATGGTTGTTGTCTAGAAATGACATGAGCATGACAACTCTTTACACTTCCCTCAGTATGGTTTTATAGCATTCAAGGCTATTGTCCATGTTTGACGAAAGAGGAAATCTAACAGGAAACTTAGATCCCTGCTAACTCCCCTGTAGCACAAGTAATGATATGGAAGGTGGTGTCTGACCCTTGCCATTTCATTGTATCCTGTGCTCAAAAAGCTTATGATTTTGTAAAGGAGACTGCACTGTCTACAAAGGATCAGAGAACAAGTCGTCAGTGCAGATCCTACTTCCATCCTTGCGATTTGCCATCCCTAACCTAGAGTTCAGCCTAGGGTTCTGCATCATCTGATTTTTAGCCAAGATTTTTTTTTAATTTGTTTTTTTTTTACTCTTTGTTGACACAGGGGTGTTGAAATACAGACTTTGCTCAGCTGTTCAGGGTATATCATGCATTGTAAATTCAGTCAACAGCATTTATTGAACAGAAAGCACTTTGAACATTATGTGAAGAACTCTGAACTAAGTAGTTTAATTGGGAAGAGTCATTGTTTAGCTCTAATTAGATAGCTCTAATCTTTATGTCAGCACCAGAAAGGTGCTGGGAAAGTTTCAGACAAAGCTTGTCTTAAAGTGTTAGACATACAGGTATCCAATATCCCAGATGGGCAGCACAGAAGAAGGTTCTAGGAAAAAGAGACGGAGTCGTAGTAATCAGGGTAATGAACCTGGTAGTCTGGAAGCAAAGTTGACATGACTTTTCTGAGGTTTAGGAGAAGAGAAAAACACTTAGCTGGCCCAAGGTTTGAGGATCAAAGAACAGGTTAATTTTTTGAATCTGCTTTTAGCTCTCTGGACTCTCAATTCAGTTCTGAATGGAGCCCCCATTTTACTGAGGATATTTTGGACAAGCTCTGAAACTGATCTGAACTCTGATCACAGATGATACTCTGTCTTGTACATTAGAGCATATTTTTCTTCCCGAAATAGCAGGCAATTCTAAGGTAGGTTACCCAGTCACTGACAAGAGAAGAATTATTGAGATAATGGAGACAAACGCTACACAGCACTGCCATGAAGTCAGCACTCCATAAATGTTAGTGATGAGCATGTGATTGCAGTTGCTCTTTTACAGCTTGTCCCTGCAGAGTGTCAGTCACATGAAAGTCAATTGCTTATGGCTCACAAATACCTTTTCCTTATTTTAAAAATGCAGATTAAATTATATTTTCACTCTGGTAGCAGAATCCAGGCACACTGTAACAAATTTCTGCTTTTATTGACCCACACATACATTTTACATGATTCAATTTCTTAGCTAGTTTTAGATCCCAAAGAACATTTATTTCTTCATTCTTAAGTCTTTTGAAAAGAGCAATCTATGATTGTATTAGCCACTTGTCATTATCAACTAGGGCTGGGAAGTTATAGCTCTCCATCTCTAAAATGAAAGCCTATTACATTTTAATCCCTAGATTCTATTTATTACTATTCTTGTCATCCTTTCCTTCCCCTTTCCTTCCCCTGCCCCTTCCTCTTTCCTTTCCTTTTCTCTTCCCAAGCATCAGTACTCTATCACTAAGACAAAGTTTGTCTCAATTCTTTGATTTCTCTTGCTTTCCTTATAGAATAAATTAACAAACAATGACCACAGCTACTACCCAACTCAAAGGAAAATAAAATAATAGGCATGGTGTTAGAAATCAGTGTTCAGGAAAAGCTGCTAATTTACAGGCACAGTCTATGTCCTCATTAGTCTCTGCTTATTTCCTTCAGAACACTTAGATACAAGCCATCTGGCCTGGGAGCCTCATTGCATTTTGCTTACTTCTGTCACAGCAATGACTTCTTCATTGGAAAGTCCAATTTCTATCTTTCTTAAGAAAAGTGTTCTCAGAAATTAGAATTTCCTGATCACTTCTTAGAGTCAATTGCTGCCAAAACAAACAAACAAACACACAGAAACTCTCTCTAAGCTTTTGTTCCCTTGCCCTCACTCTCTTCTGCCTACCTACAATGTTACCTAGCAATTTGCATTCTTGTGAGTCAAGTCTCTGGCCAAGTTGAGTTTCTATCTATCTTTTATTCACAAATGCCCTGAGTTTCTTCACGTAAGAGTGGTTCTGTTCTGGTCTCCTCCTAGCAGCCTTCTTTACTTTTAATAAACAATCAGTTAATTTGTTGAATTGATCTTGGTTAAGAAGAATCAAAAGACGTTTAAAGTTCACTTTGGCCTTGGAAGTCTGACTCTAACTTTTCAATTTGTGTTATTTTGTTACTTCTTTCTAAAAAATCTTGGTTGAATAAGAGTATTACCACTGGTTTATTTTGCATCACAATGCTACTATTATCTGACTTTGGGTTTTGACTCTGCTGTTTCTTAGTAGCAATACTGCAGGCTGAGTTCAACTTCAGTTTCCTTGTCAATGGAAACAATAACATGATCTATCCTTCAATGTTGTTTTGATAACATTTCATACACATTTTATACCATCAACTAATAAAATTAGAAGTTGCCTGACAGATTATATGTGTGTAACTGTTACTACTCTGTTATTTACTCTTGAGCTGGTAAATGTCACAATATCAAATTAGATATCTCTCAAAATTTTTACCAACATAAGCTATGATCTAATGATTGTGATTTGGGAGATGCTTTTAGACTGAGTGGAGAAAAGTAATTAATGGAAAAGTCATTATTTATGGAGCTGATAGTTAGCAAATTTTTCTGAAGTAGATGATTTCATGTAATCTTTTAACAGTGTAATCTTTGAAAACACTGTTGGAAATACATATGCTTACATAATTATTTGAGTGAAATGAGAATAGTTTTCCTCTTCTCCATGAGAACCAAGCACTCCTAGGTATATCATTCTACTCAGTGATTCTTTCTGCTGAGACAAATAGAACATTTTGGCACCAAATCAAGAATTTTGACCCTTGCAGGCCTGAAAGCTCACAGAAAGGAGTCATACAGAGCCACCTATGTCTATTTTTAACACACTTTCCCTTGGCATGAACTCTCTGGTTCCATGGAATCTGTGCCCTCAGTCTTGAAGATTGGTCTCATTCCAGCATGTGTAGAGTTGAGGAAAGCTGTAGATAGTCCAAATTGTTTCATTTGAATCCTGAATGATATGACAATCATTGTGAGAATAATCTATGGGTTTTGATTAACAAAACATTTATATAATCAGTCAAATATATGTAATTAAGTATATAAAATATGAAAATATATCATCAAACATAGAAATTGAGGGCCTGAGTTTAAACTACAGGTCTAGGATAAATGCCAAAATGTTTCAGATTTCTGGCTAAGTTCCTGACATAATGTGAGCAATCTTATGATTAGAAATGACCTGAACTAAGCTAGGGCTGTCTCGTCTTGTCCCAAACTAAGTTAGTAAATTTTCATCCTTGTGATTGGGACTAAGAGACCAATAACTTTTGGGACAATTTCCTCAGTCTTTCAGTGAAGAGTTTTATTGCCAGCCAGGAAGATCCATATTTACTTAAAAAGTGAAGTGGACTGTATCTATTTGTAGTTAAAATATAATGAGAATAGTTGCCTATAAAGTTATTTATATAAAGTTATTTATATAGTCTCTCTTAGAGTTAGTTTTTCTTTCTTCAGTTAAAGAGGGTGACTTTATTAGCTATAAAGTTTCTATAAAGAAATACTATAGACATTTCAGTTTCACAAGCATTTCTCATGGTTCTGAGAGCTATGAAGTCCTAGACTAAGTGGGAAATAGATTTGGTTCTTGGTGAAGTATCTGTTCCTGGCTGGCAAAAGCTGCCCTCTTGCTTCATATTCATATGGCAGAGAGAAGAAATTAGGTCTCTTTCTTATAAGGGTTGAGTCCTAAACCTCCAATAAACTAATCATTTCTGCTTTGGTTTGAAGATACTGGAAATTAAATTCCCTGTGCAAAAAATGTTGAGAATTGGGACCTACAGAGGTGATTAAATCATTAGAGTTCTGCCCTAATGGGTGGACTAAGATGTTTAGCTCAAGAGTATATTTGTTATTGCAAGAGTAAAGGCTTTTTGTTTGGGGGGTTTATTTATTTATTTTTTTTGGTTGGTCATGGGACTTGAACTCTGGGCCTGGGCGTTGTCCCTCAGCTCTTCACCTCAAGACTGGTGCTCTATCACTTGAGCCACAACTCTACTTCTGTTCTTTTCTTGTGGTTAATTGGAGATAAGAGTCTCACAGACTTTCCTGCTGGGGCTGCTTCTCCACTGCGATCCTCAGATCTCAGCCTCCTGAGTAGCATTAGCCACTGATGCCTGGCTTAAAAGTGGAGTTTTTATAATGTATGATACCCTATCTCTACTGACTATCCATATGATGACTTCTATCACATTATGACTGGGTAAGAAGGACCTCATCAAATTCTGGTTCCTCTCTCTGGAGACTTGAGAATCTTGAGAGTCTCTAAAACCAAAATTGTGAGCTAAATATATTTTGGTTCTGTTTACCAATCTCTGCTATTCTGTTTTGACAGATTGAAACAAACTGCAACCTCCACTGTGTACACACACACACACACACACACACACACACACACACACATGTGCGCACGCATGCATGCACATGCACACACACATCTCCTAATACTATCACATTGAGTGTGAGAGTTAAGGCTTCAATCTATGAGTTGGAGGGCAGGGACAAAAACAGGATCAAAAACAGCAACCAAAAGTATTTGTCTGGTGGAGACAAAGACCTTGAAATTTTTGCAACATCAAATTTCCAAGTTTTATATTGAGAATGAAAGATATTTGCTTTTGCAAACCTTTTGGGAGCATTTCACCAGTATTAATGTTCTAATTAAACATTGTTGCATTGTTATCTAAACATTATAGCAGATTTTTTCATTGTAATGCTGGGAAAATGACTTGGTATTTCTGGCTTTGGAAAGAACACAGATTTCTAAATATATGTGCTCCAACTATCCAGATATATCTGAATTACAAGGTGGATGACCACAAATTTGTTCACTGTCTAACGTTTTATTTATTTTCCTTCTGATCTTACTTCTGAGGTATTGTCCTTATTTGTATGGTTGAAGGTGGGAAATAGCATCTCCAGGTAGCCATGTATCTAGATAGAATTCTATTACTGTGGAAAGGAAGAGCTCTTTGGCTGGAAAATCAACATATACTTGATTTTTTTTCCGATAGTGAAAACTGCCAATTAAACCTTCCATTATTTTAGAAGTACAAATTAACAGTATAACCAAAGTAACTATGATGCCCTGGCTTATTCTCTACTGGGATCAAAATTTGGCTATGTGAAGAACTCTGTACCAATTTTTAACTATATTATCTTGGATGAGGGAAAGGAGGATAAAAAAGTGTTATATATAGGTATCTGGAAGAGAAGAGGTATGACACATAAAGGTTAGGAAAGCTTTCAGGGAGGCTACCATTAGTCACAGTTGAGGAAGGGAAGCAGAAGTTGAAGAAACTGATTATGTAGATGCACAATCAGAGCAGTAGTGATGACTATGGTGACAATTATTTGTTGAGTTCTTACCAACTTTTATTCCACTGTTCAGCACTGATAAAATGATTTACTTTTCCATGAAGTCTATGTAATAATAAGATGGGGTCAGAATTATTACTGACACAATATTAAAAAAGGGAAAAGTAGAAATTCAGGTTCAGAAAAGTTTTGTAATTGCTTAGGTCAAATTCAAAATCCAGATCTGATTTTAGAGCACAGTTCTAAAGAACCCAGTTATACCTGGTATGGCTCACTAACAACAAAGTACAACTCAAAATCTTGAGGAGAGTTTTTCTTCCTAAGTTTTTTAAGCCTTTCCTTCTCCCATGTCCGTCATTTCCTTTCACTCGTTTCCTTAAGAAATAAAGAGAATTACTGTGAATCTGACATGGAAACTTCAGTCTTGTCCATAGGAGATATGGATATATAGAGAATTACTCTCTGAGAAGGGATTCAGAACAGGGACTTATGAGACTTTGAGGAAGAAATCAGGAACAAGAATATCAACTCATTTTTCCTGGGTACCCAGAGCTGTCCTTCTTAGAGTTCCTGCAAGTGGATAACGTCCGAGATGATGTAGTTTTCAAGGCTGATATAAAGTCGTTTACCTGGGCCTGTGCTGATGAGGCTTGGTAACATTCATAGACAAATTTTTTCTATCCTGTTCCCAAGCACTTCTAAATCAGTAAAATGTAGAGATGGAATGCGATGGTACTTATTTATTTATTTTAGCTCTAATGGACTATGAATTCATAATTAACTTTCAAATTCCAGTGAAACTGAAATTGGAGAGAATGAGAAAATGCTTTTATATTGATCATTATTCTATGAAGAAGAACCCAGGGCCTATATGCAAAGAAGGAAAAACAAAAGGAAAATGATGTTGCTTAGGGATATGCAATTATCTAAACAGAATTTTTTATTTTCTTTTGGAAGGAATTTGATCTCAGGGCCTTGTGCTTGTTAAGCTGGAGCGCTGCTAATTGAGTAACACCCCTAGCTTGTCTTGATTAGGATAGAGATCCTTGTACCTATGTCTTTCCCATAGCTTGAATCACAGTTGCATTCCACTATATTCACCTTGATCATTAAGATGGGATTTCATTATTTGGGGGGGGGGGCGGGGAGCTGGGGATGGCCTTGAACTGTGGCAATTCTACAAACTCTGTTTGCTGAGTAGTTGAAATTATAGGCCCGAGCAACCATGCCTGCCTTAGAAAGTATTTTAAAACACACGACTTTGGGTTGTTTTGAATCTACTCTTTTATTACTTTTTTTTGTTTTTGGTAGTTCTAGGTTTTGTTTGTTTGTTTGGTTTGGTTTTTGTACTTATCCTGGGGTTTGAACTCAGCGCCTGGGAACTATCTCAGAACTTCTTTGCTCAAGGCTAGATCTCTACTGCTTGAGCCGCAGTTTCATGGCTCTCATTTTTTAGTGCTTAACTGGAGATGAGTACTACACACTTTCCTGTCTGGGCTGACTTGAACTGCAATCCTCAGATCTCAGCCTCTTGGCTGAGTAGCTAGGATCCCAGGTGTGAGCCATCAGAACCCAGATCTCAGCCTCTTGGACTCCTGAGTAGTTAGGATCACAGGTGTGAGCCACCAAAGCCCAGATCTCAGCAGCTTGGCCTCCTGAGTAGCTAGGATTACAGGTGTGAGCCCCCGGGCACCCAGTTGCCAGTTTTAGGTTTTAAACTCAGGACCTCCTACTTACTAGGCAGTTCTACCATTTGAGCCATACCCCTAACCCCTTTTTCTCTGGTTCTCTTTTTCTTCTTTTAATTTTTTATTATCTTTAAGTAGTTGTATGAAAGAGTTGCCATTTAGCAACAGTGGTTTATTAATGTAATTTATCTATTTTGTTTTGTTTTGTTTTTGTTTTTTGTCAATTGTGGGACTTGAACTCTGGCCCTTAGCTCTTCAGCTCAAGGATAGCTCTCTTCCACTTGAGCCACAGTGCCACTTCTGGTTTTTCTAGTGGTTAATTGGAGATAAGAGTTTCACAGATAATAGGCGAAATGAACCCCAAGATAAGGACACAAGTGGTTTTTTCTTTCTTGCTATTGTTTCTAGCATATTTATAAGGTGATCATTTTGTTGCTTTGTATGTCCCTCCCACGGTATAACCCCTGTTTTCACTGTATTTTATGTTGGTATAATTTGGGAGGGGAAGGGAAAAAACAAATTGTTTAAATAGGGATACGGTGGACCCATTGCAACAATAAGATGTACAAGTTGCTATGTCGAAAAACGAACTTTACAACTTTGGCGGAGAGGGGGGTAGTAATGGAGATGGGAGGGCAGGGATGTAAGGGAAAAACAAAGGAGGAGGCAACAATGCTTGATAAGAAATTGTACTCATTACTGAGCTCATGTAATTTTAACCCTTCTGTACAGTATTTTCACAATAAAAAAAACTTATTAAAAAATAAATGGACAATTTGAGAACAACAACAAAAAAAAAAAGAGTCTCAGAGACCTTTCTTCCCCAGGCTGCCTATGAACATGAGCCTCAGATCTCAGCCTCTTGAGTACCTAGTATTACAGGTGTGAGCCACCAGTGTCTGACTAATGCAATGTATCTTGATCAATGTCACTGTTTTATTATTTTTGAGATTAAAATTTCAATTATTTTTTGCCCAAGCCTTCATGGATTATAATTTTCTTATTTATACTTTTCATGATAGCTAGGATGTCAAGTATGTATTAGCATTTTTATTGGCTGAGATGGTATATTACAAACCTTTGAACTATGGGCTTGAACTATGATCCTCTCAATCTCCACATCTGTAGTAGTTAGAATTACAGATGTGAGCCACTTTTCTTGGCTTGTTTTTACATCTTTATCTTTAAAAATCCTAGCATAACCAAAGAAGTATGATTGCAATTTTTTATCCTGGAGCTACCTGCTCTCTCATAATATCTCTAATTGTCTATAATTGGTTCAGGGTTCTTGGTTTTGGATCTTTGGAATGAAAGATATTAACTGGATTTTTTCCTCTCTGGGATGAGTTTATAAGACACTTCATAGATATTAAGTATATGAAGGAATGAATATATATATTGTTACCTTTCTGCACATCCCTCTTTACTTCCATCCGCTTATTCAGTAGACAGTCACTTAGCACTTACTGTGTGTTAAACATTGTGGGGTTGCTGGGAATGTAGGGTCCAGAAAATGACATATTTTCCCTTGGTATTTTCAAGATAATTCTATGTAAATACTATTTTGTCATTTTTTTGTCGGTCTTCAGGCCTGAACTCTGGGCCTGGGCACTGTCCCTCAGCTCTTCAGCTCAAGGCTAGAGCTCTACCACTTGAGCCACAGCACCACTTCTGGCCTTTTCTGCTTATGTGGTGCTGAGGAATTGAACCCATGGCCTCATGCATGCAAGGTAAACAATCTACCACTGAGCCACCTTCCCAGCCCCAAATACTATTTTTTTAAATACATGTGTCCCCTCCCAAATTTATTCTTCTGTTAAAATTCCAATATACAAAGTGATGATATCATAAGGTGTGAACTTTAGGAGGGAAATAAGTCATGAAAGTGGGTCTTCATGAATGAGATTAGCTTCTTATAAAAATAATTATAAAAGAGATCCCTTTCCACCTAATGGAAAGGTACTTAGGAATCAGAGTATAACTATTAGCACATATACATCCTAATGTCACCTTGATCGTGGACTTCTCAGACCCCAGAGTTATAAAAGAGAAATTTTTGTTGTTATAGTAAATTGACTAAGAGTAAGTGCCAGAGGAGAGCTAGCTTCAACCAATGGTTTTACATTTATGATTGAATTGTGCATTTTATAGAACATGATTCTTGTCCAGTAGGACAAGAAAAATTATTCCAGAGAACAAGCATGAGTGGGATTTCAAGTATCAGGATAAATGACCTGAGAGAATGGTGACCTTCCTGGAAGGTGAGGAGTTGCATGCCAACAGTAACCTGTTTAACGTAACACAACACATACAAAGTATTAATGAGAAAGAAGACAACAGTGGGGCCATTTCATAGACAGGCTCACATCATAAATCCAGAGATTTGATTCTATTCTGAAGTTTATAGAGTTGCTGGATTAGTTCAAATTGGAGAATAACTTAGTCTTCAAGAGAACTATAGAAAATAAGATGTCTTTAAATTGACCATTCATTTGTTGATGCTAATGCCAATGGTAAAATTTAGCAGACAATCATTCCTAAATAACAACCTATGCACTAATTCTTATTCTCTAAGTCTCACCACCCAAGTATTATATGGGAGTATCCACAAACTGTAGTGAACCCATTCTATCCCCAGTGCAATTAACTCAAAATTTCTAGAGCTGAGATCTGAAAATTAAGGGTATTTAAGCAATTAGATTATACAAAGTATAATCAAAGTTGCAAACTGCTGTCATTGTGTGTTACCCTAGACCATTTGAGACCTCCCTGTTACACGCTGTTGAGTTTTGGTTTGCTTTTGCTATTTTTCAAAGTTCCACTGTCTCCCTTTCCTGTCTTTTTGTTTTGTATTCATAAAGAAGAACCTTCCATGGAATTCCATGGGCATTCTTGATACTTGATCATATTTTTTGTCCGAGGCAAAAACATTAAGTAAACATTACAAGATGGAGAGAATTACTCTGATGTTACTGCCTGCACAGTTGCTATAAGAGAGATTTACAGAAAGGAAGGGAAAGAGACAGGGAGACAGAGGTAGTGTGGAGGAAAGTATAGAGGCTGAGAATAAGGTTCCAAGGGTCAGGGATAAGAGGGTTGTTCAGAGGAGTGATCAGAATGCATAAGGCATGGAAGCATCAGAAAACATGGCAAGGACTCATTCGTGGCAAGACTTTATTCATGCCAGTGTGTCTTTAATTATGTACAGATCAAGGCCTGTTTCTCTTCTATGAGGACAACTTGGTCCTTGCCATACAGCCTTTAATTAACCAAAGCAGTTTGCAGGAGAGAAAAAGAATTATTCAATTGGAGAACAGTAGAAATATATGTAGTGACTTAAAAGTTAAAAAGAAATAACACAATATTCATTGGTAAACATTCAGAAGAAGATATGAAACCAGAAGCTACTCTTATGTAATCCCAGGCTAAGTAGCATCCAAATCTCTGTCATCAACTTTAATAACCAATTTTAGTCATAGTTTTCCCTGAACATCTTTCTAAATGCAATGATTTGACTTTAAGGCCAGCATCTTAATCAATAATATCCTATTTCACAAATTTTGTCCCATACTTGGATGTCATACTTTGACTCATAAAGAATTTCCATTCTTCCCTTCCCACAGCTGTTGAGAGGGAAGTTTTAACAAGAGGAAGTATACCCGTTCTCACCACACACTTCCTTCCTGGCTGTGTCATTCCTGGCTCTGGGTCATCCAGCTGCATCCAGAAGTCACACAGGATGTCAAGATTATTAGTGGAAATGCATCTAAGACACAATTTATTTGCAACTATGTGTTCTAGCTTTGATTTTTGCTAATATTAACCAGAAAATTATTTAAACACAGTGTTGAGACTGACATGAATGCACTTACCATCTATCTTCTTCTGTTGTCTATCTTTATTTCATAGCTATTATTTTAAATAAATAACTATATTTGCTAGTCTTTAAAATCCTTATTAAGTTAGGAAGCAAATGGTACAAGCTTCATTCAGATAGTAAGTGGGGACAAGAAAACTTTCTTAAAGGTTATTGAGCTAGTGTTATGGCATACACATCAGTTAGTAATCCTAGTACTTCAGAGGCTGAGGCAGGAACATTCCACATTACAGATCAACCTGAGTTACATAGCCAGACTCTGTTTCCCAAAAGGTATGAGTATGGGGGATAGGTTGATCATTATAGAAGATCTAGTTCACTTTTAAACAAATGAAAGAATTCCCAGCAAGCACATACATCTATATATATATATATATATATATATATATATATATATATATATATATATATATATATATCTAAAGGGTACCTATATTTACTAGAATATGACACTTAAGGGTTGCATAAAATGGTAGCTTCACAGAATGTTATCTTGGGAAGTTTTCCTTGGCAAGCTGACTGTACTGGGATAATAGTCTCTTCATGATTCTCTCATACATCTTAAGTTTTCCAGTCTCGTTCCAAGAAAGCAAGCCTTGCTTCTATTAAATAACTAGTTGTCGCTCTGTAATTGTCTCCTTGGCTATGTGTTTGAAGTGTACTATTTAGAAGATCTCAAATATGATCTAACTCCTATGAGACTCACTGGATTCATGCATCTATTTCTTTTCTCTATATTCACCACCATTTTCAACAAACATTCCTTAATTTCACCCTATTTTATATTTCTCTAACTTAAATCATGTTTTGTAGTTCTTGGACACCTATAAATAAATATCAATGGTCTAGAATTCATTGTTGAAATTGTCTTAAAAAGGTTTCAGGCTTATCTTTTCTAGATAGGCCAAACTCAGGGCCGAGAAGGTAAGGAATGAGTTTATGCGACTTCTCTTTCTCTGAGATTTTAAAATTTAGAAAATAAATTCTGATGTTCAATTCCAAGGAAGGTGATAAAGATCAAAGGCTCACATTTTATTGCAATATTTTCATTTTTATTGAATGGATTCACTTTGGACTTTGGCTTGCATTTGGAATGTTTACCTTTTAATAAGTGATCTGTTTAAATGTGGACCAGAGAACAAGGGTTTCTGTTTTACAGTTCAACTTTTGACCTTAAAGGATGAATGGGTGGAGGCTAAGAGGAAAAGTCCACTGTGTTTCTACTGAACTTTTTACCCTTAAAAAAAAAAAAGAGCAAGTTTAAAGTTCACACAGTGCACAAGAGGTCTCCACTGGGGATTTCTGGTATTATTAACTTCCTGACCTCAGATAATTAAAAAGGAAGAGCAGAGCCACCTCAGACTATGACTCAACTTTGAACTTTTAACCCCTCCAGTGAAGAATTTAAATTGTAAATGGAAGACCCTGGAAGCTTTCTTATTGCTATTAAATTCCTTCATCCCTGGTCACGAAGTTATAATCTAGGCAGAAAGCATAGCTTGATCTTTCCTTTTTATTTACTTAACCTCTTTTAGCAGAGAGGACTGAGAACACTATTTACCTGGAAATGACAGGTATTCTGATGAAAGAAGTTAAGCATCAAGGGTCATTGAATTTCAGAGCTGGGAGCCAGTTGTCCAGCCTCCTCAGTTGGAAAGAAAGTACAGAAAATCAGTAAGGTTGAATGAATCCCTTAAAGTCATATGACTAACTGAATAAAAGAGCACCTCTGATGGCTTGTATGTATTTATTTCGGTGTAGAGGGGTTCTACCAGAAGATCTATAGCTTCAATGATTTTTGTGAAAATCCTTAAAGGAAGTCAGGAGATCTGAGATCTATGTCAATACTCCACCCTTGTTGGTATTTTCCTTAGGAACTCATCTTCCCCAAGTTGTGATTTGCTTGAATGTGAGATCTAATGCAAAAATTGAGGGAATGTAAAAAGCATCTAATACTTCTTTTCTTAATATATTTTTGTCCATAGTACTTCTGCCTTTTGTTTTTTTTTCTTCTTTTAATGCTGGGAATTAAAAACTAAGGCTTCATACCACCAAGCTACATACCCAACCCTCCTTAAGAAGTCTTACTGCAATACTAAGTGATCATTGGGTTTTCTTAACATGGGAGAAAATGGTAGGGAGCTGTGAGTTTAGGAAATTGGTTACATCATGCTGGGCTTGATTGATGCTGAAGTTGTCCTTAATTTAAGAAGAGAAAACTCTTAAAGGAAAAAGAGGAATGTAATGTGAAGAGGCCTGAAGGACAGAGAAAGGAAGAAAGGAAGAAAGAAGGAAACAGGACAACAAAAGCAAGAATGACCAGAAGAAATAGCAAGAGGGTAACCAAGAGATGGTAGCCTTCTTAGTTGGATAGGGACCCAGTCAAAGCTTGTGAAACTACTGACAAAGCCAGCTTTCACATCTTGAATATGCCCCAGCCACATGCTGTTAATACCGAGGCTTAGGGAGGCAGCTCTTACTGGCATTTGTACAACATGCAGCACGTAGGACAGCCAGTATTCCATGAGGCCCACTCTTCTCTCTTGCTATTTGCTAACACCTTTATTGCCTCCAGTTAGTTACTCACACCACTTTCATTCCCATCTGTCAGGAGAGTTCCCTTCCAACAGTCTGTCCTCCTTTTCATATACAAAATAGACCCTCTCAGTGTGGCTGTAATGCTGGGAAAGATAATCAGCTCTGAAATAAGGCAAGTTTGGAGTTGGATTAGTTAAGATTTTCCCAAGTTTCTTGGTCCCAAAGAAAGACAAATGGGTGGGACTATAAGAAACTGCATGGAACACTGCTGCAGAGTCAGCAGTAACTGCCTGGCTGGAGGCCTGTTTGCATTGCCCTGGAAGCAGCCAATTACAGCCCTGACTCAGTATTCCAGTAGTCGGTGAAAGTGGCAAACAGCTGCCTTGGCATCTGTCACATTACAGATGTATACACACCTATTTCCACAGTCATTCTCATTTCTGCTCCTACAACCTCCTCTGACAGTTAGTTCATGGAAGGTGATTTCTATCTGAGCAAGGGACTGCACAAATCTAAGTTTGTCTGATCAGACCATCTAAGTTGCAGACCAGTGGGCTGTAAATAACTGTTAATTGGGGGTTTTGGTGAGCAAAATTACCCAGTTATTTTCTCTGACAGTAAGCTCTGTTCATTCACTAGATTCTTTCCATATTTTCTAATCTCAAATATATACCTTCTGGTGTAGATGGCTAAGGTGCAATCACATTAACTTGTTGATCATCTAAGGAGAGAGGCCAAAGATCACCAAGTAGTGCATGACTGTCCTTATGAAACATCATCTCAGGGTCCTGAGCTTCATCAAAATCTAGAAAGAAAACAGAGCAGAGATTTGTTTGCCAGCTATCCTTTCAATGGGAAACATGACAATGGAAATACATTGCGCTTGTGAAATAAGAAGAAAGGTAGTTTACATTACTGTTCTCAGAAACAGACTAAAACAAATGTCAAGTGGCTCAACGAGGTAATCATAATGGTTCAGTGGTTTATATTTACTTATTTACTTTTTTTAAAGAATTGGTGTCTTAAGGGAATGGAAGAACACTTAATCACAGTCTAGAGAGCAGTGCCAAATAATTCTATATATGAATATCTACATTGAATACTCTCCTAAAGCTAGATCAAATAATCCTAGCTAAAGGTGAGAGATTCTGAAGCCTGGGAGGGCAGCCCAATATTTTACCATATTTCTGAGCTTCTCTAGCCCCTTTAAAGCAGAAAAATAAAGTGCAATAAGTAGGCTTTGCTGACTCCAAGTGAATGTACCTCTCAGATTGGGATAGGACCACAACCCCAACTGAGCTTGTCCTTAGAAGTAGCCAAAGGCTGATAGATTCTCTGCAGTTACCTATTGTCCCTGGCAATATTACCTCTTTTGGCATGAATATCTGCACTGATAGTAAAACAGAATTTGTTGTTGCAAAACCACACCAACTAAAAGTCCCTATTCTCTGCTTCCTTCCTCCATACATTTGGATAAAAAAGATTCCTTTATACTGGGTTGATATAATTTCTTTGGTTTGATATACCCAGCTGGCAAGAAATAAGTCAACTTTGGGGATTAAATTTAGTAGAGTATCTACACGTGTGCCAGGAGCTCCAGAGCACTTAATGGAACTTTGGCAGGAAATACAGCAATAATTGTACAGCAGGTACAATGGGAGTGGGAGTCTGGTACCCTAAGGAGCTGTAATCTTCTCCCTTCTTTTTCCCAGCAGTTTTGGAAGTGAACTAGTATATAAATGAGGTGTTAGTTTAGATTACAACTTGTCACGCCAAATAGAAATGACACCATCAACCAAGCAAATACCAGCTGGAAATGTGTTGGTATCTAAGGATAGCATTTATTCAGTCAATAAAATAACATGTATCATACTCCCCCTACTCCACACACAAAATGTGTCAGTCTCTGTACACAGGAATCTTTTGTTGATGTGTGAGATATAAAGGAAGGCGTTAAGAATGATCATTGCTAAATGCCTGTTTATCCAGTCCTGCTAGACACAGGGCATGACCTAGAGCAGGTCTGACATTTTGTGGAATATTACTCTATAACCTAAAGCTTTCACTTAAAAGCCAGATTTGATTCTCTGTGAAACGCCAAAGGAATGGTTGCACTTTACTCCTAGAAGGGCAACTATAAGGTTTCCTACAAATTTCTGGTGACTGTATGAATGAGTTTTCTTTACTTCTCCTTAACTATGGCTATTTGAAAGAGGTACTGACTTATTTATTGAGTATCTGCCAAACATAAGGCATCATATGAAATGAAATGAAAGTAAATATGCCCTTCCTTGACTGAAAGAGAAAAAATAATTTTCAAATATATTTTCTGATAATTAGTGTAGCAGCAAACAGTTTAGGATAGGGTGCTTAAAAAGAATCTCAGAGATTCCGGGCGCCGGTGGCTCATACCTATAATCCTAGCTAACCAGGAGGTTGAGATCTGAGGATCTCTGTTCAATGCCAGCCCAGGCAGGAAAGTCAGTGAGACTCTTATCTCCAATAAACCACTAGAAAACCAAAAGTGGGGTACTGTGGCTCAAGTGGTAGAGCGCTCGCCTTGAGCTGAAGAGCTCAGGGACAGCGTCCAAGCCCAGAGTTCAAGCCCCACAAATGACCAAAAAACAACAAAAAAAAACAACAAAAAAAAAAACAATCCCAGAGAAAAAGGTTATTTCATGAGTATAAAAAGATAGGTATAAATCTATATTGAAAATCATAAAAATGTAGATTTAAAAACCACAAATATTGCTTTATAAACAGCATAGTTGAGATGGTAATATTAAAGTTGAGGAAGATGAATTAAGTAAAAATAGCAAATAATAATAATTACTTAGACTCTTGAAAAATGGTAACATTTGAAGTATTTTTCTATTATTATTTAACATTCCAGGAAGCCATAGACTTCTGGGTAATACTTAAATCATTGGGAATTGATCTGACATTTAATGGCAAATGTTGACTCTCTAATGCTGAAACAAGGTCAATGGGTCAGGAGACTTCCATTACCTAACTTAGCTGACCTCTTTACATGACATAGCAGAGTATTGATCAGAGTTGTTATGCAGGATTGCACAGGAAATTCTCTATCCCTATTTTAAGGTTCTTTGAAAATTGCATTTATAAAACTTATTAGATTTTGCTATGATCTGCATTTCTGTCTGATCTCAATGAAGGGAACTTATTCTGACTCTTATTCATTGTTTTGGTATTTGGCTCACTGCTCCTACACAAAACATTAAGTCTAACTCTTTGCATTCACTATCCAAGGTTCATTCACTGAGGATGGCTTCCCTACTGCATTTTACAGCCAAATTTCAATGGCCTTCAAACTTTATTGGTACCAGAATGGTGTTATTTGAGCTATGGCTCTGAATGATCAAAAGAAATTTGCTATCTGCTGACTGCTGTATATAGTCCTTTATCTGCCTCTGTTTTTGTGACTCATTATCAACAAAGGGCTACTAGCTTAAACATGGTATCCATTCTCTATTTCATCTATTGAAGGGTTGGTTTCTATCTCAGTTTACCTATTAATCATTATCTTTTATTTGAATATGGAAATGACAGACCTTTCTTCCTAGGTTTCTAATACTGTTAGAAATGTAATGTCTTTCACTACAAAAATATGATTATTTAGTTCTTCAAAATTGTCTTCATAGTCATTATCTCATTTTATTCTGATAATACCTCTGTGAATAGGCATATGGAATATTCATCAGGGATTTCTTATATTTCATCAAGTAAGTGAAATGTATCTCCACTGCAGATGACTCATGTAAACCCACAAGGATAGCTTGTTCTACAAGGAACCCAGGACAGATGATTCTTGAACCTAAATCTTATCCTTGTGTACTTAGGGTTTTATTGTTCAGATCATAAAAGGACTTAGAGGATGTGGTGGATATTGCAAGTTATCCATCAACATCTGTGTCCCTTCTACCAGAAGAGAGAATCATATTAGAGACAAAGCAATCCAGGAGATTATATTTCCTTGCATTCTACAGCTAGCTGTGATGATAAGACATCTTTTCTTTGTGAAGTATGAGCAAAAGTGAAAGATTTTCTCCAAGTCATGCCTGGAAAGCTTGAATATTCACGTCATCTCTCTGACTTCCCATGAACTAATTCATGGTGATAACAAGAGGATCTTTGATGTCCCTTGTTTTTAAAATTACCCTCATTCTGGGTTGGATTTCCCAAGTACTGAGAGAAATAGGAACACAGCTTCCTTTCAGCCCCTTCTTAATAAACACACACACACACACACACACAAACACACACACACATATCCTTGAACTTCCAACTTCTTTGATACTTAAGATAAATGTGGTACTATTTTATGTGAGCAGTTACATTTTGGAAAACTTTTCATTCAATAGTTTTGCTTTGCCTAATTAGTATGGATAACTATGTGACTTTAGTAGAATAAATATCAAGGATATTCATGCTGGAGATAGTGATGATTGAAGATTATTAAGTCCCATGCTACTCTTTCTCTCTGTCAGGTAATGGATAGTAGGAAGGTTAGGACAAGAAGAGGAAAAATAAAGGTAGGGCAGGTTGAGCGTACAGAAGGTTGTGTGGAGCTGTGGGATTTCCTAACAGAGATGTTCACACTTCTCCACAATGAAAAGTAATGAAATGTAATGAATTTTTTTGTTTTAACTTCTTTTAGAAGTCTTTATTGACTATTCTTGTATACTCATTCATCTTACCAAGTAATGGATTCTTACTTACTTTAATTCACTTCAATGCAAAGAACTCTTTATTGAAGTGAATGAAACATTAAAATTAACAAAGAGTTTAGGATAAAAACTGGATAGCAATCATACCATGCACACTGTACAGAATGTAACCTCCTCATTTTGTTCTTAAGACCTTTCCAATGACATTGTGTCTTTTATAGTTAGTACTTGTCACTTAGATCTTTATCATAGTAGGCCATCTTAAAAGTCTTGCATGCTAGAATCCAGAGAATTATAAAGATAAGCATCACCAAGTCTATTGATGAAAGAACTACTAAGTATCCTGTGAGGTGCTCACGCATGCATATTCACATAAAAACAGACCAGAGAAAAACTTTAAGATATCTCATAGGAGAAAAGGTGGGATAGTATGTATAGTAGCTCACAGTCATTCCTGCTCTAATAGTATCTGATTTTAACTTGGCAGAGCTTCAGAAAAACTTATGTATTCAGGCTAAATCAGGAATGAGAAAAAAAAGAACAACTTGCTTTCTTCTATCATAGTAAATAGGGCATGAAGGTTTTATAGCTTGCCAGTAGAACCAGTTGTGCCAGTTCTCTACTAACCCTTTGGGTTAGCCTTAGGGAGAAAAATGTATCTGAAATTCCCTATGGTAGAGTGTTAGACTTTGATGTGTTAAATAAAGAGCTGAGATTAGAGATTTATTAGGATCCATTTTGAAAGTGGAACTATTAAAGTTTGTATTTCTTTTATGAGTGCCTCAGTTTTCACTTCTGTTTCTGGCATGAGGAAGTGATAGAAGAAGCATCTACTTTTGTACTTTCTCTCTGCTCCCTTTTGGGAAGCCTTCTCATATCCATTTACTTCATTCTCCAAGATTATTTGCTTTTAGGATTAAGAAATGATCTTTTTTTTGGGAGGGGGATCCACTAGTGGGGCCTGAACTCTGGGCCTGAGCGCTGTCCCTCAGCTCTTCAGCTCAAGGCTAGAGCTCTACCACTTGAGCCACAGCACCACTTCTGACTTTTTTCTTTTTGCTTATGTGGTGCTGAGGAATAGAACCCAGGGCCTCATGCATGCAAGGCAAGCGCTGTACCACTGAGCCAACTTCCCAGCCCAAGAAATGATCTTTTTTCAGAAGATATCGGGTCCTTTCTCTCCTCACTTGGAGAGGAAATAGCTTTAAAATAAGAAATCTGCCTCAGTTATCAATATTCATACAGGAGAGAAAGGCCTACAGCTAAAAGTAGAAAATATGAACTGAAAAAAAGAAACAAACCCCCCCATGGACTCTTAAGCTACTAAAATGATCTGTAAAGTTATTGAACAATAGTAGGATATGTGCACATTTGAATTTTCCTTTCCTTTTAAGCTTCCCCATCTCTCAACAGAGTTCTGAGTACAACTATTTTTGCTGATACAGAGGAAAAGGATATATATATATATATATGTATATATTTATTTATATGCATTTGTACATTAAGCTATTGAGCTCCTCTGCTTTATTCCTCTCTCCTATTCAGCAGTGGGAATTATTCAGATACTGTTTTTTTCTTTTAGCAACTTGTCTGCTTTGACAAAGACAAATCAACTTCAACTGGTTTTGGGGGCCCTTAGGGAAATATTCTAGTGAGGCTGACATATTCTGGTGGTGAAGCTGATTGATTTTATTAGAGCCATTGTGCAATCTCTTGAAGGAAGAAAACTATTTTTGTTCATTGCAGGCTGAAATGGAAAAAAATAATCTGAATAAACATTGTATGTTATACTCAATTTAAAAGTTATATAAATGGAAAGGATTCAGTGATTGCCTTTAAATTTCAAGTATGGAAATTAATTTGTATATATATTATATGAAATATGTATATTACATATTTATGGGGAATTTAAATAAAGTTCTATAGACTTAATAATTAAGATTTGTATCTATTCACAGGTAAAATTTTCAACACACTCAAAATAACTCTGTAATCCAGGAGAAAATTCATTCCTTCCTTCCTTTTTCCTTTCTTCCTTCCTTTCCTTTCTCTTCTTCCTTTTTTTCTTCCTTTCTTCCCTTTGTCCTTCCCTTCTTCCTCTTCTTCTATTATTGGAGATACTAACATGAGTTTCCATTCCTTACAATTTTAAAAGTTTTGCTGCTTCGCTAACAGCTATCTTAAAATGATACTCTCACATACTCTAGCATCCTATTTCCCAAGAATGTCTCAGATTTAAGTCAATCCTGTGCAGAAGTTTTGAAGAAATCAGTTTTCTTGTCTGTAACGATTCTTCAGGCCTGCTAGAGCTTAGGAATGCTAGAGAGGCATTTGAAGGGACAAGAAGTACAAGTATGACCTTTGATCCATTCAAATTGGAGTAGCTGCTTATTCCACTCTATCAGAAAACTTGCTTTTCTAAATTTCCTTTATCCCCACATTCCACAATTATGGACTACAGTCCTTTCAGCATACAAACCATATATTTGTTAAACAAATGCAGGAATTTATTCTTATTCTTACTATTAGTATTATTATTACTGCAAAGAGGCTGTTGTCAAAATAAGAGATTCTGTGAGCAAGAAGGAGCAATTCAGCCTGAGGTTATAACACTGAAAGCAAAGCTGTACCAGCAAAACCTTAAGGGGAGATTAAAAGAGAATGAAGTCTAGCCACACACTCAGGTATTAAACTCTTCTTTGAACTTCTCCGAGGAAGGTGAGTGTGTCTCTCTTTACAACCAAGGGACAGCAGGGGTTATCTTTTCTTGGACAAACTAAAATCTGTCTCTTCTGACAAGGAGAAAGACCCGGTCAAAAGGGATAGCTTCTGACAAAGAGAGGGCAAGAAGCTAGGTTGTGGTTTCATGAAGAGAATGAAGCATTCTTGTGGAGAAATCAAGATGCCATCTACCTTGCTGCACTACAAATTGCTGCCCTGATTTAGAAGTTATACATATAACTTTTTTGAGCCATGTCAAAAACCTTTCCCTAGTTTAGTGTTAGTAGTAGTTATTTTGTTTCAATGACAAAGTGATATTTTATCTTTTCATAACAATCTATAAATTTAAAAAATAGAAAGAATAATATAATCCTTTGAATAATATATAATATTTTGCTTGAAAAGAAAAAAATATTTTTTACTTATGGCGTGTTATATGTGCTCAGTAGGGATTAAGAAGAGTCAAAAATGTGAAGCAGAATGAATGGGATTGGAAATACTTTGTATGTCTTTCCTTCCCAAGTGTTTACAAAACAGTAGATTTACAGACCTATAGAAAACTGTAAATATAGAACAATAAGGGTACTCTATATCCTTCATGTAGATTTGAGCTGACAGAGTAGCTACTAGCCACATGTATCTATAGGCCACTTGAAAAATAACTACTCCAAATTATGTGCTATGTGCTATGTTTTATGTGTCTTTCTTAAATAGAACCCATTCTTAAAAGTTCCTCAGGCATGTCAAGGCATAGATTCAAGCCTAGTGAGAAATTTATTTATTCTCAAAAGAAATAAATAGTAAATTAGAAATAATACTGTTTGTGAAATGATAATGTATTAGTTATAATATTGTTTTATTTTTTTGCAAAAAGTTAAAACTTAGTTAAAATGAAATCTTGACTGATACAATGATTCAAGCCTATAAACTTAGCTATTTGAAAGGCAAAGGTCAGAGGATTATGTTTCAAGGGCAAGTCAGTTTAAAAAAATGTTCAGAAGACTGCATCTTAACCAATGGCTGCATGTGGTATGGTGAAAAACATTTGTTATCCCAGCTATGGGGGAAGTATAAAGTATACAATGGCTGGACACAGTGGTACTTGCCTGTCATCCTAGTGGTGAAGACACATCTGAGGATCACAGTCCAAACTGGTCTGAGCATAGAGCAAGACTCTCTTTAAAATAAACAATGCGGCCGGAAGCCGGTGGCTCATGCCTGTAATCCTAGCTACTCAGAAGGCTGAGATCTGAGGGTTGCAGTTCAAAGCCAACCCAGGCAGAAAGGTCCAGAAGACTCTTAACCACCAGAAAACCAGAAGTGGCACTGTGGCTCACACAGTAGAGCCCACACCTTGAGCTGAAATGCTCAGGGACAGCATCCAGGCCCAGAGTTCAAGCCCCACCACCACCACAAAAAAAAAAAAATGCAAAAAGGGACTGGTAGTCTGGCTCAAGTAGTTGTGTACCTGTCTTGCAAATGTGAGGAATTAATCAAATATGTATCAAAAGTTTCCAAGGAAAAATAATTGTATCTTTATTAAGTATTCTGTCATTACTTCCTTTTTAAGTAACACAATATAACTATCTGCATAATATCTAAACTTTATCAGGTATTATGAATAACTTAGCGATGACAAAGTATATGAAAGGTTGAGCATAGGCTATATGTAAACACAGAAATATTTTATTTTAGGGACTTGATTATCCACAAATATTCATTCCTATGGGATCTTGTAACTAGTCCCTCATGAATTCTGAGGGTGACTGTTCTCTTTGTGATTTCTTACTTTGGATTAATACTTAGAGTTTCTCACAGTAGTATCACATAAATTGTTCACTATATTTTTTTCCACTTGCTCATTTTCATTGTCAATCATCTATTTGTTTATTTCAACTACAATTTATTTAACTGTCTATTTTACCCATAAATAAATCATTTTAGCTGAATTTACTCAATATCAACAAATCATTTTAATAATAATTTACATGTGCAACTTCGTCACTTTAAAAAATGAATCTATTTCCAAACTTGTTTTTCTTTCCCATTGACTTATCTTGCTATTCTAGTATAAGGTTTTCATTACTCTATTGTTTGATTATAGCCAAGACTATGAATCATAGTATCTCCCTATACTAAAAAATATTTTATCATTTCTCTCTATAATTTTTAAGAATCAGTTTGCTAAACTAAAATGATGCAATGGTTTTGTTTTCACTAGATTTAGTCTGTAAAATAATATTAGATGCTGCCTTATTTGTGTAATATTGTCATTTCCCATAACAAAACATCACACACATCTATTTATTTATAGGTTCTTCTGTAGTTCATAACAGTTTTGTATTTAGTTCCATTTAGATGTTACACATGTCATAAGTTTATTTTTGGCAGTACCTATTTTTCTTATAAATTATAAGTAAAGTATTTCCCCATATGGTTAAAAAGAATAATTTGTAGTGAATAGGAAAGCCATTTTTAATTTATTCATGTTCTAAGGCAACTATTAAACTCTCCTATTCTCTGCATTTCTAAATTGGATTCCTTAGGATTTTGCAAAACACTTGTTATTGTTCCTGTTCTTCCTCCTCCTCCTCCTCCTGCTCCTCCTCCTCTTTCTCTCTTTCTCTTCCTTCTCTTTCTCCTGCTCCTCCCCCCTTCCTCTTCCTCTGTCCTAAGCCAAAAGGGAGTCTCTCAACATGATAGGCTTGACTATCTCACTGGAACATCTTGAGGCTGTTAACAGAATCCGATCTTTTCATCCTGCCCCAAGCAAACATCCTGCAGCTGCTACGGCCAATGAAAAAGCTTCCTTAATGGCCAATGAAAAAGCTTTCTTATTCTAAGCATATAAATACCCCTGTGTGAAAAATAAAAATTTGCAGCTTGATCAGAATCCTTGTCTTGCTGTCCTTCTTCGTGTCTCTTGTCCCTTCATTCCTTCTCGCTTAGGTTCATTGCCCTCGTTGAAGTCCTGGGTGTCGGGACATTCCTCTTCCTTATTATTAGAATTTGTGGGTGCTTGCTAGTAGATGTTCTACTCATTAAGCGCTATCGCAGCCATTTTTTTTTTCAGTTGTATTTTGGATAGGTACTTGATTTTTGCCCAGGGCTAGTCTTGAGCCATGGTCCACCTAATCCTTGCCACCCAAGTAGATAGCTTAAAGATGTGTGCCACGGCTTCTGGCATATCTATTATTGCTTAAACTTATATTTTTAGTATCTTGCATGAGCTTCTATGGTATAAAAATAAATGATGTACACAAACTTATTTATTTTATTCAACTTTAACTTTATTCTCTTACATTTTAACAATAATTGCTAAATATCCTTCTATTTATGGATATGATCACATGTTTTCATTATGTTAAGAACTCCCACTTACTGTTTTTGTATAAATTTTATTAGCTAGAGATGTTGAACATTTTTTTAATATCAACCTTGTATGATTGCGATATTTGCCTTCAACATATTTATTCAGAATTTATCAAATGATCAATGAGGTTCTGTCATATCATTTGATGTTATTAAAATTTTATTATCAATATTATAATTGCTTTAAACATAAAAAGAAGTCCTATTATAATTTGTGAGTTATGAATATATCTTATACTTATGTGAACATAATATATCACAATCTACTATAAAACAAATAATTTTATTTATTTATTTATTTATCTATCTAGTTATTTATTTTTGTGCCTGCTCTGGCCTTGAAGTCAGGGCTTGGATGCTGTCCTGAGCATTTTTGCTCAAGGCTAGTACTCTACTACTTGAACCACAGTTCCACTTCCAGTTGTTTTTTTTTTTTGCCTTTGGTTTTGTGTTGGTTAATTGGAGATAAGAATCTTACAGACTTTGCTACCCTAGCTGGCTTCAAATCTTGGTCCTCAGATCTCACCCTCCTGAGTAGCTAAGATTATAGGCTTGAATCATTAGCATCAGGTTTAAATGTTATTCGAAGATGTAATTGGGCACTGGTGACTCATGCCTATAATCCTAAAGTATTTAGGAGGCTGAGATCTAAGAATGGAAATTCAAAGCCAGCTCGGGCAGGAAAGGCTGGAAAATTCTTATTTCCAATTAATGACCAGAAAATTGGAAGTAGAACTGTGGCTCAAAATAGTAGGGTTCTAGCTTTGAGCTCAAGAACAGAGCCCAGGCCTTGTGCTCAAGCCCTATGACCAGAAAAAAAAATTAACTTTCCTGATTTTTTACTAATTTAAGAAGCAGAACAGATTCAACATTTTGATCTTCAGAGAAACTTTTGATTAATCCTCAGTGACTCACATGAAGGTGCTAAATTATGTGTTTCTTGGTAGGAAAATACGTATTATTTAGTTTAAGGATTGTATCATTAGCAAAGTAAGAGTAGAGTTATAATCTGTGGACTTTCTGGGATTTTGTGTCATATTTATATAGCCACACAAAGTTCTGTAACTTGTACTAAATTATAATAGCATAATTATGCATATAATTTAGTTTAAGTGTGTGTGTGTGTTTGTGTGGTGCTTTTCACATATATAACATGGATATAGACTTGTCTTACTATTTTGAGGTGGCACTATTCTGGTTTTCTAACAGTAATGGCAAAAAGTAAGCTTTAATATTCTGCTCTTTTAGTTGAATTCCTATAGTGCCTTTAAGGTTTTTTAATCTATTATGTATTGTACTCATTACGTCTGCTACTTTTCATGGCTCAGATGAAACCTTTCTGTTTTTACATAAAGCACAATGTTTTTCTACCTACTAAAGTACAAGATTCAATTTTTTTCTTAAAAAAAATGTTAGCTTGCCAAGTGCCAGTAATTCTCCTGCTGAGATCTCAGATTGTGGTTCAAAGCCAGCTCAAGAAGGAAAGTTAGTGAGACTCTTATCCCTAATTACCACTAAAACATTAGAAGTGGAGCTGTGGAGTGTTAGACCACTAGTCTTGACCACCAAAGCTCAACAACAGTGCCCAGGGAAAGGTAGCACGAGGGGAGGGGAGGGAACAAATGCCAATTTAGTGAGTTTGCAAGGGTTTTTCAATTTATTTGTCTCATAGTGAGTCTCTTGTCTTCTTATTTGCAAGAATATTACAAAATGGAGGAAGAGACAAGTGTCTGCAGAACAAATAGGGACATGTTAAATTTAGGGATATGGAAAGAATGGTTATCAATGCTGAAAGAGTAGATACAGCTTCTGAATATGATTAAGTCCCACAGAGCTTTACAGTTTAAATTGTGGCTATGAACCTGAGAGGTCCTAGCATTTATGTGGCAATGAAGGATGCTCTGGAATGTTTCAAGGAGCTTCAGAACATGATGAAATAAAGAATCTCGTGAAGAGTGTAGCAAAATTTTTGTCAAACTACACTGTATTCAAGTCTGTGGACAAGCGCATTTTGAGAGGGTCTGGCAAACAAAGATTCTGTCAGTAATAAGTGCATTCGTTTGCTAGGGCTGCAAACTGCCATAACAAACTGCCATAAACTGGGTAGCTTAACATGACAGAAATTTATTGTCTCACAATTCTGGAGACAAGAAATCTGAAATGAAGGTGTTGGCAGGGACAGGCTCCTCCTGTTAAATCTGTAAGAGAATCTTTGCTTTCTTCTTCTTAGCCTCTGGTGGTTTGCCAGCAATCTTTAGCGTTCCTTGGTTTGTGGACGCATACGCCTAATTTGTGAATCCAGTGTCACATTGTGTTCTGTGTGTGTGTGTGTGTGTGTGGTCTTCAGATGGACATCTAGCAAGGACATCAGTAACATTGGGTTTGGGGCTGAATGCGGTATGACCTCATCTTGTTGCTAATTACATCTGCAATCATTCTTTCCAAATAAGGTTATATTCTGGGGCACTGATGGTTAGGAACTTAATAGAGTGTTTTTTGGGGAGGGCTACAATTCAACTTGTAACAATATCCCATATTACACAAAGTATGCTGAACACAGAGAATTCTTTATATTTGGCACTCAAGGCAGGATCAGTGGCTTTTTCAGAGATGAGATGGAGATTAAACCTATATTCATAGCCATGATTAGTATGGGGTTGGGGAATTGGAGGTTATCTCTGAAAGACAGAGGGAAATATCAAAGGAGGTCCCAAGAGGGAAAGCATTTCTGAGATGAATAGGTGGTCATCAGTACATAGGGGAAGGGTTTTGAGTCATCATGGATAACAATATATTAAAGTATCATCGACAAAATGCTCTGATTTGCATCAATTATATTTATGACTACTTGCCTTTCCCTGGCAAAAATTATATTTATGTAATTATTAATATTTCATTGTATCAGGATGCTTCTTATTAACATAAACTCCTGTTATCCCAGACTAATAAAACACTTATTCATATGTTTGTTAAAGTTTACATATAGGTGTTTTTTGTACATGAGCATATTCCTATACATATAGCCATATCCATATAAATATAGAAGAATTCCGATGCCTTGTACTGTTTCTCAAGTTTTCTAATATTAAATAATTACTAAAAGTAGTCCGTTTGTCATAGCCTTGAGGTCTGAAATGAGAAAGAAATTTACAGTGTATAATCTGAGAAATCTGTTTTCCCTTCAAAACCTTAAAAATTATTCTATTTTATTTATCTTTGATTAAGTAAAAAGCTGTTTAATTAAAATCGGGGGCTTACCTACTTATTGTATACAAGACTCTGGGTTTTTGAACCACACTGGAAAAACACAGTTAAATTCCCCACCTAAACTTGTTAAGACAAATGAAGACCATTGTAAAGTTTTAAGAATTTTATCTTCCAAACATACTTCCTCTATTTAAATGTTTATATATATGTGGTATATATTATATATATATATATATATATTCTAAAACAGAAATAGAATGTAGTTAATGGATATTAGTATTTTGATTAATTATAACATTAAATATTTGTTCTTTCAGGGTTTTTTGTTTGTTTAGAATAATACTTAATTTCTGTGACAACTGGAATGATGACAATACTTACAAATGTATCTTACTATCTTCCAAAAATTATCTTCTGAGAAATGATGTTTTTCTTGTTAAAAGTGTACCTAGAACTTTTCAGAGTTTGTTCGACTCTGTATGTGAGGTCACTTATTTTTCCATTTTTAGTCAGTGAAGTCCTGCCTGTGAAGGCCACAGTGTCTGTTCTTCACACATGGGGGAAGCCACAACAGCTTAGAAAGGGGAAAACAGTCTCTGACCAGGTTCAATGTTGCCCCCCTCTGGAACACCACTGCAATGCAAGGTTTCAATCACGGCCCTGCAGCTAAAAGGACAGGAATGTAGTAGTCAGGTCAGACAATGAATATCTAGTTAAAAACCCAATAAGCAAAAAGCATCCAGAAACTATCATACTCTATCTACATGAGAGGCCTAAACAAATCTTTTCTGATTTGACTTGCAGATGTTTCCTTGACTCAAACATAGGTATCCATATATTTGAAAGTACTTCTGAAACCATGTATATCATATATTGGGGATTTTTAAAATTTTCTGATTCTCAGGCAGCCCTGATTTTTTCAGTCACCTATTACCTGAGTTATCTACAGGGTAATTAGGCTGAAGATTTGAAAGCTGTTTCCAAATGAACTTTGGTTGACAAGCACTAGACGGACTTATAAAAAAAAGCTGTAGTAGACCTTGAGTGGACCTGGACTTTGGAACCTGTTAGATGTCAGTTACTTGCCCTCTTGTTATAAATCAGAAAACTTCATCAAATGACACATCTCTAATTCCCTGAATGTCTTGTAACCAACTAACTGGAAGGTATTAGGCAAAGGATTATCATGAACTTGTTGACTGGACTCTGAATTAGTGTGCCATGACAACTTTTATACTTACACTATATTATTATTATTATTATTATACATTATATTATTCTGAGAGGCTGAATTTGTTATTGTTGTTATTGACTTTCCCCCCTTTTTGTGATAGGGATTAAAAATAGACTCAGTCAGGTTTGGTGAGGGGGGTTCAAAATTATGTTGAATTAATTCATGGAAAGAGCTCTGTGTAGCAGACCCATCCCTGGTCTTACAGCAAGGATGTAAGGTGGTTAAAGCATTTGTTTTCTCCATCAATGATATGGGACCTGAAGAAGACACACACTGGCCATGCAGGGTAGAGCCAGCACAAAAGCTAAGTCAATCATAATAGCTGCTAGTCTCTCCTACCATTTTTCAGATATATACAGGAATGCCACGCAGCAGACACTGCAGTAAATTGAAGACAAGTATTATATATTGTTTGTTTTGATATAATGTCACTATTACAGGAAATAATCTCCCATGAGAACAGATCTGTTTCATTAATTGCACTTTGAAGATGTGACTGAATTTAAGTAATGTGTGTTTTTACTGCTGGTTTTGCTTTCCAAATAAGCTTGGATTATTAACTCATATTTGGTAGATGCTAAGATTTCTGTGTGGTTCATGAAAAAAAGATTATTATAATATATAATGTAGTAAAGAGAGAAAAATTCAACCGTCTTCTTTACATTCCCATACAGCTTGGGTCTGGCTGTCCAAAGAAGTTCTATTTCTAAACATTAAGTCTACAGAATGACTTCACCATAAATTCAAGTTACAATATGAAACAAATTTAGCCTCGGGATTTATAATAGACATGTATTGTTATTTTTCTAGAGTAAGACAAAAGACAACTATTACAAATAACTTGACAGATTTTATTTATTACTTAATTTTAGGATCTCTATCAGTTTGAGATAATCTAAACAAAGTGGGATACTTACTTGCTTAGATGAAGACAAAATAACAAAATATTCTATCTATTTATCTATCTATCTACCTACTTATCTAACTTTCTATTCATATTGGTGTTACTGGAGATTTGAATTCAGAGCCTTGTAGTTGCTAGACTGGTACAGTTCTGCTAAGACACAACTCTATAGCAAATGTACACTTCAAGGGACTGATTCTTTTCTTCTGATCAAAACCAGACAAATTACAGAATTGTATTTAGGAATTTATATTTGTTATACTGGTTTTAATACAAATAAGAGTGAATGCAAAGAAATTATAATCAATGGCAGAAAGATAAATTGTGCCTTAAATATAGATAAGGTGAAGGGATTTTATTTATTTATTTGTTGTTTTGTCAGCTGTAAGGCCTGAACTCAGAGCCTGGGCACTGTCCCTCAGCTCTTCAGCTCAAGGCTAGCGCTCTACCACTTGAGTCATAGCACCACTTCTGGCCTTTTCTGCTTATGTGGTGCTGAGGAATTGAACCCAGCGCCTCATGCATGCAAAGCAAGCACTCTACCACGGAGCCACCTTCCCAGCCCCAGTTATTTATTTTTAAGGAACATATTAGGCACAATGGAGTGGCCAGTAGGAGTGGGGTGGGGCTCCTTTTAGGCTTCTTCTTTTTCCCAGGAAAGTAAGGAAACTGAAAATATATTTTACTCTTTAATTTTATATAATGAGTGAAAAAAGGAAATCAAGGATGCTATGTTTACAGTACTTTTGTGAGTCTAAACAATGCTGCCTTCTCTTTAACTAATTCCTCTCTCCCAGTTTTTTCCCACCACTATTCTTTTTTCAAGATATATGAGGTGTGACTCTTGCTGTTCTGATCTGCAACTCTGCCTTCATCCCTATCCCCTTTCAAAATTCTACCTATGAAAATTTCCTAGAGAGGACTAAAGATAGGATCCCAACCAGGCATAAATCAAAATTTAATTAAGACCTAAAAAGCATATTTCAATTTAATGATTTTTAAATCATTGTTATAGAAATCTGATTTTATCCTGAACTTGAGTTTGAAATAAAGAGAGTGAGCAGTAGCATGAAATTCAGTGAATGTTCATGTAATATATTTTAAGAGTGCTGTACTTTCCCAGGAATTTGGGAGTATCTGAAATAATCAAAACAAGTTTTATAGTTTTTTTTGCTCAGATTAAGTATTTTTGTTGTTGCTTTGTTGTTATTTTGTTTGTTTGTTTTTTAGAACTGCTATTATAATTCTGATTTTGGAATATAGCTCCAAATTATCTTCTCATCCTTTCTTCTTCTTTTTGTTAACCTTCATTTCCAAGCTGTTTTATTTGCTGACTGCAGTCATAGAGACAGAATTAGTGATTCACACAGTGAACATGAAAAGTTGTTAATGGAAAAGAGCTACAGGATGCTCCCGAGTTCTGCTAACAAACAAGGGTAGAAAGAATAGGCTCAGAAATCAAAGAAACGCTCATTGAACTAATTCTTCTCATTCAGCGTCTCATCTCCTTTACTCTGTCTTTCTGCACCCAATTTATGTCTAGTCTCAATAATTGTAATAGGGCAGAACAACTCACCAGAGAGTGAATCAAAGGTGAATTGGTGGCATTTCCATGCAAAATATGATGAGAAATTGAATCTGACCTGTTTTAATTTTTTTTAAAGATTACATCCTTATAGAGAAAGCAACCAATGTTTTTTACAATAATTTTTGAAGATCCAAGCCATTCCAAAGTCAGGGTTTCCAAGTTCAACGTGCAAAACACAATATTGTTTTAGAATTTGGTTTAACTTAAAAAAATGAAACTTTGCTGAAGTAAGAAAGACAGTAGGGAATGTCTGGTGGAGGGTCACAGCAACAAACAGCTGGCCACAAGCTGGGATACATGGTATTGGTCATGGATTACTGAAATCACAGGATGAGCCCATGGCTTCTTTATATTGTGACACTTTAAATAAGGACTGAGAACAAAGAAAGATTAATGATTTCTCTGACAAATAATTGCATATTCACTTCAACAGGGCCATAAAGAAAAATAGAAAAAAAATCTTTTATGAAGAATATAAATTTCAGGTGATATGTGCTATGATCTGAATGTTTATGTTCTTGCCAAAATTAATGTGATATCCACATCTCAAAGGTGGTGATTTTAAAAAGTGAGGCCTTTGGGATATGAATTTAGAACTCATATAAGGTGAGTGCCCTTATATAAGAGGCCAGATTAATATCTCTCTGGTTTTATCCCATGTAAGGGAAAGATAACCAGGAACTAGAATGTAGGATCTCATCAGACAGCAAATTTACCAGTAACTTGATCTTGGACTTCTTAGTTTCCAAAACTGTGAGAAAGAAAATTTTCATAGTTTATCAGCTACTCCATGTGAGATATTTTGTTTTAGAAACCTAAAAGAATTTAAGATGAACTTTTAAGAAATTTCTAAATAGGCAGAGTCTCAGCTTGACTTCCATTGGTATATTAGTTAAATAAATGTTTTGGCTGACAACTCTCAGATTTTTTTTTAAGATCTTGGCAGCATGCTTGATGGGTGTGGCATTTGGCTGGTCAGTTAACATTTCATGCATTAGAAAAATTGGTCTCAGCTCTTAAACTATTTAAAAATTATTAGAAAATTGCCACAACAGAGTTAAATATTACATCCAATAAATTGAATAAGTAAGGGTATAAATATAGGAACATTATTTACTCAAATGCTTGGGACCTACTGAAAAAGAAAGAGAGAGAGAGAGATGGAGAGAGAGGCTGGAAGCAGAGATATTATGACTTACTGTAAAAACATAACTGTGATTTATATGTGCTTGCATAGTTTTGTCCTTTCCCATATCTTAGTTCTCAGGTTATCCTTCAAAATAGGGAATGAATGCATTTTTATTACTGGATGATTTAGCCAGCGGACAAGATTATGACTTATAACCTTGGATTTTAAGATTGTCTATGGGCATAATTTGAGGATGAAATTTAATAGATTCTCTTCTGGTCCTGAAAGAAGAGGTCAATAAGGAAGAAATCCTTTACCTTGCTCTGCTTTATAAGACAATTCCTGTGAATGACATTATAGTGTGCAACGTACTTGACCTAAATTATTGCTGTCTATCTCAAGGGGAAAAATGTGATGCACACACACACAGACACACAGACACAGACACAGACACACACACATATAGGTTCCTGTTAAGCATTAGTGAAAATGCACAAAAACAAGTCTATTAATAGTTTTTATTTTTTGAAAAATAATATACCATTTTACCTTTCCTTTCACTCCCTTTTCTTCTGTTCTTATTTGAATGGGAATGAGTGAAAGTTAATAGATTGCACAGTTATCCTTTGAATTCTCTTTGGCAAAATGAATGAAAGTTGGATCAATCAGTTGCATAACAACACCTTTCACTGAAATATGTCTAGTTATAGACTATTCATATCCAATTGCACAGCACATTAGTGTTGAGGAAGACATAGCTGATTTTCTTCCCTTATATTCTGTTGACCCTCAGTATATTACCAATATTTCAAACAGATAGACGTATAGATAGGGAGACAAAAACAAACCCTAACCTCAAACAATTATATTCTGAAAATTTGATAAGTGAATATAAACAAACACAAACCCTGCCCTCAATACATATTCAGAAAATATTGTGATAAAATGATTGTCTTAATTGCTCTTATTTCCCGTGATTCTCCATGGTCCTTTGGTAATGACTTTCCTTCTTAAAACTAACCTGCCTGTATGACTTGGTTCAAACAATGAGATTGTAGCAGATCTCATACAAGTAGAACTCTAAAATGTGTTTCTGATTCCTTTTGTAGGTGTATGTCACTATTATAATATTATTCCCTAGATAGCTTTCATGGGAAATGTAAGAGGTTCACAGTGTAGTGATTCTATTGTGCGCAGTTGCCCACAGCTAACAAGTCAGCTGGCATTAGGCATCCGTGACATCAGTTGACCTCATAGCTCAAAGCATCAAAACTGCTCAGCCAAGATATCAATGGAAAGAATATAATAAATGATTGTTGTTTTCAGCGTTAAGTTTGGGATAGTTTATTTGTACTATCTGATAAATACAGGTCATTTCCTCTAGATATTCCCATATTAAAAAATAAAAATGTGACTGGGGATTTAAATATTCTCCACATGTATAAAATTGCTCTCCTCTCTCATCAGATTTTTTTTGTTTTTTTTTGTTTTTTTATTTTTGTTTATTTTTTATTGTGAAAATACTGTACAGAGGGGTAACAATTACATGGGCAAGATAATGAGTACATTTCTTATCAAGCACTGTAACCTCCTCCTTTGTTTCCCCTTCCCATCCCTTCCCAGCCTCCCCTCCCCACCCAATCCTTCCCCCCCACACACACCAAAGTTGTAAAGTTCGTTTTCCACATGTCCTCTCATTGTTGCAACGGGTCCACCTGTATCCTTATTTAAACGACTTGTTTTTTCCCTTCCCCTCCACAAATTATACCGACATCAAATACAGTGAAAGCAGGGGTTATACTGTGGGGGAGGGACATACAAAGCAACAAAGAAATAATCTTATAAATGCATTAGAAACAAATGCACAAAAGAAAAAAAACATTTGAATACATATCTTAGGGTTCATTTTCCTAACATCACCTTATCTGTCCTTTTCTGCTTGACTCATACATATACTAGATATTGCAAATAAGGGAAACCATGGGACCTATGTTTCTTTGGGCTTGGCTTACTTCACTTAATTTTTGAATTGCAAACTTCTATTAAAAGCCGGAATTATTGACCAATTTCTCAATGACTACCAGCTAATCACATATTCTGATGAAATAAACAATATTTATTATTACCATTTATGTTACATTAAAAGCTAGATATTTTGTCTAAAGTTGTTACATTGCAGAAATTGTTACTCATAAGAAGTCACCTTCTCATGTAATGAACAAGTTTCATTGTGCACTATATTTGTAGTTGCTTTTGATATTTAAAGGAGTTAATCTATGAAACATTACAAGTGTCCTCTAGAGACTGGGCCAATTTCTTGTTGACTTCAGGGTGCAACACAAAGTGTTGTCTTTAAGATATAACTTCACCCTTGTGTCATCACATGACCTCTGAAAAACTATTGGAAATAAAACCCTAAATTCTGTAAGTAAAAGTCATTCTGGAATATATACAACTATTACATGGGATCCTTTCAATTAAAATTCAAATTCTTGGGTTTAAAATACAGAGCCTATTATTGTATTATTCTTTCTTGTGACATTGCTTTTGAATAGAGAATTGTATAGATTTAGAATGGAGTTTTCATTCAAAAATTTATTGTTTAGTGTAATTTATACTTTTTAAACAAAAATAACACCTTAAAATGCCTTATTAAATTCTTAACAATGTAAGATTTTAAGACTTTTTTGTATTACAGATAGGCAGTAATTAATCTTCTTTAAAGGTGTTTACTTTCTTCAGATATGGGCTTGTCTTTGAGGACTAAGTTTTCATGATATACAACATTGGAATTGATTAATGTCTACCTTTTATTTACTAATTGAATGTGTGCCTTTATACAGCATAGTGTTAACAATTGACTACAATAAATCTATATGTGTTTAGAAGAAATTTAGTTTTCTAGTCCTTCTCTACCAGCTTAGATCTTATCTTGTGTGGGTGACAAAGATGTAAAGGGATAAAGAGTAAAAAAATACTTTAAGCAGAAGAGATTTGCCTAAAACCTTGTTGCTGTCATAGTTAACAAGTACTATCAAGTAAAAGCAACATATCCTAGTAGTAAATCTCATAAAACCCTACAAGCTTTTATATTGTTTCTTTCTCATATTTCTTTGTCTTCAAAATTTGGTATTCACTAGGAGTCAGATAGCAAAGATACATAGCATTCTGTTGTTGTTTGGATGGTACTGGAGGTTAAATTCAGAACTTCTCTGTTGCTTGGTAAGAACTTGATTACCTGGATCATGCCACTAGATAATAAAGAAAAGCTTTGTGGTGGACAAGAAAGAAGAGCTTTTCTGTTTTCACTGTATTTGATGTTGGTATAATTTGGGGAGGGGAAGGGAAAAAACAAAATGTTTAAGTAGGGATACATGTTGACCCATTGCAACAGTATGCTGAAAACGAACTTTACAATTTAGGAAGGGGGAGGGGAGTGTAGTTGTGGAGGTGGGAGGGAAGGGATAGTAGGGGAAAAACAAAGGAGGAGGCAACAATGCTTGATAGGAAATGTATTCATTACCTTGCTCATGTAACTGTAACCCCTCTGTACAGTATTTTTACAATAAAAACTTACTAAGAAAAGAAAGAAGAACTTTAGTTATTTTCAGTTAAATTTCTAGTTTTTTGCAAAGATATTTGGTATTGATATTCAAGGCAAGGATTATTGATTTTAATAATTTTTTTCTCTTATTTTCTTGCATACCACAAAAGTCTCAATTGAACTGTCAAGTCTATCACATTAAAAAAAACTTATTTCCAAAGATTCCTATGTTATGGAACTTCAGGAATGAAAATTGGGTGTCTTTGGATTGTATGCACTAGTCCTTTGACACAGACTCAGATGTATTACATCCTCAAAAATATATAGTTCATGTTTGCCTAATTAAACTTCAGAAGAAAGGTGTCTAAAATTGCATCTATCAGGCTCTGAATATCAGCTTACAAATGGGCCAACTTCAGATTATTTACAGGATTGCTTAGAAGAAGATCTAGCTATTTGTTACCTTTAAGTGGATCCCCACCCCCTTAGCAGCCATCTGGTTTATCGCATGGCTACAGAATGACTGTGGGTGGGAGGGTTTATGTTGGAGAATTTGAATTAAAAAACTAAATTTGATGTCTACTAATTTGCTATCTTTTAGGCCTATCATATACTTTTTCTCTTCTTTCAATTTCTTTCTTATATAAGTACAGAAAGAAAATTGATTAGGGTTGTGCCTATCCAACAATTCTTTTAAATATCAGTTTTCCAAATCAAATGATCTGTCAATTGGCCATTGATGATTTAGAATCTCCAAAATTACATCTGTTCCAAAATGTAATCAAAACCAATAATTTGTTAAGTTAAAAAGGACAAAAGAGACATTTTCCAAAGGTGAGAGATATATAGCTTGCAACACCTTAACTTTCTCCTAAAATGCCTAAAGAAAATCTTAGATGAACCCCTCTTATAGCTGAGAATAGTTGGTAGGATTACAGATTAAAATGGGTGCTCAAGCTAACCAGATTTCTGTCCAGTTGATTACAAATTCTTGGAGCCAGAAACCTGATGGTTGGCTCTTTCTGAGTATAGACTACAAAATCTATACCACCTGGCAGGGTAGAAAAATTAAAACATTCTCACTAAATCCAAGCCAAGCTTTTAGAAGACATAAAAGACTGACAGGATTCTGTTTATCACTGGAAGAAAGAAGATCTCATGATTTGAGTACTCCAAACCAAGAGTGGACATTTCCAAAGATTCTGTTTCCCTTAATTGTTTTCTCCTGTTAATCTAAATCTTGGAAATAACAGACAAGGAGTATCTATTACTTCTTCTGCTCTACTGGACAGACAACAGAGATCTGGGAGTTTCATTGGCAAGAATGCTATTTTGGTCAGACACATTGGGATATCAACTTCAGCCTCCAGAAAGATGGGTAATGGGGGACAAATATATTCTATCTTTATTGTCAAATTGATAGAAAGGGAAAATGTTTTTTTCTCCCAATTATGTTCAAGCTGGGGGTCCAAAGATTAAACTGATAAAAGATTATCCATAAATAAAATAGAAAATAAAGTATTTATATTCCTAGGGAAACACATAAAGAAGCCGTTTACTAAGTGGCTACATTTGGGGGCTTGTATACTAATTTAAAATGGGCAAAGGACAAGGAAGCAGAAGCTTCTGTGAGAACACATGGGAGGGAAGTTTGTGATAATGTTTGTATATGTTGGTATTTGTGGACTTTTTCTATTTTCTTCATGGCCACACAACTCCTCCAGTGAGAAAATTTATCATGGCTCAATTATGTGGGATAGAATGAGGGAAAAGACTTCATGGTTCTGGAACATATCACACAACTCCATTAAGACGGCTATCTACCTTAACTTGTAAGTTAACCCTTCTTTGTAAGATGATACGTAAGTCCTTAAAGTGTCATAATTCAATGTAGTGATGCTTTGTATATTATTAAAATAGAACATTGCATGTTTTATCATCTATAGGGATGTTGAATTACTGAGGTTTTAAATGTCATGGTTTTCTTTTTGTTATTTTATTGTCAAGGTGATGTATATGCTGTAACAATTGCCTGAGAGAAATCAGAACCCGAGCTTACTTTACTACGTCTGTGATTTTTGAGTCTCTTCCATGGCAACTTGTTTTTTTTTTCCTTATGTAAAATTGAGAATACTAATAGACTTCTTATGAGATATTATGAGATAAGGAAAAGAAGATGAAACAGCTTGGAAGACTTCTTGGTGTACAGTAGGATTTTAGTAAATTTCAGTTAAAGCTCAATTTAGTTGAACTCAGAGTCTCCTGATGACAACAAAATATACCACATACTTTTCTCCTTGTTTCCATTTAATCCTTCTGTTACTTTCACATGGATTAATCATAGCAGTGATTACCTTATCTCATATATCTCATACTACATTAGCACTCTGTTATACGCTTAAGGTCACTATGCCATGTTGTCACTAAAAATCAGCCAAGTGTAAGGATAGCATCATTTGGAAGCATGAGGTATTTATTCGGCAAGGTGGAAGCTTATACTTTTAGATCATAAATTAATGGCTAAGTTAATCTTCCTTTTTTAATTAAGAAAAGTCAACCAAGCATAAATGTTGATTAAATAGGTGATGATATTGAAAGCAGCTTATAGATAATATATGTTACACAATTTCGAGGCCTGTATCTTTCCACAAAGAATAAAAAGGAATCAGAGTGATTATCTGAAATAGACAGGCGTAAAATTAAAAAAAATAATTTTAATGTAAAAAATCTATCGCTGTCCTTTTTTGACATAAATTGTCAATAGTCCTCTTAAATTTTGAAATTCTATCTGAATCCTCTTTGTTCCAACCATTAAAAGTAATTAATTATTTCCCCTTCCTTATTTTATACATGTAAAATAGCAAAAGGATGATATTCTGAGTACTCAGCTCAGTAGAAAAATTGCTGAGAATAAAGGCAAAATAGAAAAATAAATTTTCTGTTTACTACGCTTTAGGTGGGAATTTTCCTGTTACTCTGAGTTGTGATGTCTTCAATGTAAGAAAAACTTCAGAGAACCAGAGCCCTCACTGCTTTCTGTAGAGTAGAACTTCATCTGCTGTTCCCACCAATAACAATATTAGAGAGAGAAAAAACTCACTACTGGAGTTAGAACTTTCTCCGGTTTCATTATAGTTAAACTCTCACCATGAAAGTATGATTTCACATTGTACTCTCTCTATTTGAACTTGGGTATGTATGGACCTCTGGAATTGTTTGCTATTTATCTCTCTCACCTTCCTGCTAGTCTAGGGGTATAGTGTTCATTTTTGAAATGTCAAACACAAGTTAACTGATTTAATGAGTTCAGACGCGTTCAAACAGGAAACGGAGGCGTGTTGTTCCTTTCAAAGAACAAAATAGCTGGTATTCTGTTTGCTTGGTATTCCACTCCATTCGGTAAGTACTTTTCTCTTGCTTTCCCTGTTTATGTTCAAACATCTAAATGCATTTATCAGATTGCCTTTGGAGTCTGCCTGTGAGCATAGGGATTTGCATTCACTTTCAAAGATCACAGCATCTTGTTATAGAAAACATTCACACTGCTACTCAAAGCAGTAGTCTATACTAAAAACATGCAAGTGACACTTGAAATCTGTGCGATAAAGTAAGAAGGACATCTGTTCATGCTACTTGTATTCCCTCTTCTAAGCCCTTGCAGGAAATTTTCTGAGCAAAAAAACCCCCACACAACTTAAAATCTCACTCATTTACCCTCCATTCATTAAAAAATTACAAAATAACCTTAAAGTATTGAAGTGTAGTGTAGAGTTAGCAATCATGTAATACCAACTTGGAAGAATTTACAAAGTCGGAATAAAGATGAAGTGAACCAATATTTCCAAATGACTTTTGTAAAAGTTCTAAGGAAATGAAATGCTATATAACATTTTAATGAGTTTATAATTCTGACATATTTTGAGCTGAAATTAGAATGCTCCCTTCCCTGGGCAGTCTGGATTAATTTTATATTTCAATTTTCTGACAAAGTTGTTATCTTCCCCAATACTCATATGGCTTGTTTCATTATTTTCCTTTAAGCTTCTACTCAAGTATCGTCTAGATAGCATAGGATCCCTCCTGTCTCCAGAGCACAGTTTTACCTCTCTTATAGCTTTCATCTGCTTTTTTTCTTTCATTCTTGCCACCCATTTGATGTGCTATATGTTTATCTCTTCCACTAGAATATGGATATTATGAGACTAAGGAATTTGCTCGCTTTGCTCCTTCTTTTAGCCCAGTATCTCCAATAGCTCCTAGCATATAGAAAGCCCACAATAAATTTTGTGAAGTGGGGAAAGAAATGAAATTTGGTTTATTTTGATGCAAAGGAATTCTCTAGAGAAAAGAAATACATTGAAAAAGAGCTGGCTAATTGTGAATAGAATCAGGAAGAGGACCCATACTTTTCATTTGGATGTCTTAAATTTATGTGTTGTTTTGGGGGCTGCATTTGAAATGTAGGCATCCAGCCCAGAGGCTGAATGCTGACTAATGAGATAGAGATACAGATCTAGCACAGCAATATTCATACATTCTATGTGCATTCATTTTTCTCTGGTGACATTTTAATATATTTTGGTGAAGATATTCCCAAGATAATGAAGATATGTCGAGTGAGCATTAAAGTGATAAGTCTCTTTTTCCATTATCAAAGACAAATACAGGTGTGTAATATATGCAGAGCATTGAAAGCAGGAAAGAAAATGAGAAAATCCCAATGAAAAGAAATTAAAGCTCTCTAGTAATTGAAAGAAAGGCTAAACTGAAAACATAAATCTCTAGACTCAGAAAGGATTTATACTGATGTGGAATGAGTGGACCAACGGCTTTCATGATGTGATTCATTTTAAGAAAATCTCATTTTCATTGCCAAGTAGAGTTCATGGTTTAGTGAAAATTTCATCTTCAGTATAATCACTTGAGCCAAGTTCTTGCTCTCTATTCTGAAATGAAGAATGAAATATTCTTAGCTTATATTTGGTATGCTAAAAAATAATATCAAAGAAGAATAGTCACAACTAGTGTTAACACTTGATATATATATATATATATATATCCATATATCTATATCAAATATATATTTGCATTAGGCCTTATACTATAAACAAAAGTTTTCTTATAAAATCACACTGAATAACACGAGTACTATTTAATTCAAATTTGAGTTTAGTCTTGATGGTCAGGTAAAGGGCACGTGATGGTGAGTTATTTTCAACAGTCTCAAACAACAAGGCAGAAAAGAATTTAGATAGGCCACTTAGAAGCAGGATCAAATCTGAAACAATTCAGAGAAACATTAGCAGGGGGGTTATTCAGCTTTAAGGGAAACTTACACTAAAAATTTTAGTCTAGAGAGCTCAGTGCTACCTAGGATTTCAAGTATCTCCAGAAGGTCCTGCTATATGTCCCTCTCTGATAAGAGGGGCATGTTGTATTCATTCAAGGAGAAAAGGAAACATGGAAGCTTAGTAGCAGATATATTGCAATCAGGTGGGGCTTGTCTGAGAGTCATTGGCTCATCAAAATCATAACTGTCAGGATGCTAGCCCCTTGAGAAATCATATATATAAATATATCTCTATCTATCTATCTATCTATGCCTCCCTGCAAGTCTCTCAATTATGTTTGTAGATCAACTCAGACTGTTTGCTTGTAGAGAATGAGCCAGAGAGACTGACTAGAGGAAATGACACTTCTTCAAAGCTCTGGAATTTCCTCTATTCAAAATCCTCCCAAAATGTTCAAGTTTCAAAAACAAAAGTAAGGCAAATAATGATCTAAAATATTATGTAAATTTTATATTTGAAAAGATTACATATTTTTAATAAAGTAGTATAAGTTTTGAATACTGATAAAGTTTTTTTGATTCTCTACCACTCAAGACACAGCTCCATTCGGTTACAGTATTTAATGAAGGAATATCTGTTATCCAAATAAAATTAACTTAATTTTTACTGTTTATTGCATGAAATATACTGAGTACAGAAAAGAAGACACTATATAATTAGATCTCAGTGAACTTCTGACATAATTTTCTCTAACAGTAACATATGAAAGAAAAGAAACAAAGCAAGATAAAGATGTGTTTTTCTGAAGCACCATCTGTTATTTTTGTTTCAATTAAGCTTGGTGTTTTAAAGGTTATAGAGACAGTACAGTGCTTAACATTATTAAGAAAATATGTATCTTCTATGAATTGGACACTTCCAAATTTACAACTGTATTAGACTACGAAAGGAGGATACTCGTGGGAGGAACACAAAGGTACTATGCCTACATAGGTGCTTCTGATCATATAAAATATTTATTGGAATGAACTCCAGGAAATGGAAAAAAACAAGACCATTTTTATTATGATAATGAAGTGCCTGAGATAGGCTACTTTGTGCAGAACAGAGATCTATTTTGGCATGTGATTCTGAAGGCTCATGGTCTCTTTGTTGTCACAGTCCTGAGGCAGCCCAGAATATCAACATAGCAAAAGATAAGGAGTATATATGTGTTTGTGCAACTATATTTTCTATTTCTCTCATATAAACTATCAGGATTTAAGATAAAGTCTTCAAGGAAATGACTATCTAACCTGTGTACTTCCCACAAACCCCACTTCTAAGCAGCATACTTGTTTGAATCTATCCCTTTCTTAATACCTCACAACAAAGTCCAAAATCTCAACACAGGGTTCCTTGAAGGCCACTTAAATGACAGACAGGCCAAAACAATGATTGTTCGATTCCAAAGTAATCTCTTCAATCAAAGGTGTGACATAATGTCTTGCTTGCTCTATAATGTAGGTGATACACTGTTGCATTGGTAATTTGCTTGTTCTGAAATGAAACAAAATTAGAGCTCCTATTGCATATTTTCAGGTAATCATTGCTTTATTTATATCAAATATACAAAGACTTTAAAGAAAGTGACTATCAAATTGGAAAAATACATAAATTTGGTTAATTTCTCTCCCTCCATAATATTTTATTTATCAGAGAATTATATTTCTTTCTCTTAAGAGAGATTAACAAATGTCAAGTAATTTTATATACAATATAAATATCAAATACCTTTTCGATATTATACTTTTCTCTGAAAAATCAGAGAAAACACTCTTTTGAAATAGTCCAGTAATTGTTCATTGCATAGCATGTGGTTACAGATGTTTTATATGGAAACTATATTTTTTCACTTATAATTAAAATGACCAACTCAAGACTGTTTCTCAAGCATTGCTTCTAAAACAAACAAATGAATAAAGAGGAAAGAAAACAAGTGGCTTTTATATATAAAACAAAGTCACCTATATCCAAGTTTTTAGAAACTCACAGTACTGGATGGCACAGTGGTGGGCTAGCCATGAACTTCATCAGAGTGAGTGCTGTCACTGGCATGCTGGTCAATGTCAGAGATTGCCACCTGTTTAATTCATCTAATAGTAATGATTGCAGTAACATAGGTGTACACTCGGCATGTACTGAGTGCTTTATATAAATTAACTCATTTAATTATGCTAACAAACTCTTACAGTATGTGTCATTATTATCTCCACCTCACAGGTGAGGAAATTAAAGATGTGCAGGGGTCCTGGTAAATAAGTGGCAGATCTAAACTCAGGTATTTTGGCCTTAAGGTAAATCTGAACTCTTTTTACCCTATTCAGAGGGTATTTAGCAGCTGGAGTCTGCCCTATGATTATCTTAAAAGAGTGGCTTTCATTAAAAAAAAAACCCCAAAAGACAAAAAAACCTAATGCACACGTCTTGGCTCAGGTATAGATATATAATAACAAGCCCTGGTCTTTATCCTGTGCCTGCTACACACATTACATGTATACATTCACTTAACCTTCACAACATCCATCAGGAGTTACTCCTTTCATTTCAACTTCTAGTTGTGGTCATCTGGAGTTCCCCAAAGATTGTAGGCAAAATGTCCAGCCAGAGCTGTTCAAAGTCACTGTGACTGGGTCAGTTTCTTTGGCATCTGCAGTTGTGTTTTGGTAGCAATCAGCTGTGGTTGCCATGTAGCATCCTGAAGGTGTCCATGGATGGTTCAAAACACAGTGCTGGCATGAAGGAAGTCCAGCTAGATATTTGGCTCATGGTCTGTTTCACAAGGCTACCAGGACTTCTGGAAAGGATGTAACAGCTGTCAATTACAAAGTCACCTTTCTCTCCCTCCCAGTGTCTTAGTTTATTTAAAGGAAAACTAAACATAGAAAGGGATAATTCCAATAAAGGCTTATAGTTAATGTGAATAGTAATTCAGCAGCATTTACTTAATGCTTTTGCAATACTTAACTCCTTCCATGTTGCTCCAGGGATATATCTAAATCTATATCTATATCCATATATCTATATCTAAATATCCTTCTATGCTTCATCTTTAGGGAAAAATATCTGATTTATAAACTTATGGGGTACAAAAGCAGCAGAAATTCACAGGAAATTGCACTTGTTTTGAGGAATCCAACAAAGCTTAGGCTCTGCAGAATGCCACTGTAGTGATCACTGAAGTCTTTGCCTATGGCTGAAGTTAACACTCATGGATATCTCTTTACCATCACCCTGAGAACTGTCATCTTTGAGAACAAATGATCACCTTCTCCATCAGTGAAGTAAGTATGTAATGTTACAGCAGAATTAACACTGGTTCAGGGGCTCATTTAGTCTGGAAATAGGATGGGTGTTATGAGTAATTTTGTGGATCCATTTTGATCACATGGTATCTAGGTATTTGGTCAAGCATCATACTTAGTATATCTGTGAGCATGTATTTGGATGAGATGTTAACATTTCAGTTGGCTGACTGAGTAAAGCAAATTGACCTCTAATATGAACAAGACTGTATCCAATCAATTGAAAGCCTACAGAAAGCAGACCAGTAACTTGGCCTTCATGAGTAAAAAAACACTCTGTATGCTTCACTGCTTTGATCTGAGATTTTGGTCATTTTTGTCCTTTATGTTTGGAGTCTTTTGGCTTTTAGACTGAAATTACACATTGATTCTTCTGAATGTCCTGCTTTTTGACTGAAGACATTGGTACATAGTTTCCAAATCATCCATTCAATTCCCAGTGATAAATCTCTCACTGTGCATATTCATACTGTGTTGAGTCTGTTTCTCTCAAGAGACCACACACACACACACACACACACGCACACACACACACACGCACACACACACACACACCTGTCTTTCTCTGTATATGTCTATAAATAGATGCACATGCATAGACAAAGATAGATTAGATAGATAGATAGATAGATAGATAGATAGATAGATAGATAGATAGATAGATAGATATTCAGTACTCAGGAAAGTACAGTCTAAATCCCTACTTTGAACATATCAAATATTTATCCTTTATCACAGGCCAAATTGGAACTCGAATTTTGAAGGTTCTCAGAAGGACTCATTAGAAGGAAGAACTATGACATAATTAAGTTACATTTGTGACAACCAAGCACTATTTCATAGCAAAAGAGTTTGTGTTATTTTGACCATCCTGTTCTGAAACTGGACTAACTTAAACATTTTCAAGCTAATAAACAGTACCGCATTACTGCATGGTAAATGGAATATTAGGAAATGTGGATGCTAAATTACAGAGTAAGGAATCTGTAGGGAATGTGGGGTGGGTGAGGAGCACTGTACTGAAGGCCACCACCAGAAGCTAAGTCCCTCTGTGCTGTCCACAAGTGCACATGGGTCAGCCCTGAACACACTGTGTAATCATTCATCCCTCCAAATGAACCTACTGACTAACCAGAATTCAGCCAGTAAACTACATGGAAAGGAAACAGATATTATAGTAAGCCCAAAACACCCTGGGAATGTATGTACAAGACCATTCACTGATATTTTTGGGAGGGATTCCTTATGCATTAATCAAAAGCAAGATCCTTTGGATGTTTTCCAAAGACAGGGAGATTGTGAACATTAGTACTGTGCAGGACAGGAAGATAAGGAAGCCTAAGGAATTCTATTTTATATGAAGCCATGGAGACTAGAGGAGTATAATTTTGACTATTGACAGTTGGGCTGTTGATAATGAAAGAACGATCAAGTCAAACAGATGTAGCTACTGCTTGAGATGTCACCAGCGGAGTGCTCTAGGAGGAGGGCTCCTCTAGTTCAGCTGATGATGAAACACTATCATTATAGCAAACAGGAACATCGGGAAAATGTAAAATGAAAGAGAACACTGTTGCAAGAGTTAAAGAAAGACAAAGACAGAGCACCAATTGTCAGTGCTAGCCAGAGAAGAGCTTATGAAAGAGAAGGCTACTAGAGACTCTAATAAGCAATAAATACCACACTGAGGTGAAGTCCTAACCAAGCATCCCATTGTCAAGATAGTTGCTATAGGCAACAGATTTCTGCACAGCACAGATTGGTCCTGAGAGGGAGCTGGGGAAGAATCTAGGTCTTGAGCTCAGCCCTTTCACAGACACAGGAGGAAGAAAAAGGAAAACAATGTTAGGGACCAGAGTTTGAAGCTCAGAGGCATTTTTGCCAATTTGAGTTCATAGCCACACACATTTTCTAATACCAGTGACACAGATAAGATGAGGATGCTCCAGTACCCATTATGTGGAAGAAAATGTGTTGTTTAAATTGTTTTGGGATGAAACTTGTTATAAACTTTATGAATCGTATAAATAAAACATCTGTTTTTTTCTACTGCTCTTCACAATTTTAGCAAACTTGAAACTATGTTGCAGATTTCTACAGCTCCTTCTTGCAAACTCTTAACAATTTTGATGCCTAAGTTTTTAAGAGTGATTCACCATGTTGTTACTCCTTTCATATAGTATCCTACTTGAATATTTCCATTTTCTGCCTAACAAAAGGTACCAAAAAGTTAGAAGCACTGAGATACATGATCTTCAGAGTCTTTTCTATTCTATATTTCTTAGGTCACAATAGGAGAATGTCATTCACCATAAATTGGAACTTAGTACTATTCAGTCTATGTAAGCATTTATAGATTGGATCCTGTTTCTATGTTTCAATGATAGTGGAAATATTTTCTATTATAACTTTAGTTAATAATAAAGTGCAAAGCAGAAGATACCCTATAGATAGTAGTATCAGTGACATACATGATTAATCAGTGAATTAAAAAGAGAGTACTATAATAGCATATTTTTGCTATTCTTCTGTACTTTATACATACACACATATGCATATATATATATATATAATTTTCTTTAAGTGATTTTATTCTCTTACACAAGACATTTTATATGCTCTGGATCTTGGGATATGTAAAATGCTGTACCATAATTGGAATGCAAAGCATTTTGTAGATTCTGAAAGTATTTGATATTGCTTGATGAGCATTTGATTCCCATTTGTAATTTCAGATTCTGCATACAGACAAGCTGCACATATGAACTTATAAAGATTGCTACTCAGTATGAGAACCTTTAAGCTCACCTTTTGGAAATTGCCTGTCCATCTAAAATGAGAAAAAGGAAAAATCCTCAACAAAATTCTAATATCTTGAATGATTTTGCATAGCATAGCTTTGGGCCAATAATTCTTTAAACAGGAAATGTAGTTGGCTCAACATTTTCTAAATAAATTAAGAAACTAAAACCAAACCTCTGCTATTTTTTTGTAGATACTAAAATTACATGTGCAAAAAGCAAAGAGGATATCACTGAAGAACATATACTTCTCAATAGAAATTTCTATTGTATTTCCTATGGATCTTTTCTATTTTGATTTTTGTTTCTTGGAAATAAGGTTTCACTATGTAGTTTAGGCTGGCCTTGACTTTGTGATTTGTCCTTCTGAGCACTGAGTCAAATGAGATGAGAAAAAACACTACAGAGAAGGGTTCTTAGAGGAGCAAAATCTAGTAGTTTAGTGTAAGTGAGAGCACAGGGTATTACGCATAATAATGAGAAATGAGACTATTGAGAAAAGGAAGAGTGCAAGCAAGTTCTTGCAATCTGCATAAACTATCTGTATGATTCTCTTACTTTAAATAAGTCAAGGATTTTTAAAAGAAAATGACAGTCATATGCATTTTTGAAAGAGTATATGATGGGAAGGTGGAGGAACTGAAAGAAGAGAGATAATTGTACTAGTATAAGGGCTTGAAGTAATATAGTAGGAGTGCAGTAGCTTGAAAAAATGTGATATTAACAGACATTTCATTAAGAATTTTAGAGGGAAAGTGGATTCTCACATATCTAACCAGAAAATACAAAAAGATGACCAAAGTATGTATTATTTTAATTTCATTGTGGTTGTTGTTGGGGAAAAGAAGAGTTATAAGGAAAAAGAGGAGGATGAAGAGTGTGAGCAGAGAAGTTGCATTATTTTATTTTGCATTTTGTTGAAGTCAATCGAAATAACAAGTTGACAGTGGTACAGAACAGAAAAATTAGAAATTAATGAGCAGAGTGTGAGCAATTCACAAGAACATGAAAGAGAACAGTAGGTATCACTAGGAGGTGAGCAAATAGAAACAATGGATATTGTTTTTTTTTACTTATTTCATATAACAGCATACACCCTTCCATAGTTGTAATAGCTCTCTGTATGACATAGAGTCTGGCATTCCAATAGAATTTCACAACCATGCAGAGAACCAGAAGGGCATTTTATGTATGTGCATAAGCTTTTTATTGATGCTTTTGAATTTTATACTATCACTGCTGTAGAATGAATTCTTAGCAACTGGATCATTGAGTAGAAGAATGTATTTTTTGGTCATTGTTTCCTGTAAACCATTTTTCAGAATTTACAATATGATTTTAGGAAATGCATTTCATTAAAAATTTGCTGAGTGCAATGCAGTGACATAATTCTGAACTGAAATTTACAATATATGTAGCTATGACTTGGATATTCATTTAGCCCAAGACTGACCCTCTTTCATATCCAGTTAAGATTACTGGAAAACATCATTTCTTGGCCACACAATAATCTCTTTTGGGTGGTACAATGGTTGTTACTGCTATTTAGAAATTCTAATAGGGAGAAATTCTAAGTTTATCAAATTTTGAAAAATTTAAATTTATTGATAATTTTTTTATTGTGAACATACTGTACAGAGGGGTTACAATTACATGGATGTGACGGTGGGATGTCCTATTCTGATCTGGTCTATTTGGAGTTCTAAAAGCTTCTTGTATCTGAATAGGCCTATCTTTTTGCATGTTTGGGAAATTCTCTGCTAGGATCCTGTTAAACAAATTTCCTAGACCATTAACTTCTGTTTCTAGGTGCTCCTCTACACCCATTATCCTCAGATTAGGCATTCTGATGGTGTATTCCAAGTGTTGGATAGATCTATCATATTTCTTGGACTTGTCTTGGATGGTTGTATGTTCTTTCTCTATAATATCTAGGCTATCTTCAGTCCCCGAGATTCAATCTTCTGCATGGTCTAACCTGCTGTCAAGACTTTCTACTTTGTTTTTTATTTCTTTTCCTTCTAATTGGTCAGCTTTGATGGCTTCAAATTCTTTATTGAAGCTTTGTTTTAGATCTTGTATGAACTTCTTTACTTCCTTAATTTGGTGTTCAGTGTTTATTCTCAAATCACTTAGTTGATTGGTTACGGTTTCCTTGGACTCCCATTCCTTCTGTTGGGTTCCATTCAGCATTCCCTTTGTGATCTCCCTGACTTCCTTCAGCTCTTTGTTAATGGATCCCATGAATGCCTGTAGTGATCTTTGTGTATTCTCATCCTGCTCTCTCAATTCCTGTATTACTCTTTGCTTAGCTTACTCCCATTTATGCCATTCCTGTAGTTCTCTTTGAGTGTTCTCAGCCTGTTCACGCCATTCCTGCCTTTTTCTTTGAGTATTCTCAAGCTGTTCATGCAAATCCTGTATCAGTTTTTGAGTAGCTTCCTCACGCTCATGATATTCCTGTATAAACCTTTGGATTGCCTCCTCTCTCTCCCTATCATGCTCATACAGAGTCCTTTGTAAGTTTTCAATGTTTTCCTGCATTGACCTTTTGTTTGCCTCCTCTCTCTCCCTATCACGCTCAGAGTCCGTTGTATGTTTTCAATCTTTTCATTTATCATGTTTGCCAGCAGTGTTTGTAGAGCTATTTGGGAACTCTCCTCTGGATTATTCATTATCTGTTCTGTCCCCTGGTTATCATGAGTGTGAGTTGAGATACCCGGACTTGCCATTTTTCTTGTGTTTTTCCGGCTTACTCTGCCCATTTGGGATGAAAATAACACCAGTTTTGTGCAAGAACATTATCTTAAGGCAAGCATCAACCAAAGTCTGAATTTGCACAGTTAATAGTCTGCAGATACAATATAGTTCAACAGATACCTCTATTCAACATCAAACAACTATATATTAATGGGCTATGAACCTCAAAGAAGAATTTGGAAAACCAGAAATTATTAGGGTTAGGGAGAGATGTGGGTAAAAAATAGGAATAGAGTGATGTGGGAAGGCACAGGGAGAGTTAACTACGTCCTAATCTCAAAGCAGGAAATTGGTTGGATAGGATGAAAGTAGAGAGAGAGAAAAAAAGAAGAAAGAGAAAGGGAAGAAAAAAGAGACCAGAAAAAATAGAAAAGTAAAAATTAGAAATATTATACAGATTCGAAAGCAAACTATTCAGAGAAGAATGCGAATATAATGAAAGAAGGGGAGGGATATAAAGGAGATGTGAAAAACTTAAAAATAAAAATAAAAATACTTAAAATATTATCTAGGTATAAAGAAGTAGTATGCTATTAAGGAATTTAAGTCTCAGAGGTTTTGAATTGAGTAATAAATTTGTGGATTAAGTGTGTACACAATGGGGGATAGGGTCTAATAGTCAACTACTGGTTTATCTGAGGATGTTCAGAACAACAATTAAGTCACATAAAGAAGAACAAAAGAGAAGAAAAGGTGAAAAGGATAAGAAAGAAAGAAAAAAGATCAGAAGTTCAGTAGAGCTAAACAAAAAACAAAAAAAAATTTTTAAAAAAAGAAAGAAAAAAAAGAAAGAAAAATGCACACACACATGTATCCCTAAAATAAAAATTATAAGAGGAAAAAAAAGTTACTAGAAAACAATTTTTTTCACAAAAGGTAAAAATTAAAAATTAAAAAAAGTTTTAGAAAAGAAAAAAAAATTTATAAAAGGTACAAAAGAAGAAGAAGAAGAAGAAAAAAAAAAGTACTTTGATTTTTTTGGGAGGGTTGGGAAAAATCCTGTATCTCCCTTGTGTCCCTAACCAGCCTCTTGTTGGAGTCTCTAGTCTGCTTGTGGTCCTGTGGCTTGGTTGGTTTCTTAAGTCAGTTCATTTGAACAGGCAGAAAAATGCTCTGCTTTACCCAGGATTTTGAGATCCTCCTCCCAGGTTAGTTCAATGGGAGGGAGATCTGCTTTGAGTATCACAAAGAGGGAGATGGCTTTTTCCTCAAGTTTGGAGATGCTGTGATGAGGCTAGGTTCTGGGTAGAGTTGAGGCCTTTCAGCAAACAGTAGCTTTTCCCGGTGGCTGGTTTGTGAGAAACTCACAGAGTCCAGCCTTGAGCCACTCTCAGGGTTTATGTTTACTGAATTTCAATTGATTGTCAAGGCTGCTAAACGGAGGGGCAGCCTCTGGCTCTGATTACCCAGTGAAGAAAGCCACTCCCTGGGCTGGCGCCTGAGCTGGGTGACTTTTTCCTGGGTGGAGCTGAGTCTGGCAGGTCAGGTTAGGCTCTTGTGACCTGCTAAATGACTCTAGTTTTCTTCCAAGGCCTGAGTTGGAGCTAGCAGCTCCGCTGAGCTTTGTCAGTATCCAAGATGGAGATCTCCTGTGTGGGGGTAGGGGTAGCCTTCCCTCCTCTGCTCCCTGAGAAGGAGTGAGGACATCAGGCTTCTACTCACGCTTAGTCTCGGTTCCTGGGTCAGTTCTGGTCTGCGAACTGCGGGATGAAGATGTCCGCTCCTTGTAGGTTCTTGCGGGTGTTGAGTAGAATCCGCTCACCCGCTGTGTCTGGCTCCTTCGTCCCAGACTCTCTGTGATTCAGGTATGGCGGGTTCAGCTGCTGCTGGCAAGTGCTCAGATCTGTCTCCTTGCTTGGATTTTCCCTCTCTGGCCTAACTCTCTGTCCTGTGATGGCACACTTGGTGTGATTCTCTGGCTTAGGACTGTTCACTGGAACTCTAAAACTGCTTTCTATGCGAGAGCTTGTTTAGCCTCCAGCTTCTCCTCTGCCATCTTCCCAGAATTTCCCTGTTCCAATTTATTGATAATTTTGAAGGGGTGAGTTTATTGATTGTATCATCTGAAACTGTGAATTTCTAAGTGGCTTTTTAGCTGATTCAGTGGCTATACTGTCTCTAAGTTCACAAGAAGTGGGATTTAGATAGATAGTTTTGTCCTGGTCTTGGAGACTGAACTAAGGGTCTGGGCACTGTATCTGAGCTTTACTACTTGAGCATTACCACTTGAGCCACAGCTCTACTTCTGGCTTCTTTAGTAGTTAATTGTAGATAAGAGTCTCATGGGCTTTCTTGCCCAGGCTTACTTCAAACTGTGATCCTCAATTCTCAGCCTCCTAAGTAGCTAGGATTAAAAGGCATGAACTAATGGTACCTGGCAAGTGGGTTATATATTTGATACCTTGTATTGACATGGAGGGTTCCTCTTACTGTCTGTAAAGTATGTGACACTGAAGAACCACTGTTTGTTTGTTTATTGTACCTGTCCTGAGGCTTGAACTTAGGGCCTGGATGTTATCCCTCTGCTTTTTAACTTTTACCACTTGAGCCACAGCTCCACTTTTAGCTTTGTGGAGGTTAATTGGAGATAAGAATCTCATGGACTTTCCTTCTCAGGCTGCCTTCAGACCTTGATTGTTAGATCTCAGCCTCCTGAGTAGCTATAGCTAGTAGGCCTAAGCTACTGATGCCTGGCTTAAGATGCTGTTTCTATATTGCAGATAAACCATGAGTTGAATAACAATATTTATTATCCAAAAAGATCATTTTATAAGAATACATAATTTTGAGAGAGGTCATTACACAACATTTTACAATTTGTGCTAAAATAATTAAGCTGACTTAATAAGCTTAATATTGATATGCTATCTCTCTTACTTTCACTCCAGTGTTTTTGCTTTTCAGTTTGTACAAGAAGAAGAAGGTGTGTTATACATTTAGCTCATGTGTCTGAAAATATGGCTCCTCGGGAAAGACTTCATATGGCTGAAGCTATTGCTTTAGAGAGACCTTTTACTTTGATTAGCTGCCTTAATCTATCACTAGATATACCCCTGCAACAGGAAGAGAGAACACAGGACTGGCCAATAGTTTTTCATCTTAAAATTGTGGAGCCAAAACCAGATGGATTTTTCCCAATGTTATGTTTTGTAACACCTGACATTTTTCTTAATCTAATTTTAAAACATCTTTCAATCCCAATATTTTTGGTTTTGGAACAGTCACATAATTTCTTCCTTTGCCACAGACTAGCACATTATGGTTTAAAATTCTGATGGCAACTGGAAGGAACTATTTACAGAAATAGAATTCAGAGCCAAATATTCTGAGAAACAATTCAGTACTTTCTTGCCTCTTGTGTTGCTCCTAGACTCATTAGGTCTCAGTATAATACAATGAAAGGCATGCATTGTGTGTGTTGTCTTTTTAAAATCTAATTGTCTTAAGCAAAACTCTAGGATAGTGTTAAACTACAGCTTTATTTGTGAGATAAAGCAAGATGTGATTTTCTAAGCCTGTAATACCCAAGTCATCTGGGAACATAGGCTGTCAACACCTTTCAAACATTGTTTCCTAGTGCTTTTGCATTTAAAAAATCAGAGGTTCTTTAAAAGTAACAGCAGCATAGCTGAATTTGCACAATGTCAGCAGATATGATTAATATAAATTATATTAATTGCTTGTTTTACTGCTTATGATTGATTAGCTGAATTTACTAGTTGCTTTCACACATTCAAGAAATGATTCAAATTACCTTTTCATTTCAATTAGGAGTCTAGTCACTTTGATCTGTTGATAGGTAGAGGTTCTTTCATAAATGATAGTCTACTTGTCTTTCTAAGCTAAAATATGACTAGAATTGCAATATCAGTTTGAATGTTTTCCCCCATCTGATTCTTTTACTCTTCAACCAAAGGCTGGTATTTGGCTATAAGTACACCAAAGATAAAGGTATTTTGAGCTTAGGAATTTGGTCTGCTCCATGGATAAAGGCTTCTTATTTCTCTGTAGACATACATTTAAAAGAATAGCATGTAATAGACATCATTATGGAAAATAATATAGGAGAAATCTGAAGTGCAACTCTGCAAAGGTATTAAGACCTCCTAATTATCAAATGAAAGGTTAAGCAATATTCAAAGATTGTGGCCTTTCTTTTTATCATTTGGTTATCCCAGAGAGAGAGAAAAAGAGAGAGGGGAAAGAAAGGGGGAAAGGGAGAGAGAGAGAGACAGAGACAGAGAGAGAGACAGAGACAGAGAGACAGAGAGACAGAAAGACAGAGAGAGAATTCTCCTTGATAGAGCTTGCTTTTGGGGTTTACTTGAAGCTACTTTTGCTAAATAGAAAGCTCAGATGACTGGCTAGAGTCTACATGTCATCTTATACTTAAACTCTGAGAAACTTGATATGTCAAAATAAGCATGAACATAGACTGAATTTATAGAAGAAACTGATTGGAGGTACAAGGACTCAAAACAGAATTAGGTTTTAAGTAGTTATTTATCAGAAATGCCATTCTATTTGACTTTTGAAAGTAATAGGTAAAATTGAGATGAAAGTTTTATAATTTCAGACTTCTTCATAGAAATGAGCATGATTTTTGTACCCAGAAATTGTACTGAGTAATGATTAGCAGACCCTGGGATAATTGCTGAAATATTGTGTCACTAACAAAGCCTTCTGTAACAGATGCAAAAGAATTTGTTAGATAAAGATTTCATATTTTTATTTTTATTTATTTCATATTTTATTTTTATTTATTGTAGTTCTCCATCTACAATGGATTGGAAACATTTCTGACAGTTTTCCTCAGGTTACTGGCTGGAACTTTTTTTGTTGTTGTTTTTGTTTTGTTTTTTGGTTGGTGGTTTGGCTTGAACTTGACATCCTGGGTGCTGTCCCTCAGCTCTTTAGCTCCAAGCTAGTGCTCTACCACTTGAGCCACAGCACCACTTCTGGTTTTCTGAGTGGATTATTGGAGATAAGAGTTTCACAGACTTTTCTGCCTGGGCTGGCATTGAACCCGATTCTCAGATCTCAGGCTCCTGAGTAGCTGTGATTACAGGCATGAGCCACTGGTGCCCGGATTGGTTGGAACTTTTTAAACAAGATATTTCAATATTTGTGTTGCCACTGATATAAGAAATAAGTAATCACTGATAACAAGAAAATGTTATTGGCATTTCAAATGTGGAGAATATCGCTCTTTTCTATTTTCTTTGTGTTATAGTGCTTGTATTGCAATGTTCTGAAAATATGAATCACGCTTTTGGGGGATATAATTAATGAATAACTAAGTAATTTCTCACAAGAAATAGATAAAGATACAGCCATCTGGATTATGTTATTAAAAATGTCAGTATAGTTTTAACTGCCTATTAGATTGACTAACAAGAGCTTACCCATTTAATTCACACTGATCTAGTTGTACAACTTCAAGGTAAAGGTAAATTTTTCTTCTTCTTGCTTTTGGTTATGAATGGAAGTCATCAATTCTTTTCTGACTTTCATCTTAATGGTTAGAAATAAAGAGTCAGATGCAGGGCTTTTCAATTTCTTTTACTACTTCATTTTATTACTTGGTTATTTTAAGGTCAGAAGATTTCCATTTCCAAAATACATAATAGAAATAATATAGCAGTAAAATTTGGACTTAGATAATATGGACATTTTTTTAAACTGTCAACATGATTTATAAATTATTAAAAAGGTAGTAAAACTTGAACTTGTAGAGCATAATCTTTACCTTAAGCTGTCAGGCATATGATTTTACAGTTATTTTATTCATCTATCGCTGATAATTTTTTACCAACAAGAAACTAAAATAAAACCTAATTTCCAAAGAAATCCTTAGACACAGAAACACTAGATATCCACATCTTATAGTTGGTTTTCAGTTACCTTATGTCCATATTTCTTCTGTGCTTAGCTAAGGTTGTGTATCTAATTCAGTATGTGAAAAACAAAACAAAACAAACGAGTGCAAGTTTTCAGTTGAATCAGATGCCAATTATTATTTTCTGATATAATTTCTGGAGAACTTGGCATACTTGATTTTATTCAAAGAATGTTTGTAGCAGCCAATGTCATCAATTTTCCATTTGGCTAGAGTGATCCTGACCATAAGGCCTATTGTTGAATTCTTCTTCAAGGTAGGATTCCTGCATCCCTGCAGACTCTGAACCCATGTTCATATAAATAATTTATCATTTTCACAGTGATCATATCACGATTCATTTAGAAAATAACACTTTTTCATGTTTAAAATGAGAAGGCTGTTTCACAAGGAAAATTGATTGGCCTGTCCCTTGAAGAAAATTTGCTATGGCAAACAATGTGTTATGGAAACAGATTATATTTTCCTTATCGTAGTGGGGTTTTCTCAACATAAATTTTGGTCTGAGAAATCTTTCAACACAAATGGCATCAGCGATCATGAAGACACATACTTGAGTACAGTAGAGTGGGAAGGCACCAAAGAAAGTTCTCAGTTGTCATTGTAGGGCTACGTTCCTCCCACAGGTGTTTCTAGAAAGCTATGGAAGGAATGATGTTTCAGAAGAATGTGTGTGTGTGTGTGTGTGTGTGTGTGTGTGTGTGTGTGTGTGTGTGTGTGTGAGAGAGAGAGAGAGAGAGAGAGAGAGAGAGAGAGAGAGAGAGAGAGCAAGAGCTACCTAATGCCAACAGATCCCTCAGAAAAGAATTGAGAATTAATAATGGTGACAATATGTCCTCCATATATATACACATATAATATATAATATTACATATATATTATATAAACAGTAGCCAAAAGTTACCTTATTAACACCTATTGTCGTCCATCATCTTGGAGAGAAAATCGTCCCTAAGCTCTTTCTTTAGGGATCAATAGGGGGGGAAAAAATCCCTAAAACAACATTATTGTTCTCAAATACACTTGATCAGTTCATCCTCCTGGGGCTGTTTACATGGTAGGAAATATTGGGCTCGAAATATTAGGACACAGAATAAAATGATTTGAAACATCTTTTCCTCAAAATACTTTTCTTTCCAGGACATTTCTAGTTGGACATTTATGCCTCCACACTGGGAGGATTCAAAATACTGGGGTACAGGTTTTTGAGTACAAGTTGGATAGTTGTTCAAGTCCCTGTGTTAGTAGTAAATGGTCTGATTAGAAGCATGGATAACTTCTGAGAATATCTTTTTTTTTGCTCTCTAAAGCAAATTCCAGTCCTGCTGACTAGTAGTGAAGACTGATATACTCTTGTTCATTAGACAGGCAGCAGTAAAAGTGAAACATTATAAATATATTTGAAATATGTTTTATTTGTATGATCTTCATACAAATACTGTTATCCTTATTTACCCAAATTAATAAGATACAGTGGAGTAGTCCCAATCTTTTGTAGGATCCTGTGATCTCTACTTGACTCATTTCAGGCAACTCCTGTATTTATTGTCATACCCTATCTCTTACAACTCAGCTTCAAAATTATCACCATGGTACTTTCTAATGTTTTAAATGTCTTTTTGTAATTTTAACTAACAGTTGAAGGTAGTCATATTGGAGGACTTTTAATTGCTTCTCTAAAAACAATGCTTGGTTAAACTAGGTCTGTGGGATGCCAGGAAACAAATAACCACAAGCCCATCTGGTGATACTTTTAGAAAATGCACTGATGAAATAACAGCTTATCATAATAATAACAATAAACACATTATATTGAGCCCAGTGCTTCTGTATCACACACACACACACACACACACACACACACACACACACACATACATACACACAAACACAAATACACACAGAGTAGCTACCATTTTTATCCCTATTTGTCAGTTAAAAGACATAAAAAGAGAGTTAATAAACTTCCCCTAATAATCTAACCAGAAAACAATAGTGCTGGAATAAGTCTCTGGGCTGTCTAGCTTGAAAGTCAATCCTTAGTTTATTTTATCATTGATATCAATCATGTTTTATTACAGACTTCTAAATATGATGTCTTCTCTCCAGTTTTCTGTTTGTTTTGTCTGTTATTTTGAGGGATGGACATTCATGAGAGTTTTTCATATTTTTTATCTTTATTGGCACTTAAAAACATGTTTTAAAATAATTCAAAGTTGCACTTGCTACAAAGTTTCATTGGGCATCCAACTTTAGAGAAGGTTTCATTTGCTTCTGGCTTGACTTTGCCTGAATCATCAGTCACAAAATCTGAATACGGCTGATCTTATTGCCATTTTCAGGTCTTCAAAAATAGCCGTGGTAGGACATGACCTATCCTTCTCATGGATTTTTATTGAATTTAGATGAGCTCAGCTGCTTGTACAAATCATTGTATTTTCCTTCTCCTTCACTACTGTCTATTGCCAAATGAGGGGAGATTATTTTCTTCTCTGTCATTGCTCAAAATAAGAGAACTTTATACTTGCAAAATGGACTTTTGCAGCTTAGTCAGTTGTCTATTAAGAATAAAACCAATAAAAATTGCAAGGTTATCATATTTCCTAAGTTGAAATTATTTTCCAAATCAATATGTACTATGTTATCATTATTATAGCCTTAAAATATTCTTAAAGATTGAGTTAAGGGTTCTGACTGAATTTAGAATTTAGCAAATGGCAAAGAAAAAAAAATGACCTCTTGATTGTTAGATCAAATGCAATTGAGTTTTGACCTCCATGTGTTGGCCTTGTCCACACTCAATGACTAAATTGATCTATTTTTTTGTTGATTTGGGTTTTTCTTTGTCAGCCTCAGAGATCAAATTTTTGTCTTATTGCTCAGGTTGTCATGTAGTTTATCTGATTTTGTCACTTAAGGAAAAAAATTGCTCACTTATCAGTAAAGAAGTATCCCAAGTCAAGATAGAAAATAGGAGTGTTAGATAATACAGGTGAAAGAATCATTGATAGTAAGAATGTTAACTTTGGAATATTTCATTTTACTACATTGAGATATTTTCAAATGTTATAGATTTTGATTTACATGCTACTGATTAACTTTGTCAAGGCCTATGGTGATAGAGTCTAGGCCATGGAAGACTGAGAGTCGGACTTTTGGTTTATAACTTTGGGTTTATAATCTGGGAGAGAACACTAAGCCTAATTTTAAAATGCAAATTTAATGAATGTATTTGCAGGTGTAAAAGGACAGTGATAAATACATTTTGTAGAATAAACTATTGTTTGAAAGTATTTAAAATGGTGGTGAGGAGAAAATCAAGATCATCCTGCCTTCTATTTAGTCAGAAATTATTCATTGGTGGGGTACATTTTTTTTGTGGTTATGAGCTTAAACTGAAGGTCTAGCTGCTATTCCTGAGTTTTTTCCTCAAGCCTAGTGCTCTAGCACATTGAGCCACAGTGCCATTTCCAGTTTTTAGATGGGTAACTGGAGTCTCATGGACTTTCTTGCCGGGGTGCTCTTCAAGCCAAGACCCATAGATTTCAGCGTTCTGAGTAGCTAGGATTAGAGGTGTGAGCCAGCAGCACCTGGCTGAGGAGATATATTTTAGAGTAGTTAGGAAGAGAGGGGAATGCATATGAGTGACCTGTACTGGAGGTAAAACAGGTATGATATAACAGATTTAATGTGGCAAAATATAGATGTAGAATGCTAACACTGGAGCCCAAGTAAAGTGTACATCGAGGAGTAGAAAAGAAAGCCAAATATTAAAGATAAAATTTCAACTCTAGGAAATAAATTGGTCTCTGAGAAAAACCAGAATGTTGTGAAAATATTTTTTGCATCTCTTAAAAGTGCATTTAATAAATAAGATTTGGACTATCCTATTGTAAGTTACTAAGTACATTCTAGAGCACTTTACTTCTCTGTGTTTGAAGTACGTGGAAAACTGTCCTTGCAACTTCATTTATACTTGATGATAGGCAGATCATCCCCTAGAACATTGTTTAAATGCTGCTGAGAGATGTAATTTGACTAGTAAAATTAATGGCTTCTGGTGATCTTAATGTTAACATAACATTTGGAGGCATTGCTCATCAGGGGTTCAATATTGTGTTTCACAAGATGCATGAGACAAAGGCACTTAATGAGTTTTGGCTGTGTTGCACATATTGTGCACAATTCTGTTCAAACTGTTACAGGCTTCCTGCCAAGATATGTGGGAGAAATTGCTTAGAAGATTAGTAGAAGAAATGGTTCATCTCCTGCTGTGTACCCTTGCGATTGGTTTGTCAACAGTTGCAGAAAATTTTGGGTAAAGACGATAAACAGTTAGTGTCAGTGTGAAAGAAGGCTAGACCCTATTTATTTATTCAATAAATAAGATTAATGGGAAGAGGAATACAGTGGCTCCCTGACTTACTACATGGTTACATCCAGATAAACGTGGCATAAACTGAAAATAATGTAACTCAAAAAATGCATTCAAGCTAAATGTGGTGGTTCATACCTATAACCTCAGCTTCTTGGAAAAGAGAGATTGGGGAGAATAGTCCAAGGCCAGCTGTGGAAAAAGTGTCTGAGATCCTCTTCTCAGCAGAAAATGGTGGACGTAGGGGAGGGTTATTCCACCTCCTGTGGGAAGATTGCTGTTGAGACTGGCATAGGAAAAATGTGAGACCCTATCTCAAAAATAACCAAAGCTGAAGTTATGGGTCAGCTGTAGGACACTTGCGTAGGGAAGCCACGGGTCTCTGAGGTAATACTGCAGCACTACAAAAAAAGAAAGAGAGAAACCAAAGGAGGAAGGTAGGAAGGTAGGAAGGAAGGAAGGAAGGAAGGAAGGAAGGAAGGAAGGAAGGAAGGAAGGAAAAAGAAAGACCAAAAGGCAGAAAAAAGGAAGCAAATGAAGAGAAGAAAAAAAAGTATAGAAAATATAAATTCAATAAACTAACCTGCTGAATACCATAGCAAAGCCCAGCCCATCTTTCATGTGTGCAGTATACGTACATTATTCAACAACTGGGTAAAATCACCTAATGCAAAGCCTATTGTATAATATTGTGTTGAGCATCTAATAAAACATGTCAAATACTAGTATCTAGAAACATTGCAACCCAGTATAGTCTTCAGCAATTGGTTGGCTAATGGAAACTTTATCATGGGTGAGTACTATGCTTCTTGTTGCTAGGCTGGGTTGAAGCCATGGTTGAAAATTCAAAGCATGGTTTCTACTGAATGTTATTTCTTTCATACCATGGTGAAGTTGAACAATGTAACTTAAAGATCATTTGTAATGACTATGGTGCAGGATTCCCTTCTTTTTACTACATAGTAGATTTAAAGTTAATGTCTAATCCTCACGTTCATTTCCATTCACATTTACATAAACATTCCCTAGGACAATTTCTATTTGTTATTTACGTAAATATTCCCTTTGACAAATTCTGTTTGATATACTGCTGGAAAATGAGATAGGTAGATACATTTTCAGTTTAATATTCCATCTCTGTGCATATAGCAAAACCTTTAAATGATTCAGATCTTCATTAAATATTAAAAATAAATAAATAACCAGTGAATATCTTGCTTTTTAATCATCTGCAAAAGAAAAATAGTAAAAGCTATTTCCTACAGGTCCTTTTTACATGATACATACACAGTGTTGTCAATCCTATTTGGAAGTATGGCACAATAGAAAAATAAACCATCTCTAAACCTTCAGATATACTCAGCTGAAAGGCTTCTATTGATATTGTTTCTTAATGCTTTGACATATTTACTTACTGGCTATCGACAAATTTTCCTATGATATTTTAACTATTACCATTCCTACTTTATAATTGTTTAGATGTTTTATATACTAAGAAGCTTAGCTATTTTATACCACCACAAAGCACATTAGCTGACACTTATTACAGGTTTGTTACATGCCAACAATTATTCAAAATACCTTATGAACACCAATTCACTACTCACAATAGATCCTAAGTGGTAGCTAACATTATTATCATCATTTTGGAAAAAAGAGCTATTGAGAATTGAGATACTGAGAAGGTGGAAAACTTCCCAGACTTTTATAGTGTGGAACCTTGAAGTTAAGATTAAATCCTGACAGTCAGACTACTTGAACAAGTTTGTCCATCACCACAGATAGCATCTTTTACAATTCTTCCCAAATAAATGTTTGTGTAGTCCAAATGAATTGAGGAATGTTTCAGAATTTGAGAATATTCTTGAAATTTACCTATTTTCTACCTTGGAATACATTAATATATGAAAGAACTTTTTACATTTGGACCTTTTTTTTTGAACCCTTATAATCTTCTTTAAATAGTAACTTTAATTACATTCATCTTTGTGGTGCAAACATCCCAACTATCCACCTCTAGAATTTTTCTATCATCACCCAAAACTAAAGCTGAATGGTTGTGGAGCATGAAGCTCTTTCAAGCTACTATTCTATTTCCAACTTCTAGCCTAAAATTATCCTTCTCTTAAATCCTTATGAATTTGTCAGTACTACTATGAAGTGCTTCAGTTAAAACATTTAAATATATTTACATTGTCAAATATGCTTATATTCTCATATAGAGGACAGGGTTAAATTTCAGCTTAGTCTTTTTCCAGATGATCATAAATCTTACCAGTGTATTTAGACAAATGTCGCTTTACTCCAGATTTAAAACTTACCCTTTATCAATATTTCTGTTCAGAACTTGGATATTGATGATACCTTTCAAGTGTCTGAAAACAAGATGATCTCGTACTGATTGTCTTGACCTTCAGAAACGAACCAGCAAGTCTGGTGAATACTTGCAAACTATTCTGAGATTGTTTTCAATCCTCTTAACTTTTTAGATCGCTGGCAAGATTAAGGATTATCCAACAAGAGGCAGGCAGCAGATGTCAGGGAGTTTAGCTTGGTTTGATAGGGGGCTCTAAGCATCTCTTCATACATTATGGTGTTCAGGAATGATTCCTGCTGAGAGAAGGAGGAGAATGTTGATTTTGAGCCAAATAATGCAATGAGGGTAGAAGTGATTGTTTCAAAAACCTCAGAAGAATATTTTTATTCTTTTTATCGATATATTTAAAAAGCATGCTAAGCATCAGGTAAACTGATTTGTGAATGAGGGGAGCAGCTGATGTCCATTCAATTTTGTTAGCTCCTCTACACATTTACATGAGGTTGGAAAGGAAGCACTCTGACTAGCTCAGCTATTTATCTAATCATGACTGAGAAAATGAGAAAAATGAATGATGGGGGACCCACGGGTGTGAACAAGTGCACTAAGTATTTTCCAGAGACCATTTTCTGTGCTTTGGCTTTCCCAAGTTATTCATTTAGTGGTCCTGGAGAGCTTGCTACATCATACACAAAATCAGCATGCTACTTTGAGCCTACCACATTAGCTATGGTATGTAATCATAGTTATTTGCTGAGTAGGGAATTGTAACAGAACAACAACAACAACAACAGAAATCCTTTAGTGAAGCATAATACTACCATATCATAGGATACTTTGGTTATAAAGCCTCTTGGCTCCTAGAAAATACATGAATCAAAGTACAGACTTAACACAATCCTATTCCTTTTCAGAGCTTTGTTAGATGACACAAAGGGCATTTGAATGGTTGAGTTTTTCTGAAGTGAGCCAATTATCATCTGACTTATCTGTTATTTGACTTTTGCTTTCCTTCCTAAAGAGAAATGGCTTCTAATGTCTGTTCCTATGAGCACAATCATATGAGAGATAAAGGAATGGAATGGAAGGACAAGAAGGGAAAAGAGAGGGAGGAGGAGAGAGGAAGCTTGGAGAATTGGGATTATACTATTACCAGTCATCTATGAGATAATTTCAAACTACTCATTGAGACTTCCTGCCCCAGGTTTTCCAGGAGTAAAAGTAGAATCTTCAGGGAGTGGGATCCTATGTCATTTGAAAAAGTCCTTTTGTTGGTTATAACTCTTGTTTTCTTCCCTTGAAACTTCATTTGAAGTATAATTTACAAGTAACAAGCACACCCTTCTTAAGTGTATAATGTAATTAGTTTTTTTCCCCCAGGCCTGAGGACCAAACCCACCAGGTGGGCGCCCTTCCACTGGGCTAAACCCCCAGCCCCTGTAATTAGTTTTGACAAGTGAATAATCCATATCAAAACCAAGAATACTTTTATCACCTTTAAAACAGGGAGACTAATTCCTCCTATTCCTGGTATGGTGCAGTGAATTTTTTCATAATTCTATAGTTCTGACATTTCTACAACTTGGCTTAATGAAATCAAATTTTGTGCTATCTTTTGTGCTTTCATTTGTGCTCAATATAGTTAATATTTTTGAGATTTCATCTGTGTTGTAGCTATAGCCATAGTTTATTCCTAGAATCTGTTTGAAGATGGCAGATTCTTACTAAATTGGGAAAAGAATTCCCCAGCAGCTGAAGACCATTTTTTTTGCTATCCCTAGGACTGGTGGTCTGGGGTCCTACTTGTTAACTGTTGCTATAATCCAGCTCATCATCACAGTGGGAAAGAAGTTTGTCAAAGTGGTCATTGAGAAATGTATCAGATCCAGAATAGGTATGGTTAAAACCATGACAGAGGTTTAGGATGCCCTTTATGGGTGCTTTGATATCTGTTTTGCCATTTTATCGTGCCATTATACTCAGCATCTTTCTCTGCAAAGCAGGCTGCCACACCCATAGTCAACACAATGGTCATGAATATACAGGAAGTCATGTGAGAGAACTTCTTGTTCAATGCAGGAATAACCTTGTCCATAACCTTGACTGGTATAAAGGATGTAGTTATTTTATTTTGGGCATCTCATACAATCTATCATGCCAATTTCTGAGATGGGCTATTCCCAGTCATTTGAAGTCACTAATGATATGAAATGTCTTTTTTCTCTGTGATGTTAGAATTTCCTGGATGACCTTTGTCAGGAGAGGAAAGCAGATTTGATGCAGAAAGCATTGTTGACAACCTGGAGTTAAGATTCAGATAAGGCTTAGAACCAATGAACCATACAACTGACTTAGCATTTGTGTCATCCCAGGATTGAACGGAAAACAAAGACTATAGACTCATGGCTGTCCAGTTTGTTCTTCTTAGACTTTGCTATGTGAATGAACTATGTGTGAAATGATACTGAAACATGCAGACCACATTGGTTATGCGATGAAGTAGTTATTGATGGGAACCACAGCCACAACTTCTTGTTAGCTGGAGCTCAGTTTTGGTAGCTAGGTACCCAAATCTTCTTTACCTTTACCTTTACAGGATATGATAGGCACCACATAATTACAGGTGACTTTGGGATAGGAAGAAGCAGAGAACAAATTACCTCCTCAAAATTCTAAAACAAGGACAAGCTTTGTTTATGTTTACTTACTTAAATACTTGCTTTTATTTTTTATTCATTGATTTGCTTGCTTGGATTAGGTTTCCATCAAGTTTATTTTTCCTGTACCCCACAAAATTCTTTTAGTGTTTCTTCTAGCGCAGCGGGGCCTGTGAAATATTTTTGTAGCATATGTTTGCCTGACATTTTAAGATATTTCTATTATCTTTAAGTAGTTGTAGAAAGGAGTTGCTATTCAACAAAGCAGTTTATTTGTCAGGGCTTCTTGGACAGCGTCTCTTTTCAACGTTCTCACCACCCCTCCCAATCCACCCCTTCCCTCGCTTTTCTTCATTTTTAGCATATGTATTGAAATTTCCATTTCCCAAAGCAGTTTATGAACACTAATGCATTTTGATCTGTGTCATCCCTTCAACCTCTTCATCCCTCCCCTCGCATTTTTGACTCACCTCTTCCTTTATTTTCTCATTTCTGTGATATAGGCAATGTATTCTGGCCTGCTACCTCCCTCCTTCCTCACCTCACTCTGTAACTCCTCTGCCCAGCCCCCACTCCCTGCTGTTGCCTGTAAGGTCCGCTCCTGGATGGCGAGCAGACTCCACCCTCCTCGCAGCAGTCTCCACCCAGTACCTGCGTTACCTAGGCAACTGGGACACCTGGAAGAGGTCACATCTGAATTTGATGTGGCCACACCTTTCCCCACCCATACCCTACATAAGGGCTAGCCCAGGCCCAGACTCCCTCCCTTTTTTCTCTCTCTGTTCGTTTCTAGCTCTTGCTGCTCTTTTCTTGCTCTCTTGCTCTCTCTCTTTCCCAGCCACGTGGAGTGCCAACCTTGCCTGGTCCCAGCAGGTCTACCCCTTACCTGAATACCACGTGAGTGCTACTGTTCTTACCCCTCTCTCTGCTCTTTTCTCTCTCTTTCCTCTCTTCCCAGCTCTCTCTCATTCCCAGGCCTTTCCCAGCCACATGGAGTGCCACCCTTGCCTGGTCCAAGCAGGTCTACTGAATAAACCTACCCCTTATCTGAATACCACGTGCGTGCTGGTGCTGTTCTTACTCGGCTACCTTCTTTTTAAAAACCTAACATTGCCAAGTATTGATTTCCTGGTACTTTGTTGGGCATTTTTATTAAGTCTTTGAAGAGTGTGCTGTGGCCCCAGGGTTTGTACCAGCAGAGGGTGCTGTGTCCCTCTAGTTTAGAATGCGTTTGTGTGTGTGTGTGTGTGTGTGTGTGTGTGTGTGTGTGTGTATTGGTGGTGGTGTTTGTTGGTTGCTTTTATTATTTTTGGGGAGAGGCTTCCAGCATAAATCCCTGCTCTCTGTGATATCGGAGGCTTGACCTTGGTGTTGCTTTTGCATACAGTGCTGGTGTTTCAACCCAAGGCTTGAGAAGAGGCAAGAACATGTAGCTGCTTTCCAGAAACAGCTCTGATGAGAGAGAGAGAGAGACAGAGACAGAGAGAGACAGAGACAGAGACAGAGAGACAGAGAAAGACAGAGAGACAGAGACAGACAGAGAGACAAAGACAGAAAGAGAGAGGAGGAGGAGGGAGAGGAGAGAGAGGAAATAAAAAGTGGTAATAGTTTATATTAAATAGGTCAACAGGAATTTGTAGTGTTACTCAAATATTGATTATTTTAGCAAGAGGTTTGCTAGTGTATTATGGCTTAATTTCCATTGATGAGAAATAATTTTAGGATAAGAGACAGGTCAGTTTGTCCTCCAAGCCAGAGTTTGTTGCTATTTTTCTTTTGGAAATGCATTTCCCTTTACAATGTCGTCTCAGAAGTGGTCAGTGTCTCCTTGTAGGCATAGTGATTTGTATCTGAATTCCACAGTAGTTTGGTCATTTGCCTGAAGATTATAAGCTAGCATGAATTTCATTTTAATGTATAAATATGATTCCTTGTTTATAAAAGTGTCTATAGTTTTAGAAGAAATACAGGGTATTCCTACCTTTAAAAGCCCATTAAAAATTTCACACATAGAGGCACTCAAACTTTCTAATAATGTATTGATTGCTATCACTTCCATACAATACAAATATCACAGTGAATTATCTCTTGCTCGTGTGTTTTTCATGCATATGGAAAAGAATATACATACTTTGTTGTCATCTGAGATAGAAGTTATCCTAATACATTCTGAAAATATTTACTATTTAACAGGTAGTAGAGATTGACTCTGATAGATCTGGCCACAATATAAATGGGTCGTGTAGTTGGGGCAAGGTATCAAATTCCTATAAATCTTGGTTCTCTTTTCTAAAATATTCAGATAACGGTCATTTGTAGTCCATAGAGTTACCGTTTCTTCAGGTCAAATGTGTAAATTTCACAACATAGTTCCTGTCACATTTTTGGGGGGGAGGGTCAAGTATATTTTAATGAGCTTTTTTTTTTTTAGAAAAGAAATTCCTGAAATGAACATATTATCTCTGTTCTGTGCTTTCCTAATTTCATATAACATACTACTGAATCTGATATAAACAAAATGCGTGTGATTTCCTGTGACAGGCCTTATGGAAATCAGCACTAAATGCACATTGCAATAGAAGGGTTGTTGGGCTTAGAATCAAGAGCCTGCATTTCTGTGATTCTAACATTTTCTATCACTTAATTCCTGCAAACACATCTGCCATCCTTCCTGGATATTTGTGGGAGATAATCTCCCCTAGCAGCTTCTGAAAAGAGACAGAGAGTTTCTGATGTCCTACATTGGAGAACCTCTGGCAGGCATGGATATGTGAAGCTGTACTCCTAAAGGAACGGAACCCCATTTGTTGCTTGATGAATTGTGTGCTCCCATCAGGTTATATGCCATAATCTTAACCCCCAGAAATTCAGCATGTAATTCTATTTGCAGATAGGATTTTGAAGAGAAAATTAGAATTAAAGGAGGTTGTTAGTGCTTGGCCCTAGTTTGATATACCTGGTATCCTTACAAGAGATTAGAACACAGACATGCACCAAGGTAGATCATGTGAAGACACCAGAAGACAGCTATCTTCCTTTCAAGGATAGAAGGCTTGCAGCCCCTTTAATCTTTCTTTGACTTCCAGCCCTTTGGAACAAAATAAAATTTCATTGTTTAAACGCCCCATATTATGATTTTTTTCTACCAGCCCTACAAAACTAATACAGTCCCTGTCATTCTTATTCTAAATGTTCTTCTTAGTTTAACTTCTCCAAGGGATTGAGGATTCTATTATATGGAGAGTACGTATAAATATAAGAAGTTGCCGCTAGCACCCCTTAATATAAAAATATTAAATGTATCTCCTTTTATGCAAAGTGTAAAATTGCTAAACTGAACTCACACTTGAAAGACTCCATTTTTCTGTAAGTGCTGCGGTCTGACAATATGTCACATATTAAAAGTCTGCCAAGATATGGCAGTACAGCTATCTGTGGCTTTTGTCTGAACTGTGTGAACTTTTCCTTTTATACACACAGAAAAGATCCCTCTGAAGTAGGAGAACAAAGAAAACAGACAAGCATCCCTTTCTAGTTTCCAGAGATTGATATGTGAATATTAGATGCTGCTGTCTAACCTAGAAAGAAAAATGAGTGTGCCCTCAAGACAAATGTACTGAAGGAGAGCCAGCTATTAGAAAGCGGAGTAGAGAAGCCAGGCATTCTGAATGCTACAAAAGCTTAGTGGGGAAGACCTCATGTTCAGAATGTTAAACTGCCAATGAGTTCTTTTGCTGTCAAAAGCAGCCAGTTCATTTCCACGGGGTGATGACTGTAGCAACATTTGAAGTTTATACTCAGTATTTTGTTTGTTGTTGCTGCTGTAACAAATGACCCCAAATGTGGTAGCTTAAAGCAATACCCATCCGTAATCTTACTGTCTGTGAGCCAGAATCCAGCCTACAACATGGCTCAGCAAAGGCCTCTCAGCAGAGCACTTCACAAAGGCTGAAACAGCAATGAGTCGGCCAAAGTCAGCTCTTCTCTGCAGGCTCTGGAGAAGAGTCTGTTCCCCAGCTCCCCAGTTCAGTCAAAGGCTGAGGATTGACATTTCCAGCACGTGTGTTCCCTTAATATTGGAGCCAACATGAGAGTTCAAATTCTTGTGCCTTAAACCTCACACTTCCCTTTGTGCTACCAGCTAGATATGATCATTGATATTACACACTCGTTAGATTAGGTCCACCTCCTCATTTTGAAGTCAGTCATTAGTAACCTTAATTACATTTTCAAAGCAGCCATTTCCTGTAATCTAATGCAGTCCCAGAAGTGGGCAGGGATAATGATTTTAGGGGCCTGGATTTTGCCTATCACACACCTTACGTTGATACTTTCTTAGCTTATGTAAATGAATACTTATTTCAATTTAGAATAGTTACAAACATGTAGCATTACAATAATGATACACTGACTTCCATAGATGCACTTTTAAATTTAGAGTTTTCTAATGATAAAAGGTTTATTTTCCTCTTACTTGTAAACCCAGGCTCAATTTCCTATCCACTCCTCCCCATTCCTCCTCTCCCCCACCATCTCCTCCTGTCTCCTCCCTTCCCCTCTCCTCCTCTTTCCTCCCTTACCTTCCCTTTCCCTCCCCTCCCAACTCCTCTCCCCTCCTCCCCTGCCCTCTCCTCTCTTTTTCTTCTTCTTCTTCTCTTTTTTTTTTGTTGGCCTTTTTTTCTTCTTCTTCTCTTTTTTTTTTTGTTGGTCGTGGGGCTTGAACTCTGGGCCTGAGCACTGTCCCTCAGTTCTTCAGCTCAAGGTGAGCGCTCTACTGCGGCACCACTTCCATGCCCTCTCCTCTTCTCCTCACTCCTCCCCTCCCCCCTCTTCCTTTCTCCTTCCCTCCCATTCCCCCTCCTCCCCTTCCCCTCTCTGCCCTTCTCTCCTTTCCTTCTCTCCCTCCTCCTCCCCTTCCATCCCCTTTCCTCTATTCTCCCCTCCCCTCTCCTCTCCTCCCCTCTCTTCTCCTTCCTGCCCTCTCCTCCTCTACCCTCCCACCCCTCTCCTCTCCTCCAGTCTCCTCCCCTTTTCTCCCCTCCCCTCTCCTCTACTCCATTCACTTTCCCTTCCTTCCTCTCCCGTCTCTTCTCCTCTCCCCACCTCTCCCTCCTCCCCTCCTCTTCTCCCCTTTCTTCCCCTCCCCTCTCCTCCTTTCCCCTCTCCTCTCCTCTCCTCCTTTCCCTTCCCCTCCCATTCCCCCTCTTCCCCCTCCCCATCTCCTCCCTTCTTCTCTCCTTTCCTTCCTTCCTTCCTTCCTTCCCTCCTTCATTTCTTTCTTTCTTTCTTTCTTTCTTTCTTTCTTTCTTTCTTTCTTTCTTTCTTTCTTTCTTTCTTTCTTTCTTTCTTTCTTTTGTTCTTTTTGGACAACTCCTATGATTATGTCTGGGCTCCATTTGTAATAGGTCTATCACTTTGACATTTGTCATGAGTTAAATTTTATGATCAGTCATTTTATTAGAAATTACAATTAGAAATTATAATTAGAAAACATCCACTATGGGTGGTGATATGGTTCATTGGTTCTGTGCCTGTCTCACAAGGGTGAGGCCCTGGATTCTAACTCCAGTACTGCCCAAACAGAACAACCTCATTATGTCAATGGTTCTCATAGTTTACATGACTCAGAGAACTGTTTAAAGTTCTGCTTGCTAGGCTGCAGTCTTGAAGTTTAGATCCAATATCTCGGAGATGAACTCTCGATAATTTTCACTATCAATGAATTTTGATCGATGTTGTGACCTACTGAAATGTTACATTCCAGAAACCATCATTTTAAGTTGTTTTATTTCTCCATATTCTACTTAGAAAAAAGTACAAATTTACTGCTGCATGGTTTTAGGTATACCTGCCATATATATGTGTGTGTGTGTGTGTGTGTGTGTGTGTGTGTGTGTGTGTGTGTGTGTGTGTGTGTGTGTGTGTGTGTGTGTGTGTGTGTGTGTGTGTGTGTGTGTGTGTGTGTATGTGTGTGTATGTATGTGTATATATATATATATATATATATTGCTGTATTTTATATTTATGCCATGGAATGTATAGAGAATGGAGAACTGAGAAAAACCTGTTATATGGAAGGAAGAAAGCCGGATTGCTAATGATATATTTCCTTATGAGTTTGCTTTTATCACTTATTTATTTTCTTTTTTAAATCTAAATATAATCCTATCAAAATTTAAGCATAAGATTTTGACAGGAAGGGAAAGAAGGGAGTTTGAAACAAGAAAGGGAATTGTTAATATTAAAATGTTTCCACTGGAAGCAAAAACTCTAAGTCAGTTTTTCTTGAATGTGATTTAAATCTCATTTTTCATTTAATGAGCCAAATATATTAAGAAAATATTGGATACATTTTTCTTCTTCTTTTTTTTTTTTTTTGGTTGGTTGTGGGGCTTGACCCTTGGGTCTGGACACTGTCCCTCAGCTCTTCAGCTCAAGGCGAGTACTCTACCACTTGAGCCACAGCATCTGGTATTAGGGATGAGTCTCACTGTCTTTCTTGCCCTGTCTGGCTTTGAACAGAGATCCTCAGATCCCAGCCTCCTGAGTAGCTAGGATTACATGCATGAGCCACCTGCGCCCTGCTACGTTTTTCTTCTTAAGTAATTTTGCAGTGATGTAACTATCCATATTGGATAGGGCCATTTCCATTTCCAAATATTTGCTATATCTTTGCCAAAATAGAAGACAACAAAAAAATATTTCACAATGAAGCTGGGAAAATTGTTCTTAAAATTAAAATTTCATGAAGATTATGACCATTTCTTTCACAATATGATCTTATTAATGGCAAGGATGATTAATGCTAACACATATACCTTGTTAAAGTAGGTTCTATACTTTACAATTTTAAAGGTGAGAACTAACATCTGAATGGAGACATTAAAAAAATCATTTTGCCAAAATTTCTGGTGGTGAAAAATATGTCAAGAGTAGAAAGAAGAGGCAGTAGGCATGAGTTGGAGAGGATGCTGAACATCCAGACAAATGACAGTATCACAAACGAAGGGAAGAACTTTGATCACAGACAAAGGAAAAGTCTTATAACATCAGGGTGCCAATGACTTTATACTGGATATCAAATTCTCTGATTCTTAATATTGGTTCAACCAGGCTGCTGTTCTCTCAGAGCACAGTGGGGCAAAGCAGGAAAGCTCATGCCACAAAACCCTCAAGTTTCTATATGGACTCTTTATAAAAGGAAAATACCACTCTTCAATTAGCTTCCCCCAGCAGAGCTAGTCTGAAGAAAAATGGTGAGCAAGAGAAAATGATATTAGACACTGAGAATGAGGATTTCTATACATGAATGCTTTGTTAGTACTTACTTCATATCAATATGCGTTGAGATTTTTGATGACCTGAAAAAAAATCTAATATCAATTTGTGACAAGAATAGATTTAGAAATAAAGGGAAACGTCACTGGAGAATAATAAGACTGTATGTGTTTATTGTTTTCATATAGTGATGATAATAAATTAAAGGAGAGAAAACAAAATTTTCAGTTAGTAACCAATAAATTTGTTCTGGCCCTAATGTTTTGTGGATACTGACATAACAAACTACAAATTTACAAAATTTTCCTTAGATCAGTATGTGTGTGTGTGTGTGTGTGTGTGTGCACGCATTTAGTCAAGGGTATTTCTTTGGCATAAAAGTTAGAAACAATAGCAGATGTCAAATAGAGTACTGTTTCATAAAAATGAGAAGCAGGTTTGTGGTAGGAGTTATGATTTACTGCTGTGCATTCTTGAGCCAAACTGCACTCATATTCTGAGGTTCCGTGACTGACCTGCCATTGATAATGAATTTACATGTGTAGCAATGTCTTCCAATCAACAAAGAGCAACACATAGGTCTCTGAGATGAAAAAGAAAGGCCCTGAATAAGTGTGTAGAATCCTAACTCAGACATTTGGGATCCATGTGTTTGTTGGATATATGATGTAACAAATTTCTTTGGTATTCAGAGGACTGTCCTGTGTGAAGGTTGTTATTTGAGGAGAAGGCCAATCTCTTCTTACATTGAGTTGGCTTATCAGGGATATAACAAAGTAAATGGGGGAGAGAATATTAAAGACTTGAAGAATATCCTGCAAGTAAGAATACAGCAATGTTTCTTACCCACTAGCTACATGAAGTATAACAACCAATCCCAGATAAGCAGAAACACTAACTTATTTTTATTACACATTTTTATTGTTATTATAAAAGTGTTATACAAATGGGTTACAATTATGTAAGACAGATACTGAAACACTTACTTTAACTGCAGGTGATATGCTAGACATTAGTTCGGCATCAACATTTTGATTATAACATTAACCAGTTTTGAAAAAGGAGACTCAGAGTGATAAAACTTGGGTGAATGGATTGTTAAGTCTGGGTATATCTCACCCAAGCCAAAATTACCATCAGTGCCTCCAAATCTATCATGCCTAATTAACGTTGATTTTTCAGAAGTCACAGTGTTCTCATATACAAAAGAACAAACTGTCCCCAAGGTTCATTCGAGAAGCTCTGAAACCCTGACTGTCTTTCTAAGAAGTAAAAACAGTTTCCTAAGGGCCCATTGCTTCCGTGACATTCAGTCTAAGAAATAATTTCTCCCAACTTTGGAAAAGCCATCATACCCACTGAACTTCAGTTTGTGCATAATCCATTGGATGGAAATAAATGGGATATTTTAGTTTGGTAACTCCTTTTAGAAAATAGCATGACAATTAATGAAACACTTGGCAACAGGAATAACTAGCTTGGGTTTAGTTATTCTAAACAAGTTACATTCTTTAAGAGGAGAACAGCAGTAAGAAGCATTGAGTATAACTGTAATTAAAGACTTGCCACAAGTGTCATAGTCGTTCAGACCTGCTTGGAAAGCTCACTGCTTGTTGCATAGTTATCAGAGCTCTAGTCCATCTCTGTGTTTAGGAAAGTCCAGTCTTTACTGGCTGGCCCAGGCCTTTCTGTTTTGTTGTCTGGAATGCTTTTGCATAGCCATTTTTATGACTCATTCCCTCACTTTCTCAGATCTACACATGTCACATTACTGTGCAGTTGGATGACTATACTGTGTTCCATCAGCCTTTTTATCCTCCTGTTCTTTCATTCTGTGCCTTCCTTCATGTCACTTCTAGCTTCCCCTGTAGCACACCTTTGTTTATTTTTATATCTTTATTGTAAAGGTGATGAACAGGGGTTACAGTTACATAAGTAAGGTAATGCATTAAATTTTTTTTTATTGGAAAGTTACTGTACAGAATCCAAGCTCTGGTGGCTCACACCTGTAATCCTAGCTACTCAGGAGGCTGAGATCTGAGGATCGCAGTTCAAAGCCAGGCCAGGCAGAAAAGTCTGTGAGACTTTTATCTCCAATTAACCACCAGAAAACAGGAAGTGGTGCGTGGCTCAAGTGGTAGAGTGCTAACCTTGAGCTGAAGAAGAAAAAAGATACTGTTCAGAGGGGTTACGGTTACATGAGTAAGGTAATGAGTACATTTCCTATCAAACACTGTTATCACCATGCAGTGTTTTTAACACTGTCACCTCCTCCTTCATTTTCTTCTGCTTACCCCTTGTTATTCCATTCCCCCGCCAAGTTGTAGAGTTCATTTCCAGCATAATGTCTAGTGAGTATCATTATGTTGGTTCATCCTTTGTCCTGCTGTTTCTGTGATTCCCTTTTTCCTTCCACAGATGGGATAAACTTATATACAAGACAAAGGGTACAGAAAACAGAAGAGGACAGAAAAAATAGAAATAACTGTATACAGGATATAATAAAAGCCTCTTATCTTGGAGTTCATGTTGATATGCTTCATTATATATGGTCTTATGCACTTAGAGATTGGGCTATTGTGATCCCCTGCTAAGAATATCATTAACATATTCTAGTGTTACAAAGGAAGGAAACCATATAGCACATATTTGTTTGTATTTATTTTTTTCTTCCATTGTCCAGACTATAAGCTCCCAGAGGTCAAGAAATATGCATTTTATGTTTTATTTGTCTATTCCAACTGTCAGGTTAACCCTGCCATATATCACTGAGCAGTATTTGCCAAAGGACACAACTGAATGCTTGATTTTAAGTGACTTTCACTTAATAGTATTTGATCTGACTGTACCCTGCCATAGAAATTTATACTCAAGCCACAGGGCTAATCAAAATATTATTATTATTATTATTATTATTATTATTATTATTATTATTATTATTATTATTTTCCTCCTGCATCTTTGCCTTAAGTAATGGACTGAAAATTCCTGGGATAGAAGGAAACACAGAAGCTGGCATCAATTTAATTAAAGAGGAGCCATTTTAAATAACAGAGTCATTCTGACCCAGTGCTAATGAGAGAAAACTGACATCACAGCTGGACTTCTTTCCTGGCTGTGTGCAGCTGCCTATCAAATGTGGGTTAGAGCATGTTCCACTGCACCCGGGGGTGGGGGGGACTGCTGTGACGGCAGGCAGTGCCATTTGTCTGGGCCACTGGGGCCTCTTCTGAGGAGAGGTCAGTCACATAGTACTGTGACAACATGGAGGAGTCCTTACTTCTCCAAGTCTGAAGAGGGGAAACTACGTGGGGACATCGCATTCTAAGGTTCAGATAACACTGCCCCATGGAATCCAGAATGTTAAGTAACTGAATTCACAAATGATCAAGAGACTGAGAGGAGAGAAGCAGGCAGGGAGGTAGGGAGGCATGTGTCTTCCTGTGGCTCTTTCATTTGTCCCTGCAGAATCACTTCCTCCCTGCAAGAATGGTTCAGGGATACTGCAGTGAGCCTTGAATACACTCGCAACACACAGGTTCACCGTTCCCAGGATCAGAGGATGCTGCAAAGAAATACTCCTTCTCATTGGCATTTTGTTTCAAAATAGGCCATTTGTTGCACTCAAGTTATTGAATACCTGTTGTATAAGAGTGTTAGCAATAAGAAGCCAGGTCAGAGTATCATGTAACATGACTCCATTCTGCCAGGGGAAGGCATATAAATGATATTATAAATACCATGTGAAGATGTAAACAAGATTTAACGGGTTCTCCAAGGAATGTATGTCAATAATTGGTATGGGGGGGGGTGTTAGGGAATATTTGAGTTTGAAAAATGAACAGATATATTATTTTCTCAGACACAAATATCAGGGAAAGGGCACACATTATAAGGGGGAGCATGTATCAAAGCAATGACTGGAATTCAGTAAAGGCAAGATTTTGGTTTGTGAGTGTTGATATCTGCACCTGTAAACATGTGTGGTGTGTGTGTGTGTTTGTGTGTGTGTGTGTGTGTGTGTGTGTGTGTGTGTGTGTGTGTGTGTGTGTGTGTGTGTGTGTATACCTACTTGAGAAGCAGTATAGTATACTCACCATTTTATTGCTTAGGAAAAATCTCAGCTGCTCTTTCTCTATGTCAAATGTGCTGTGTATAATGAAGGGAGTTAGAAGCTCAGCCTTCTTGCAGGGCTTTGGAGAGATCTACACTATGTCACTGAGGTTATTCCCAGAATGTGTCCACTTAAAATGTACTTTTGCTTTAAAATCTCATGATTACTCTCTAGCACTTGGCTGCAAAATGTAGGTACATGTTTTGATTTATCTTGGGATCTGTTTTGATTTATTTTTAATTTTCTGTTGAGAATCTTCTGTAAGTATTTCCTTCTGGTTACTATGAGACAGGCACAAAATCTTATAAATATAATCAACTTTTGCTCATGGGTAACTTGAATTGTATGAAAAAAACCTAAAACCTTTACTTTTTTCCTCACTGTAAGTTATTGATGTTCAAGTGATATATTCTTACATCGTGTATCTTTTAACATGTGTATAGTTAGTATTTGTACATTGTTTTTCTTATAACGTCTGTATATGAAGTAAAAATGATTTATGTACTGTTATTACAGTATTAGAGAATTTTCCAATCTGCTTACTTAGGCAGCTTATAAAAATATGTAAAATGAGGGGCTGGGAAGGTGGCTCAGTGGTGGAGTGCTTGCCTTGCATGCATGAGGCCCTGGGTTCGATTCCTCAGCAACACAAAAGCAAAAGGAGAAAAGCCGGAAGTGGTGCTGTGGCTCAAGTGGTAGAGTGCTAGCCTTGAGCTGAAGAGCTGAGGGACAGCGCCCAGGCCCAGAGTTCAGGCCCCACAACCGGACCCAAAAAAAAAAAAAAACAAATGTAAAATGAGTGGCTTCTTGAAGTAAACATTTACTTCTCATGATTCTAGAGAGTGGATAATCCACAATCAAGAACCTAGACAATGTAATATCCAATGAAGATTCATTTTCATGTTTATAGATAGCATTTTCCAGTCATGTTTTCATAGGGTAGAAGAGAAAAGTGAACCTTATTGAGTCTCTTGCTTATTTAAACAGCATTTTACTAATTGAGCCACACCTTCAGGGGTTTTTTTGTTTGCTTTTGCTTAATTATTTCTCAGATAGAGTCCCTTTGCTGGTCTCAGACAGCAAATTTATTGTTTATAATCCCACATAACTGAATGTATACTATTGCTGTCTGGCTAGTTTGTTGAGATGAGGTCCTGTTAAGATTTTTCTTATACTGGTTTGTGATCTTACTGATACTCACTTTATGAGTAGCTGGGATTTTTAGGCATGAATTTCCATGCCAGGCCCAAATTATTTAAGTAACTAATATATTTTCATGTTTGTAGGTTAATTTCTTTTGTTACTTTATTTAGCCATGGTTTTCCCTTCCCTCCCCTTCCTTTTTTATTTTGTTTTGAGTTTGTGTGCCTCAGAAGGAATCTAGTACCTTTCTCATCTTTATGAAAGGCTTTTTACAAGGGAAGAAAGAGTCTCACTAGTCATCCTGGATAGAAATTGTGAGGGTCTCTGAAAACTCTTGGGGACATATAATTTTTCTGGGATAAGTGTTTGATTTCTCAGTTGGAGAAGCTTACTGATTTCTGACTCAAGACACATAATCAATCATTCCCTTTGGTGTCTGCCACTCCAGGTGCCAACTCTGAGGCTCTGCACGCTGCTAGCTTCCACCTTGCTCTTATATTCAGTGGCTGCCAGGCACCTAAGGAATGTCCACTCTGCACTAGCTCTGAGTCACCAAGACACTCGCCCTTCAGAAAAGCTCAGTTAAAAAACAACTGGGATTCCCGATTTATGCTTGATTCCTCTCCTCTTTTGAGGGTGAGGCCTCTAGCTGTGTACTTCCCTCCTTCCTGGTTGCCCTGAGTTAGTCAGGCTCCAGTAAACTTTTGTTTACTTTTATTTCTCATGGCAAAAAAACATGCAAATTACACTACATTCCTCAGTGGTGCAAGGGAAGCAAGCAAGGGAAAGTCCTTGTTTGAACAGCCCTTTGAAGAGACGAATTCCGAGCACATATTCCTGTCCTCTCTCACTGCCAAGTAACAACATTGAAGTCGTGCAAATTCTCTGATTCCTTCACAGGCCACTGCAAACTTCCTAGCTCTTCCTTTGTTTTCAGTGACCCCCACCACCACCACATTATCCGAATTATGCAGCTCTGTTAATGCTCCAATTGAAGCAGGCAAAAAACTATGTCCTTGGGTAATCCTCCAAAATGCTGTAATGTTGGATGTATGTTGAACTTTTTCATTTTCTCCCATAAGGAGAAGACATGGACTAAATAAGGCATTCTCTCCCAGTGCCGAATAATACCACTTAAGGGAGAAGCTTTCACAAATAAAGTGAAACTATTCTTGTTGTTTTAATGTGATGATTCCTGGCTTTGTGTTCTGGGAGGCACTCATAGATCTTAAGTGGAATTTGGAATTCTCCTAAGGATGTTCAGTTTATGTCACTGTTAATGTGAGTTGGTGTTTATAGGGCAGTGATGGCTGGCTCTTACTATTCAGCCATCTTGCTGATGTTGCACTTAGTATAAATTATTTTGAAATGCTTTCAAACGTGAATAATTAACTTCATTCAGAACACTCCCATCACGAAGACACTATCAAAACTGTCACTTAAATACCTGTGGGTAGCAACTGACATTGAACAACCAAGAACCTATTCCTTTCAGGGAAAAAAATCATCCCTATGATTATTAATGAAATAAGTGTATAATCCTAATTGATATATGGAACAAGTCTTGAATAAATTAAAATACGTGGTAGAAATAGGATGTTAAGAGGTAAATGAAAACAAGCCTTACACTAGATCCTCTACTTGAAAACTTGAATTCCACCAAATTAAAGTGCCAATTCGTTTTCCTGAAGTATCTCTCACCTAAAAAGATAAGTAGAGATTAGGGTTATAGTAGAGATATGTTTTGGAAAACAAATTCCTAATTAGGATGGAAGAGGTGAGAACTTCTGCAATATGTGCCCAAACTTTTGGAAAAGATGGGTCATGGGCTTGTGCCTCTCATTGGTGCTAGTCAGGTCTATATCACAGTAACAAACACTGGAGACAACTTATGATAAGTACACAAGTTCTGTTTGGCTCATGGTTTTCTACTTCAGTCTGTGGCTGTCTGGCTTGGTCACTTTGGCCTATAACAAAGCATTGCGTAAGAGCATCAGCACCTGGGGATCTCAGTGACTCTCTCCATGCACAGCAATAGAAAGAGCAAGGAAATGGTGATGGCCACACCATCCACCTCTTTCAAGGGCCAGTCTCCATTTTCCTAGGGGCCTCCTACAGTGCCAGACTTCTCAAGGTTCCATTACCTGCTATTCACATCACTCTCTAGAGACCAAGTCTTTAACATATGGACTTTAGAAACAAATATCTAAACCATAGCATCAGTGCAATGGAAAAAATTATTTCATATCCAGATAATTATGGGAGGGTTTTATTTAAATTCCTTCACTCGTTTTTATTTCCCTTTATCCATCCTTTTCTCTTCTTCTGGGTATTATCTGCATCTCTTTTACTCATACCAATCAGCTTGTTACTATCTCTCCATGTAGATGCCTTAATCCATTTTATATTGCCCTTTGTAGATTCTCACGTATGTACTTCTTGTTAATTAATTTATCTTTCTTTTCTAAGGAATAGAGTGTTTTCTTTTGTTGATTATCTGAAGGTCTCTTATTTGGAATAAGTACTTAGTGTTTACAAAGAGTGCCTTGTTTGTTAATACTGTAATCCAAGAACTGATTTTTAAACAGAATCTAAAGGTTGCATTTGAGGCCAACCTGACTGTGTATCTACCATATGCCACTAGAATAATGTATTGTTTATCACTGCTTTATTGTGTTCTTAAACAGCTTTATTCTTGATTTGGGTGTGATCTGGCATTGTTAGCTCCATCCATTACAAAATTAACCAAGCCAGCTGGAAAAGTGTAATTTAGAAGGGTAGCACATGGGTTTGTGAATGTTGACATCTTGATTTTATTCTGAGGGTGTTGCAGTTTCTTCATATTCTAGTTCTACTCAAAGCATAAAAATTAAAACACTTGAACTCTCTCATATATGCACAAAAAATCTTTGCATTGTTCATATTTCTTTGAAATAGCAAGAAAAGAAGAATGATAACCTACTGAGTTGTTTTAAAATAGCAAGACGTATGTGATATTTAAATATATCAAAAAGTAGTAATTAAAAGAATGCTTTGGATTTTTTCAATATGTGTTCTCATATATTTTTCATATTTTTAAAATATACTTTCCTTGTTTCTTTTATTCTTCTTTGCTTTCTCTTTTCATTTCTTTTTTTCCTACCCAAATACTGAATGCAATTCAGAGTCTGAGATTTCAGTGATGAATAAGATAGGTAAAATGTTTTATAGAAAGAACATCAACATATACACACATGCATAATGAAGAAGGTATGATGTTCTATTCTAGCAGATTTTATAAAGTAAGTCAGTTACACAATAAAGATTGATGAACAAGTAGCTATTTTTCAATACAAAGTCAAGAGAGGAGATGATACTCAAGCTGATTCCTAAATAACAAGGAATAGTCAACTGTAAGATCTGTAGTACAAAATTCCAGGCAAACAAATAAGAATGAGCATCACATGATTTAAGTAAAATAACACAATCCAGCATCAGTAAATGAGAGCAAAAGGAACAGGACATAGTTCAGAGAAGTGGGTGGAAGTTTGGGCATGTGGGATGCTGTAAACATGGAGACAGGCTTGATTTTATTCCGAGTGTGACAGAGGTTTAAGCATGGATGTGAAAAATTTTGTTTATATCTTTACAAAGATTGCAATAGCTGCTGCCTACTGAGTAAGGACGACAAAGCCAGAGCTGAGAAACTCAATCACAGATAAATTGTTTTGTCCTATACTACAAAGTAAGTCACAGAACAAGTCTCTTGACTCCCTGTTCAATTCTCTTTATCATTTTACCTTATGACCTCATCATTTTCTATTTATTTTTCCATCATTTTGTCCTCCAGACATGATCTTTCTTCGTATCTTTTCAGATGATTCTATCAGTTACTCAATTATCTTTTTATTTATTCTTCTCATAGATTGACCTTGGTGGGTGATAGAAGCATGCGGTATTGTCTTTATTAAAGGAATGCCCTCTATGAGTGCATTCTGAGTACATGTGTTGTATGTGTAATTAAATGTAAAAATATAGTTCTGGGAGGAAAATCAAACAGATGAATGACTTTTCGTACTGAAAGAAATTGAGGGAAAATGGCAATAGAGGAGAAAAATGAATTCTCAGTGCTTGCAAGTATTTTCCATGGATAGTTTCTGACAATTCTATTTAATTTTCTGGGAAAAAAATTACTTTTGTAAAATTAATTATTGTCTTGAGAAATTTGGTGTGGGAGGGGTATGAATCACATATAGTTTGAAAAGTGGGAATTTCAGCTGAAAAATGAACAATACATTGGCATCTTAATTTGGATAAAAGTAGAACAGAATGTGACTGTTATGAATCTTCTCGTTTAAAATTTCTTCATTTATTCTATAATTCCACTCATCTTTCCAGCTAAACTTCAAGAAACCAAGTATTATCTTATTGTCTTTTCATATTGCACAATTTCCTTTGCAAAACAATATTAATACAACTTAATACATATATGAGTGTGTTTGATATTCAAGTAGTTTTTAAATAAGAAAGTTAAGATGATGCTCTTATATTCTTGGTATTTTTCTCTATTCTCAGATATTTTTATAAATACTGTGGACATAGTTGTTTTGGGAAGTTTTATATGAAGATGATCATTAAAAATGACCATAAAAAAGTGTGACACAAAGGCAATAAACACATGAAGAAATGTTCAACATTGCTGACCATAAAAGAAATGCAAATCAAAACAACATTGAGATTCCACTTCACCCTAGTTAGAATGACCATTATCAAGAAAACAAATAAAGGTATAACAGATGGCGGCCTAGATGTGGCCAAAAGGGAGCGATACTTGTTCAACCACTCTGGAAAGCAGTTTGGAGGTTCCTCAAAAGACTAAACATAGAGCAGCCCTATGATCCAGTAATCCCACTCCTGTGCATTTATCCAAATGACCACAAGCAAGGTCACACTAAAGCTACCAGCACAACTATATTTATTGCAGTATTATTCACTAAGATATGGAACCAACCCAGATGCCCCTCAGTGGATGAATGGATCAAGAAAATGTGTGTATATATACACACACATATACATATATTTGTGTACACACACACACACACACACACACACACACACACACACACACACACACACACAATGGAATTCTATGCTTCTATCAGAAGAAATTACCTTGCCCCTTTCGTAAAGAAATGGAAAGACTTACAAAAAACAATCATATTAAGTGGAGTAAGCCAGACCAAGAGAAACACAGGCTCCATAGCTTTCCTCATTTGTAATAATTAGTTGATGTCTAGGATAGTCCTAGAAGAGGATCACAATAGCTCAATAGCTATATACATGTGATCATATAAAATGATGCTAATTTAAATGAACCCCAAGACATGGAAACAACAAGTCTTTTTTTGGTTGTTGACATTGTTGTCATTAATGTACTGTATCTAGTCCTTTTATTTATTTTATTTCATTTTGCTTTTTCTATTGGCTTATCCCTGGCAATCACTGTCTTTGCTTCAGATACCCTACATTTGTATATACATTTATCTGATGTGGGGAAGGGAGGGGAAATAACAAAATGCTGAACCCAGGACAAAGGATGAACCAATGCAACAATGATACTCACATGACACTGTGTTGGAAATGAACTTTACAACTTCAGGGTGAAAAACAAAGGAGTGGGTAACGATGTTTGACAAGAAATGTACTCTGCGTTGCTCATGTAACTGTGACCCTCTGTACAGCATCTTTACAATAAAATAAAAGTTAAAAAAATGTCCCACAAGCAGCTCTACCTGAGGTTGTATACGCCTGTGAAGTTTTGTTTTGAAAGATGAGAAGGAACAAATAAGAAAGTCCACAAACTAAAGCTTCTCCCCCCAATATATCCTAATGATAACTTTTTAAATTAAGTGTGGGGGGGAAGACAAAGGCATGAAAAAGAAATCATATAACCATTCAGCCATTTCACATCTTAGTTATATAACTAAAGTTTCTTTGAAAATTAATTGCCTAGGGAAAAGCACAATGAGTCAAATCTGTGCACAGATTTACTGCAGAGTTTCAAAATCTTTGGAAAATTGTCAAAGTAAGTGCATTGCTACATATAACTTTATCATTTCAAAAAGTGTCGCATTAAGAAGTATGTTCATGACAGGCACAGGCGACTCACATCTATATTCCTAGCTATTCAGAAGGCTGAGATATGCGGATTGAAGTTCAATGACAGTCTTGGAAGACAAATCTGAAGGACTCACATCCAATTAACCAGCAAATTCCAAACCTGGATGTATAGCTTGAGTTCCAGCTATGAGGCAAAAAACAAAATGAAAGTACAAGACCCTGAGTACCAGTGAAAAAAATGTAGATGCTTTCCTTTACCTGAAACTATTCAGCTGAATAACCATTAACTAAGCAGAGAGAAAGACAGAGAGAGAGACAGAGACAGAGACAGAGAGACAGCGAGAGAGAGACAGACACAAACACAGACAGACAGATTGATTTGTTAATTGGTTCATTCATAAACAAATATGCCTACTATGTGCAAACATTGAGATATGATCAGAGAAACTTCAGCCCATTTCCTTAGGAACTTAGAGTTCAGCTTATCAAGGGCTTTAGAGGGTTAATATTCTTTTACCTAATAATTCTTCTCCTGAGAAAATAGTGTAAGACAATAATGCCAGGTTTGAAAGGAAAAAATAATTTAAAAAGTTTACATACTAAAAATATAATATCTGTGAAGTAAATTTCAAAATACAACAAATGTAAAGTCCAATAAAAGATATATGTTGAACCTACTTGACATTTTTTCCTTTAAATGTTTTTATTCATCCATCTAATATGTTTGAAGGTTTTTAAAAATTTACCATTCACCTATTCTGTACTTTATTTAGTTATGTTAATTGTTTTAAGTGTATATGAGCTTAACTTGAGGTAGGATAAACTAAATGAAAAATAGATTTAAGTATTATTACTCAAAGCATTTATGTCACCAAATGCAGCTCTCCTGTACATAGGGAAAATATAACACAATGAAAACAAAACTTCCAATCACTCAATATATAACCTAAAAATTAAGGAAAGTGATCACAGTTCTGGGCTGAGAGGGGTGGGTGAAAATGTTAACAGGGATGGCATTGATCAAGAGTACTGTAGACATAAACTGCTCTGTTAAATGGCAACTCCTTTGTACCACTACTTAAAGATAATATAAATAAACATTTTAAAAAACAATTCAAACACCGAAAATGACTTGGATAAGCAAAGCAGAGATCAAATAAAAAGCTCAAATAGTTTTTTTTGGCAGTATAGAAATTCAGAAATCAAATCAAACAAGCATTTATTTTTCCCTATGGAGTTATCTCATAAGATATGAGATGACTTTATCATAGAGACTTTTGATAGTTACCTTAAGTTTTTCTTTTTTCTCTAATAGAAGAAAAAAAAGTAGGAGAAACTTTCCAGGAACTGGGATGCAGTAAGATATCTTTGGTTTATAACATGTGTACTTTACCAAATGGATTGGCATGCGTGGACACAATAACACTGTGAGGTAGGTGTTGAGAAAACTAAGCCAGAGATTTTAATTAGGGAAAGCAGCAGGGGGTAATTTGGTGGTTTTAAAATCATATTTGAGATCAGTGCTTCTCAGGTTTGGTGAATGCCCACCCATTAAGCAGCTTGTCACATGGTAGGCTCTGAGTCAGCAGGCTTGGGATGGGGCTGAGAGTCAGCATTGCTACCAGGCTCTCAGTGCTGCATGTGGCCTCTGTGACAAAGGATTTTGGAAAAGTCCTAGGACTCAGAATTAAACTTCCTCCAGGGATCTTGAAAAGAAGATGGGAGAGGTCCCCAGGAAGGCCTTGGAAGTTTCTCTTACCCACTCAACCACAGTAATGCCATCTTGATTTGTTTATATATTAAGTTTTACCTGAAGGATGTTTTGATTATTCATAGTTTCTCTTTATTGGTTTCTAAGTATTGAGAATATAATTTTGTTGTGTTCTCAATATGTCTCTATCCTTAATCTCACTTGGGAGTACTTGGGAGTGAAATACATGACAAAATCTCAAAGGTGATTGCCAGTAGTACACTTCTGTATCATCTCTAAAGTAAAAATGCTACTAAGTGGGAGTAGAGGTTGGACCCAGATCTCTCAGCTGAGTGTTTGTGTCACTATATTATACACATATTCAAATGAACTCTGTTCAGGAAACAAATACAACATTTGGTTCAAAACGAGTAATGGGCGAATCATTGACAAGGCAAGTGGATTTCATATTTTAAATTATACAGTAAGAGTACTTATAGGAAAAGACACTTTGATAAAGGAGGGGAAGATAACTACCTTTCCTGACAATTGCTTCTTGGGTATCATGGGAGTGCATTGTTGTGGCCACAATAGTTAAATAACTAGTTCAAATTCAATAAGTTAACAGCCAAGTTTGGATATGATCTTGAATACACTGATTCTTATATTAATACTTCTGCATCTGTTTTAGCCCTATCACAAAACCGGTCATTTGAGTGGGTAATTTGAAGCCATTATGGTGAGCTGGAGATTTCAGGCATTTTATGTTTTTCCTTCATCCCCTGACTTCAACTCTCCCAACACCTTATCAATGAATCAAGTTGATTTAAACATAAGAAGAACAGTAGGTGATGGGTACACACTGAGCCTAAAGACTTTACTTTAGGAACTAAATGGCATTCAAATTGCACAAACCTTCCTTCAATGTTCATTGTAGGAACTAGCATCATCATGCATTCTTTGGACTTCTGGTATATTTAGTGCATGCTGATACAAGAACCTTGCACTGAGATAGTGGGTAAAAGGGAAGAATTTCATGATTTGATCTCCTAGAGATATGGTAAAAGAGGAGGTATGTATTAAAAAGTTATGAAATTCAACAACAAATTTTTTGCTATTATTACATTTATTATTAGCAGAAATCAGTGTTTGTTAAGACTTTAGTTCGTAGTCAAGATGATTCTAGATGCTTTGCACAGTGAATATCTCTAGTTCTCAAATACAGCTAACAGATATATTTGTCAGTAATCATGTGGAAAGATGGAAAAGGCTATTAACAACAGCCAGTAAGAGTAGGTTTTCAGGGAACCTACAGTTGTTTAACTAAATACACCAAACCATGTGGCTTCATGTCTTCCTGTGGACTTGCATCTGGGCTATTCTCCATTTATCTAGTTTTGGATAGATAGCCTGAAAATGTCTCTGAGAGCTCTTTTCTCTCCCAAGACATTTAGAATTTTTTTTAAACATTCGTTAAAACATATCAAAGTTTCATGTTTGTGCATTGTTTTCCCATGTAATTTGGAAACAACAAACACACCAAAAAAAAAAAACCACAAAAAAAACCAAAGTAAATCTTACTTTTAAACTTAGTACTGCATGATTCAGTAGTTTTGCCTCTGAGTTGTTGTAGATTTTGATGCTGAAGTTGAAGACTACAGTATATTTTTGTTATTAACCTGTGAGAATATCTATGTGTTCTCCCTGTGTAGAGAATGCCTGTACTATCTCATGAGAGTCATTCTACAGAGACAATGCCTTTCATCTGCCAGGGACTGGGATTCAACACCAAAATGACAGATTGTCTGAACGCAGCAGATCATCCCACTTTCCTGCAGATTAATGCTTTAATGGCAAAGGAATATGTTATGATTTTATGATTTTTATATTTTTCTGAGTCTTCTCCCTACCTCCATCTGCCTCTTTGATAACAAGTTGTTGTGTCTGCTCCAAGAAAAATTTCCCTGAAGTTTCCTGAAATGTTACCATCAAGATCCATATTTGTAACTTTGTATTGCCATCACCTTTTTAATTTTTTTATTTATTTTTAATTTTTATGTATTTATTTATTTTTGTCGGTTGTGGGGCTTGAACTCTGGGCTTGGGTGCTGTCCCTGTGCTCTTCAGCTAAAGGCAACTGCTCTACCTTTTGAACCACAGTGCCACTTCGGGTTTTCTAGTGGTTTATTGGAGATAAGAGTCTCACGGTCTTTCCTGCCCGGGCTGGCTTTGAACAGCGATCTTCAGATCTCAGCCTTCTGAGTAGCTAGGATTACAGGCGTGAGCCACCGGTGCTTGGCTCATCTACCTTTTTATATATGTATTTTCTCTATAGATTTAAAAGATTAGTCATACTAAGGTTTTAAAATATTTATACACAAAGGAAAAGTAAGAAGGCAGTTGCTATGAAGAGCACCAACTTAACAATGAGGACATTCCCTGTGTATTTGACATGCTTTATGTAGCACTCATTTCTGATATCCCACCATTTCATTGCCTGTCGAGTGAGCCACAGGTATGTATCCAATATATTTCCAGTACAGTAACTACATATATACCTGTATGCAGCATATAATATTCTTTAGTTTGTTCTGAAAGTGTATGTGAATAATCTCCTAATGTCCTTGTTCACTTTTTTCTTTCATCATTTATGTTCATGAGATTTCTGAATTCATAAGGGTACATGTACTTTGTTCATTCTCTCTGCTCTTGTTGTTTGAAGGTAGGATATTTAATTTTTCTTTCTCCTGTTTGTGGAGATTTAGGGATTTTTTTCCCCTATGTAGTGTTCTGCCCTTCTCTTTTTTATATTCATAACATCTTACGGGTAAAAGTTGTAAATCCTGAAATGTCAGGATTTGTAATCCAAAGGCATCAGCCTATTGTCTTCTTTAAAAGGGGCCAGATCATCTCATTCGGTTGGCTGTGAGTTTCTCAGGGTCACTATGTGTTCCTAGTGAGATGATGGGATGTCAGATTGAGCTCCTTTCTGTACAGTTCCCAACTCTCAGATTTCAAGCTGAGAATATGAAAAGGAAGGATGAAGACTGACGCAGAGATCAGATTTTCATGGACACGACAGGAACTTAGAGAGCCAGACAATTTGATTAAGAAATTAAAGGTGGCTCAAAGTGTCTAGTAGAATAGAGTTGCTAAAGGCCCTTTGTAAGCAAATAAGCACTGTTATTGTACAGTGCTTCAGATCACCTTCTGGATAGGCATTGACTCCTAGGTTATTTATACACAAATCATAACTTGCATTCCTTTTCTGCCAGGAAACCCTGCAGCATTGTTTTAAACACAACCATCGACTCATAGCTAATATTACTCAGTGCTCTAGAAGACAGGCTCCCTGTGGATACCAAAGGGCACAGGAGGCCTGTGGCTGCTCCCTTGTGGGTAGATGTTTGGCTTTGCTCTCCCAGCTGGATTGAACCTAGTGAGAAAGCCGCTTAATTGGCTTAGCTTGTTAGATTTCTCAATACTGAGTAGAAGTCCTGTAGAAAGTAGAGTACCAAGGAAGGAAAATAAGTTTTGGTAATAGCAAATGTTCCCCTTCTTTATGCTCAAGCTGTGTTGCAAATAAAATAGACAAATACAGAAACTGAGATGTCCATGTGGTCTTTTTCAGTGGTCGGTATTTATCTCAGTAAATGAGGTCATGATAATCGTTTCACAAGCAAGGTGTGGTGCAAAGTGTGAGGATGATCATCCCTTAATGAAGAAGATTAATTTGCCCTTCTAAAATGCAACCATTGTCTGCTGTTTACTCAAAGAACATATAAAAAGTGAACAAATGAAGCTGTCAGGCAAAATGCTGATGACATACAAAATATTGAAATAAATAGCTGATGATGCATAAAGCATTGGAAGATGTGTCAATATCCTTGTGGGCTCCACAATGTCAATGTCCCCCTCTGAATGTGATACTGCTTCTTGCTCTGCTAAGAACTTTCAGGATTCAGTCTTAAAAATGATCAAGGCCATTTCCCATTGACCATAAAGCTATAGAGATATAAATTAAAAAGAAATTGAGAAATATAAGTAAAGTTAATTGTTATGATTTGGAAAGAGTCATTCTTAACTAGAAATTAATTTTATCAACCAGAAACCTGGTGCCTTTATCTGTACACACGGTATGAACATATTTCGGAGTTCTTTGTTGTTTAAGTTAGGGCCAAGTGCCTAGTTCAGACAAAGGCAAGGGCAAATAATAGTGTTGAAAGTCTACTTCAGACTTACTGTCTGAAATCTCTCACTTGCTTGTTCTGTGTGTATGCAAGAAAAGCCTTTAAGATGGAAGAACACTTAGCTGGGTGCTGGTGACTCACGCCTGTAATCCTAGCTATTCAGGAGGCTGAAACCTGAGGATCGTGGTTCAAAGACAGATGGGGGCAGGAAAGTCTGTGAGTCTCTTATCTCCAATAAACCACTCAGAAAATAGGAAGTGGCGCTGTGGCTCAAGTGGTAGAGCACTAGCCTTGAGCTGAAGAACTTAGAGACAGCACTCAGGTCTAGAATTCAAGCCCCACGACTGACACACACACACACACCACACACACACACACACACACACACACTCACACACACACTCAAAATGGCAGAACATCATAATGTGCAAATTCATGGCCCTGAGCCTTATTTGAAGGATAGACATCTAAGAAAGCAACAATAGTAACTGTAGCAAGAAAAAAAAAAAACTGTTTTAACTGATGGGATGAGATGTAGCTCAGTGACAAAGCACTTGCCTAGCAAGTGCATCATTCTTGGTTGGATCCCTAGTACCAAAAGAATAAAAATAAACAAATTAAAAACAAAAAATGCAGTTAAGGTGATGCATAGGTGTTAGAGAAGGTTTAATGTCTACCTTAATATAGTAATTAATAAAATACAAATTAATTCTTATATCTTAGGCTATTTGATCTTCCAGATATTAGATTCCTTTTGTAATATAACTATTTGTTATATTTGTTTTTGTTTCTGTTTATACTGTTAGTAGGGATTGAACGTGGGCTTGCATTTGCTCAGCAGGTACTTTGCCACTTGAGCTCTACCTGCATTGTTGACATAATTTTCACTGAGTGTTCCAACAAATGGGTTATTTTGGCTTTCTGGCACCCATCTTCAATGTAAGGATTGTTCTGATTATGCTGATAATTCAGAATAATGTCCTAATATCAAATTCATCACCAGGGCATTTTAAAATTAGCATATTTTCAGGCCTTCAGCATTATCACATGGACATTTTGGGAATCATTCTTCTGTCTTGAACATGTAGTATGTAGGCAAAGCTAGAGAGACTTTGAAATGTGTTAAAAGTCTGCTGAATATCTTCAGTGGAAATTAATACTGCAGGAACATTGCTTCAGGTCTGATTCATTCTATGATGTTTTTGCAGCTTCCATTGCCTTTACTTACAAGCTATAATTCTGCAAAAAACTGACACTAACCAGAAGCTTCTTGACTAGAGCTATATAAATTAAATTTTCCTGTGGAAATATAACTGCTTTCCTGCAACCACGCCACAGCTACTCTCTAAAGAATAGTTACTCTTATAAATTCATTGCAGCACGACTTACTGCTTATAAAGGGTTAGTTCTTTGAAATCTCCTTTGGATTAGCACATTTTATTGACTTCCTCACTAATGAAAAATAAAAAAATCTTTGATTCATGTATATATAGTAATCCTACAAAAGTCATGGTAGGCCTTCTCTTAAAATATGCCCTGTAACACGGAGATTTTCAATCCTATTTCAAAGTGGATGGCATAAATATGATCAATTTGTATAATTCAATTAGTTCCTCTGTGAAGGCCACCCATGCCTCTTTCTTGCTTCCTTCCTTTCTCTTCTATCTATCACCCTGAAGCAAATACCAAAGTACGTAGCAATTCATCATAGATATTTATTACAGCTCTTCAATGATAAGTACTCATTTTATATTGCTATAAAGTATGCATCACATTTACAGTTAATATTTCTGTAAAATAAATATCCAACATTCCAATTTCCAAAACAGAGTTTCATAGCAAAGTCATAAATGCATTACTTTTTTGTGATATTAAAAATCAATCAAGGAAGTGGCTCTGTAGCTCAAGTGGTAGAGCGCTCGCCTTGAGCTGAAGAGCTGAGGGACAGCGCCCAGGCCCAGAGTTCAAGCCCCATGACCGACAAAAAAAAAAAAAAAAGAAACAAAAATCAATCAAAACACAAGTGCATTTACCTGTTAAAGTACTTGGATACATATTTTACATCTCTTTTAAACAACCTTATTGTGCAAATATATGATTTACTGCACATTCTACGTGTACAACATCACCCATATGACCTCTTTCTATATATTTGTTTTTACCTGCAATTTATTTGTTTAGAATATTCAAGCTGTTTGTCTATTGGTTTTCCCAGATTGTGAGTTTGGCTGACTGCTGAAAGTGAGTTTTTAAATTCCAGGCCCAAACTCCAGGAGAACAATATGTCAAGAACAGCCAGTCAAACCTACATGAAACATGATGAAGGACAGAGCGAGGAGATCTATTACATGGCAGCCATCAGAAGATGGCACTTCAATCCATCTTTAGCCATTTTCAGAAGTACAGACAATGGTCTCATGTTCAACGGGGAGAACTGGCGTTGGGGGCACCATGCAAAGGGTGCATAATGATGAAATATTTCCAGTCACAGGTGTGGCCTGGTTGACTATTATCTCCATCTCTGTCTTTGAAGGAGTTCAGGAGAAATAGTCATCATTTCATCACTTTGAGGGGAATGAAGTCAATCACTGTTGCCTGGAATGTGTTCTGTAATTTCTGGCTGCTCTCCTCTTTCTGAGAGTTTCATCTTTGCCATAGAAAGACATTGCTCATCTGTGAGGCAGTTTGCCCATTATCGCAAGATGTGTACAGGTAAATCCTGTCCTTTGTCGAGGAGATTGCAAGGTGACTGCAGGAGCATACTGCTCAGATCAAAGGGCACAGATTCAAAGTGGGGAAATGGATGCTAAACTTCTATCCTGCTTTTAGATTATTCATGCATCTAGCAAACCAGTTCTTCAGTTGCCCATCACATTACTACTGTGGTGTCATATAACAAGCTTCTTGGTTTTGATCCAGCCTATAAATGGTATTTGGTGGCCAATACCTAGTTTTAGTCACTCATTACAGCCTACAAAATTGTGAACTTATAGGTTTGTTTTTTTTTCTGATCCTGGAAGTTGAACTCAGATTCTGATGCTGTCTTTGAACTTCTTTTGTTCAAAACTAGCTCCCTACCACTTGAGCCACAGCTCCACTTATGGATTTTTCTGTGAGTAATTGGAGGTAAAAGTCTCATGGACTTGTCTGCCTGGGCTGGCTTTGAACTATGATCCTAAGATCTCAGCCTCCTGAGTAACTAGGATTACAGGTGTGAGCCACTAGAGCCCTGCCTTATTTTCTTCTTATGAAATAGATAGAATATACTTATAATGAAGAAATGTAAGGGAACCCAAAAATACTATCCTAATGGAAACTTACATTAAATCTGTAACTTTTAATTTCAGCTATAGAAAAATTGATTTTAACTCTTCTAGTTTAATTTGTAAAATATTTGTGGCTGGGAGCCTGTACCTTAGGCCTGTAATCCTAGCTACTCAAGAGGCTGAGATCTGATGATCGTGGTTCGAAGCTAGTCAGGACAGGAAAGGCCCCATGAGACTTTTGTCTCCAATTAAATACTCAAAAACCAGAGGTGGTACCATGGCTCAAGTGGTAGAATGCTAACCTTGAGCATGGAGAAGCTCAGGGACAGCACCGAGGCCCTGAGTTCAGGGGTTGGAATTGGCAATAAAATAAAATAAAATAAAAATATTTGTGAATGCTATTTCCTTCAAATTGCAAAGATAACTGACTCAGCTTTAGCTCTTGAGGTATTTAGGCACTCTTGTGGCAATTCCTGAAGATGACAAGTCACAAGTGTTTCCACTAATGCCTGAACTTTGAAAGCAAACTGATTTAAGGAGTGTTGTAGTACCCAAGACAGGTTATGTCCATGGTTGTTACAGACCACACTGGGTCATTTTCAACCATGCCTTGGGATTCTTTCCTCTTTAAAAATTCCATTGTTCCTTGGGATTATTCCCACTCATGCCTATGTAGGATTGCTGGACCACAGCAATTTCTTTTTTTTTTAATTTAATTTTTTTTAATTGTGAAAATACTGTACAGAGGGGTTACAATTACATGGGCAAGATAATGAGTACATTTCTTATCAAGCATTGTAGCCTCCTCCTTTTTTTCCCCTTCACATCCCTTCCCATCCTCCCCCCACCCCCCCAATCCTCCCCGCCCCCTCCCAAAGTAGTAAAGTTCGTTTTCGACATAAGGACTTGTACATCTCATTGTTGCAATGGGTCCATCTGTATCCCTATTTAAACGACTTGTTTTTCCCCTTCCCCTCCACAAATTATACCAACATCAAATACAATGAAAGCAGGGGTTATACTGTGGGGGAGGGACATACAAAGCAACAAAGAAATTATAATGTGTTAGAAACAATCGCATGAAAGAAAAAAAATTAAATACATATCTTAGGGTTCATTTTCCTAACATCACCTTATCTGACCTTTTCTGCTTGACTCAGACATATACTAGATACAGCAAATTCAGCTTTCTTCCTAGAAACAGATTTAGTAGTAGCAAGCTCTGAGTAGCAAAGGGATGTCTCTTCTCTTTGTCCTTTAAGATGAGCTTTGTGTTGTTTGATAGTCAGCAGAACCAGTGAATATATTGACTAGGCACACACACATAGCCATATGCGCAGAAATTTGGAAACTATCAGAGATACTTAGGTGGATAACAACCTCTTCTTGGTCATGGCTTCCATGATCTTTGCCTTGCAAAGATCAAAGATATCCAGCTCTACCTGATAAAAGAATATTGCTGGGCACCTCGTGGTTCACATCTGTAATTTGAGCTACATAGGAGGCTGAGATCTGAGGATCACCGGATCAGACAGGGAAATCTGTGAGACTCTAATCTCCAATTAACTACCAGAAACCAGAAGTAGAGCTATGGTGGTAGAGTGCTAGCCTTGAGTGAAAAAGCTCAGGTACAGCACCCATGCCTTACGTTCAAGCCCCATCATCACCACCACTACAACCAACAATAACAACATTAGAAGAATACTATTTTTAAGGGGCTGAGATACAAGTTTATGACTGAGAAAATACATATCATCTGTGCCATAAACAGACTTGCAACTGTAATTTTCATGGACAAGAAACTAGTTTGGAAAGTTACTTTAGCAGAGGTTTTACAATGTAGTTTTATTTTTAATGTAAAATTAAGAATTAGAGTAGCAATTCTTAATAGGAGTTGCTTGGCTGACTCCCAGATATCACTGAAAATTTATAACATAATATGAGCTCTTACAGATTCTGTAAGCTCAGTTTCAGTAAGGCTGCTTGATGAAGGGTAGAAATTGCTATGAGATGATCTCAATTTTTATCCACCCACTTTTGCTGTCTGTAAACACAAATATAACCCAGAGACATCAAGAGAAAAAGGACTAGGAAAGGGAAAGATTAATGCATGGTATTAACTTCAGTGAGAAAGAATATTTTGCTTTTCATTATGCAAACAACCAGCATACATGTTCTTAAGTAATGGCTGGTTCTAGAAAGAATATGTTTCTTTCAGACCAAGAACCATATTTTTCTGTCATGCTGGCTCACCACACATTTAAAATTGACATACATTGGAGTATTTCAAATTTATATCTTCATTTAGGCTATTCATTTTAGTTGGTAAAAAATCATCATTATATTTCATTGGTATGGTAGATTTTAATTCATTTAACATTTTAATCTTTCATCAGTTTTTCATTTCAGGGGATTTCACAGCATATACAGGATTTGTATAAATTTGTGTGCAGTAAATTTATTCTTTTAACAGTTTTATTCTTTCATCAGAAATTCATTTAAATGGGTTCCACTATATATCATTTCCATTTCCCGTGCAGCTTTAGGTCAGTCTGTAATTGATGCAAAAGCAATGAAGTATTAAAAGAGATAAGAAATATCTAAAATTGGAAAGGATTCAAAAAGTGGGCCATTGTAAGGGCATTATACTCCTCAGATAAGGTGAGGAGGAAAGGATAATATAGTATTTTGATCTGAAGTTTTGTATGCTTTCTAATTTCAGTTCTCAACAAAGTACAGAAATAAAGATCTATTTCATCTAGGCTTGTGTCTTTAAAAGAAAATTAACTGCTTTAGTGCCCTAAAACAGCCCCCATATGGCCATATGAATGTACAGGCTTGTCTTCCCCATCCATTTGAATTAATGGCACAGCTTCCTTTGAGTGAACATTCTATCTCCTCCCTCCCGCCGACATTCATTAAATGACATCCAAGTGATAAACATTAATGTAATAAATATAGCAGCTATGGAAATAACCTGGGGAAGAGGCACATTCTATCATGTTTTCATATAGAAGTAGATGAAAATCACCAGTAGCGCATTAGAGTTGGCGACAGAAAACTGCAGTCGGAGGGATGCCTCTTCTGCAGAGCAGAGGGGCTGCGATCCCTTTGTGTGCTTTACAAAAGTGAAAGGTGCCCTTGAGAAAGTCCTCTTTGCTCTCCAGAGCTCTGCAAATGAAGTGGCTGCTGCTTATGATAAATACTGTATCTGGACATTGATGTGTTAGATTACTGAGTGAAAACTATGAGAGAAATGACAGGTGGAAATCAAACGTTGACCTTGTTAATGTTTCTCTGACGAAGAAAATGCCTCAAAACTGAAAGAGAAGAGGGGGAATGAAAAAGAAAAGGCAGGGAAAAGGAAAAATAACAATGAAAGAGAAAGGGATATACCGGTGATACTACCGTTGTTGCATGATTATACTGCTTTATGTGCTAGTTGGCTGCTTACAGTCTTCTCTGGCTTTTGGCAGGGCTGAACAGGACAATGTCTAATAAATTCTTGTTAAATTAAGTTTTACTAAATTGAAAGAAGAAATAATGAATATATGTTCACCTTCCCTCAAATTCTCCTAGTCCACAATAGTATAATCTGATGTTAGAAATATGAAATCAAGTTACTATTCCCTCTCTCCAATGTAGCTGGCTAGGGCATGTGGGGAGAATGTGAATCGGAGGGAAAAGGTATTCAAAATAAAAACCCAATTAATATTTAGAATAAGATTGACAATGGGTGGGGGAAGATTATGAATAGGGTTTTACAAAATTGATATTATGGTGAGCTCTGTAAGGCTATGGCTATTTAAGCATGGGAAGTCTAGTGCTGGTGCCATCTATAGGTCCAGACATACAGTCGTTTTTAATATAAGGACTTGAAAGTTAGGTGGGAACAATCATTGAGTTTCACTATATTCTGAGTATCTAACTTTGGCTCTAGAACTCAGTAGAACATCCTGAAATGGATGGAAATGTACGGAGTCTAGTGGAATCCTTCTACAGTATAAACTCTTCTACAGTGGAAGAAAGTGAAAAGTCAAGAGATAAGAATGCCATTCACTTTTTAACTCCTTAGGGATTAGGTAATACATCTGTGGATTGTGTGCTGTGAACCCTAGCTTTTCAAGTCCATTTGTGTAAACTCCCTGGACTTCCAAAGTGTCCTGTGTGTCCTAGGATTTTTTTTTTTACAGTTATGTGAGAATGTTTTACTTAAGGATAAATTTATTTGGATAAAAATGTGTCAACCTGTCAAACTACAATAAGGAAGGCGAATTTCACTGTGTGTGGGAGGGGCAATTTTATAATGTTTCAATTGATCCTGAATTTTCACATAGACCTTTATAACGGTGGAAGTTGACAACTGTTGAAAAGAGCAGAACCACAAGCCACATCATGGAATTGAGGGAGAAAATCATTATAAGTTGTCTTTCTGCTTCTCCCTCTCTTTTGCTATTTTTGTAATACATGAAAATTTTCTTTCCAATGCAAAAATTGTAGAGCAGACCCTTACTTATTCATTTGATCTCTTCTATCTGCATGCTTATGTAGGGTCTGGCTGCTCTTCAACCAGCAATTTCTCCCTAAAATTTCTAGTTTGTGCATGTGGGAGGTTTTCTAGTTAAAATTCACAGCAGAAAGATCTTCACTTAAGTAATCTGGATTGTAATAAGAAAAGTCTTCAAAACTGCTCTAGCATGTACATCACAAGTCGAAGATGCTTGCCCACCCATGTGCTGCACTATTCACAATAGCCACGTTATGGAGACAGCCCAGAGGCTCTATACTAGATGAGTGAATCAAAAAAATGTGGTATCTCTACTCATCGGAATTTTACCCAGCCATTAGGAAGATAATATATAATTTGCCGGGAAATGGATGGATCTAGAACAAATCTGTTAAGTGAGGTAAGCCAAGCTCAGAAAGTAATGGAACATGTTTTCTCTCATATGTGGAAACTAGATCTAAAGTATACCAGGACATGATACATAATACATGACTCTAGGCATTCACACACAATGAGACCAAAGGAATAGACTTTTAGGGAGAAACACAAAGATGCAATCTGTATGTGTGTCTGATCGTATATCAATATTAGTTAGTGACATGAACTCCAGGAAATAGAAACAAAAGGCCTTTTCCTTTATTGTTATTTCTGTTTTCTTTTGTCTTGTTTGTTCATTAATATGTCATCGGGGGCTAAGAGAGGGACAGGTGAACAAATGCAGCAGTGATACTCAGTAAACACTCTATTGAAAATAAACTTGTGGCTGGAGACTGGAGAAAAACCTGGAGACAGCAAGAAAGTTGGTGGGGAAAGGGAGCATTGTTCAAAAAGAAATGCATTCATTGCTCACTTATGTTACTGTAACTCCTCTCAGTACATTTCAAAATTAAAACCCAAACAAACAAAAGCCCTGTCCCATCAATTTTATGAAGACCGAGAACTCATCACGAATTAAGACCACTTCCACAACCATCTTCATTGCTGCCATTCTTCACCATGGTTAAGGTGAACAACCCAGGTGCCTCTCAATGGATTAATAAACCAAGAAAATGTGATATATATAAACAATAGAATTTTACTCATCCATTAAGAAGACTGATATCATTTGCAAAGAAAAAGACAGACCTGGGAAAAAATTATGTTAAGTGAAGTAAGTCAGTCTCAAAAAGAAAAAGGTTGCATGTTTTTTCTGATACATTGAAGCTAGGTCTAACTTATAAGTACACACATAATTTACAAGCAAACACATACACGGCTGTATGCAAGTGTACACAAACATGTTAACTGAAGTATGGTATTTCTAGTAGAGAATTTCAATGATATAATTTCTTATAAAAATTGACCGTCCAACAAAATGGTTGCCAGGAAAACAGCACTTGAAATGCATGGGAAGGAGGTATGGGACATAGAATAGATGAATGAAGACAGGAAGTAGGGGAGAATGCCATCATAATATTTAATATATAGCCAACAAAACTGTGAAAATTAAGGGGAGTGGATGTACTGTCTGAAATGTGGGAGAAAGAACAAAGGGGTGGTATTGATCAAGGAGCACTGTACTTATAAAATGATTTGTTGAATGCTGACCCCTTTGTACAACTATTAGTGATAATAAAATTATAATTTAATAAAGAGTATTTGACCATCATAGGTATGCTGGTAAATGTGTAAATAGATTTCTCTGCACTGTTAAAAAATCATGTTTGTATAATGCATAGCCATCATTCAACTTTTAGTCTGTGTATGCTGTTTTGAATTAAATTTCTTGTAGTTAGTATATATTTAGGCAATATTTTTTTCACTTAGTCTACTGAGCTTTGTTCCATTTAGTGAATGTGATATATCTAGATCATTTACATTGAAAGTAGCATAGGGCTCACACCTATCATAGTCTTCATTTTTTTATTCTATCTGTTTAAACATCTCTCCTTCTTGCCTTTCTATGAGTAACTGCTCTGTTTCTAGTGATTCCATTCTGATGTATTTATGCTATAGACTATATTTGCTATGGATTGACTTGTATTCCCTTTAATTCACATACAGAGCTTATCTCTAAAAATTTTGTATTTGGTGACAAGGTTTTGGGAGATAGTGGGATTTACAGAAGGACAGGAGGGTGACTTCTCATGATGGAATTAGTGTACTTGTAAGGAGGGACAGAGAAAGAACTCTTTCTCTCTCTACTCTGTTACAAAGAGGAGGACATACAAGAGAAGAAGCCTTAGGTTGAAATTCCCTAGCTATTCCCTTGACTTTGCAAGTCCCATCTTTCAGAATTTCAAGAAGTAAATTCATATTGCTTAAGCCATCTAGTCAATTCTTTTTTTTTTTTTGTCGGTCCCTGTGGGGCTTGAACTCTGGGATTGGGCGCTGTCCCTGCGCTCTTCAGTTCAAGGCTAGTGCTCTACCACTTGAGCCACAGTGCCACTTTCGGTTTTCTAGTGGGTTATTGGAGATAAGAATCTCACGGACTTTCCTGCCTGGCCTGGCTTTGAACCTTGATCCTCAGATCTCAGCCTCCTGATTAGCTAGGATTACAGGCGTGAGCCACCGGTGCCCTACTTCTTTTTTCTTATTATAGTTCTAGATGAGTAATAATTGTATCGTTTTCTTCATCATTGCTCCAGGAAAGTATAATATCTATGTAATTCTTACCACAGTGTTCTGTCAATTTTTAATAAAATGGGGACACCTTACTACTACTTCTGGTTGCTTATTCTCCCAATCTGAAAATAAAACTAAATCAATTATTATTTGCACATTTTTTTTATTGTGAGGATACCGTACAGGGGAGTTACAATTATATGGGCAAGATAACGAGTACATTTCTTATCAAGCATTGTTGCCTCCTCTTTGTTTCCCCTTCACATCCCTTCCCATCCCCCCCCCACCAAAGTTGTAAAGTTCGTTTTTCAACATAACAGCTTGTACATCTCATTGTTGCAATGGGTCCACCTGTATCTAGTTAAATGATTTGTTTTTTCCCTTCCCCTCCACAAATTATACCAACATCAAATACAGTGAAAGCAGGGGTTATACTGTGGGGGAGGGACATACAAAGCAACATAGAAATCATCTTATAAATATCTTAGAAACAATTGCATGAAAGAAAAAAACATTTGAATACTTATCTTGATCTTTGCACATTTTTTTAAATAACATACTTAATACTTGAAATATGATTTCAAAATTTCATATGAAAATAATCTTTTTTATTTTTCCCATTTCAGTTTTCACTATTCCTTTTTGGAGTTTCAAATGTGATTTTCCTATTTCTTTGCTGCTTTAAGAACTTTATTTAAATATCATTAAAAGCTAAGTCTGCTGATAAGATTACCAATGGAGCAGTTCCTTCTAGTCTTCATGGTTTCAGATAAAATTTGTCTTTGTAATTACTGTTTGCCAAAAGGTAATGCATTGTTTATCTCTAGTATCTATCAAGACATTTACTTCGTGTATTTCAGGATTTCAATTTAAATGTATTTTTTCATATAATGCATGAACTTCAAGGGTACTCAAAATTGCTTAATAAAGAATTTTTGTAATGTATTTTTTTTAGATGATGGAATACCTATTTATGTTAGCCTTGGCATGTGTTTTCTCTTCTTATTGAAAGTAGGCAGGTCATGCCCTTTTTATTTAGCAGTTTGTTTATTCTGGTTGACAATCTGTATGTATTTGTTTTGGACAACATGATGTCATTTTGAAATGCTCGCATATTGTAAAATACACTGAGCTAAGTGACATGCGTGCCTACTTTGCATACTTAGTTTTGTACAACTTGAAATCTATTCTTTTAGCAAATTGTAAAAATCCAATGCATGATTATTAATAGTCACAAGTTATGCAATTGATCTCTAGTTATTATTCCTATTTAACTGAAAATTGGTCTCATTTACTCAATGTCTTCTATATCCCTAGCTTCTGACGACCAAATATTTGATTCTCTATTTCTGTGAGTCACTTTATTTTATAACCGATTTTGACTAGATTTTGTAGTCTCTTTGCTTTGGTTTACTTGGTGGGGCTATATTTTTCTTGGGGATGTTGAATTTTCTGATATATATATATATATATATATATATATATATATATATATATATATATATATATATATATTGTGTGTGTGTGTGTGATGTGTTTATTTGTGGTAGGAATCATTTATTCATAGAGTGAAGACATTTGTAATGACAAGACTTTTATTTCTCAATAATGCCTTGACAAGGTGTCAGGATAGGTCTGGAGAAGGGAGGAAGGGAGGAGGGAAAGATTGCTGATTGTTAGCTAGCAAGACAAGTTGTAAAAGAAATCCACTTAACCATTTCATATTGTACCACTGGGCTAGGAGGTGGTAATCAGAAGATACTGGACTTGGTTATCCTTGAATTGATAGACTAGGGGAGTGGGAAGCCAGAGAATAACATGACTGCTGTATTGTCCCTACATTCCTAGGCTCTCTAGCCAATGCATCTTCTTTTCTTACCTTTTTATCATCTCTAATTATCCTTTTTTTATTTCTAGCACATAAAGTCATATTTTATTGAGGAAGAACAAAGACTGATAGACTTGTATTTTATTCATATAGCTGTTTTCCTTCTTCATTTTAAAGTGCTGTTGAATATATGTTTTGAATATATGTTCTGTTTTATTATAAATTCCTGTGCTTTAATATACTATTATGTTGAGTTAAATATTATCAATATATTTGTCAGAAAAGAGTTAAAGATATCATCAAAAATGTGTAATATTTGACACTCATTTTTTGCTTTATTTTACATGCTTCATTCCTTTACAAAAATCAATGAATAATCTTCATTTCCTATTGTTGAAAATGTGATATAGCAAAAGAAAAACAAGCATAAAGAGCATATTTTGAGCATTCATGAACTGTGAAACATTAAGACATAGTAGAAATAGAAAGACCATTTTTTTCCCATGCACTGCACTTTTGGCTTTGTGTGAATCCATGATTACATGATAAATGTCTTTGAACTTCAGTTAGCCAGCTGAAAGTAAAAAAGAAGTAATAACTTCAGGAAACAACAATGGTGGCACTATAGGGCAAGGAGAATAAAATGATCACTTTATAAATGATGCTGTTTCACTTGGATATCCAAAAAGCAAAATATATATATCTCAACTAATATTTCTCAATACATAAAACATTTTGTTATAGATGAAACACAAATTGCATATTGAAAGGTAGGACAACAAGTGTTTTAGAAACAGCATAGAAATATATCCTCAAATCTTAGATTAGGAGATGTTTTATAAAGAAGGCCTTAAATCAATAACTCTAAAAGAAAAAAGATAAATTTTACTGCATTCAGAGTATATGTTCATCAAAGGCACAATTTAATGAGTTAAAATCTCATGAATTGGGAAATATGCTTGAAAAGCAATACTTACAGATTGAAAATTACAAAGACATCAGATGAACAAATGAGGAGCACTCAGGAAAGAGGATGTCAAAATGACCTAAAAAATGAGTCATTAGTGAAATGCAAATTAGATCACAATTTGATACTACTAAATGCCCATCAGAAAGCTTAAATTAAAAGTAGATAACACCATTATCAGTAAGGAAATAGATCAACTAAAGCAGCATAAATAACTTCAAGGAGTGTGTACCAATGAACTACTTTGGAAAATATTTGACAGTATTAACTTCAGCTGATTATTTGTATACCCTATTATCAAAGAGTTGTGATCCTAGTGTTTATTCAATAGGAATATATATATATATATATATATATATATATATAAAATCTCTCTCTATATATATATATATCTATCTATCATCTCTATCTTTTTGTATGTATATAGAATCATTACTCATGATAACTCCAACCTGGAAACTATCCAAATATCTGGACCCATTGCAGCAATGAGATGTACAAGTCATTATGTAGAAAACGAACTTTACAACTTTGGTGGGGGGGGAGGAGGATTGTGGGGGGGGAGGGGGAGGATAGGAAAGGATGGGAAGGGAAAACAAAGGAGTAGGCTACAATGTTTGATAAGAAATGTACTCATTATCTTGCCCATGTAATTGTAACCCCTGTGTACAGTGTTTTCACAATAAAAAAAAACCAAAATAAAATAAAAATCAACATTATTTTAGATGGGATGAATAATCAATTTTAGTTGTTTATGAAAATTGTGTTTTCCTCTACATTTCTTTTACTCTATTTTTAATCCTTTCTTAGTGGTTGCCTTGAACAGTAAAAAAACATTCTGTCTGCTTCATTCTGATGTCATATTAAATTCCAATCATATTTAAAAGCCTTTCCCTTTGTGTAGCTATATATTTGTGGTATTATTGTTAAACAAATTGCATCTCATTATATTTATAGTTCTATTGTCATGCAAATGTATCTTATATACATTAGAAACACATTAGTAAAATTCTATTACTGCTTTTTGCCATTTTCTTTGAAATAAAATAGAAAAAATGTAAAAGAAAGTCTATATTGTCTTTTATATCTATCTACATATTTACCCTAATCAATGCTTTTTGTTTCTTCATGTATATTCAAGTAATTGTTACTTTATATCAACTCAAAGAACTTTGTTAGTTACCTTTTTGGCACTAGATGGATTTAAGTTTTTGTCTAGAAATGCCTTAATTTCTTACATACATTTGATTGATTGCTTTGTTGGATGTAGAATGATTACTTGACATTCTTTTCTCTCATTGAATATGCCCTCTCACTATCACCTGTCTTCCAGGGTTTCCGATAAAGAATTCAACTGTTAATTCTAATATAAAACTCTTGTACATGATGAGACATTTCTGTCTTCTGTCTTTCAACAATCTCTGTTTTCAACCAGTTCATTTTGACATCTTATATTGTCAATCATACTCATGTACACTTAACTGATTCTATTTTGGAACTGAAGTTTGTCACCAACTGAGTTTAGAGCCAACAATATTTTCATTACGGTGTTTTTCATTAAAGTCTCTTGAGTAGCAGTGTACACATATATCTAATATCTGTGCCTTCTCTCAGTGACATCTAAGTAGTACCTTGCCATCTGGCCACATCTGTTGCCTCAGAATGGAGGCCAATCTCTGATTTTCATCTGTGATCTGAGCTGTTTTCTTATGGGATTAGTGCAGCCTTTATCTGTATTCTTGTTTGAGTTTCAATTAGTGGTCCTCCAAAATATTCCCTGGCATTCTTGTAAAAGAATCAATTATTCTCATGGAAATAAATCTAATGATGTCTTACTTAGCTTTTTTGAAGATTGATGACTTGATTTTCTTCCAGTTCTTCCTTACATGGATGAAGACTAAATCAAGAGCTATGGGGACCACTGAAATCATTGAGATAACCATGCCAGTATAGAATCTAATTCACATGCTAAAAAGAATAGAATGTATCACAGGAAGAAGGAATCATGAAGAGAGGAGGGCAAGAATGGGGGTATTTAATAGTGGTCTTCATTGACTGGATTCTTTTCTTGTTATTTTACTGTGAAGTTCAATGTGGTCCTGTTCTGGCAAGCTGCTTTTGAAAATAACTATGATAAGTGACACACCCAAGTTTAAAATTAACCCTAGCATTTATACACAGAGTGATGGAATATGATAGTCACATGGGAGTGTGAGTATAACTGATTCACACAAATGGTAAAAAACAAGCAGGTTTTGATAAAGTTATTGCTATGCTTTGGTCCTAGACATTGACTTATAGAGCAAACAATTCTATGATTGTGTTTTCTTTAAATCACTTTTGTTAGTGAAATGATCTGAATGGCCAACCTTTTCCTTTCTTTCACAAAATTTCTACAACAAAACAAGACAAAACAAAACAAATAACCAGGCAACTGACTGAAAAAGAATGTATGAGAATCTCTCATCGATTTGACTCTTTTCAAGTTTTTTTTTGTATCATTTTAACTATTTGGTGGCTGTTTCTAGTCACCTGATAGGTCACATTTTCAACAATGTTAACAACTAAGCTAAAAAATTACTTAAAAATATGACAATAAGAGAACCAATACTAATACAGAGGAATAAACTGCAGTTATATTGTGCTATTTTAATAAATCCAGGATTGTCCCAGAAATAGATCCACTTGCTAATTATTGAGCATAATTATTGACTTGTTCTGTGAACTAGAATTGTTGTATGAAGGTTTAATAGATTTATGTCCTGGAAAATCATCTACTACTGCTACTTGAGTCTTCCCAACTTCCTGTGGTCAGTAAAATGTTGTTATTCAAACTATGAATATTAAGTAGATTGTGGTTGGTAATCTATATTATAAGATGATTAGAATGATTGCCTGTGACTGATTGCAATCAGTCATTACAAAAACTCCATCTTTACCATTTATCAAGTTGATGTCAGTCTTTTTATGAGATTAATGTTATATTTAAAAACACATCTTGGACCCATTGCAACAATGAGATGTACAAGTCATTATGTTGAAAAATGAACTTTACAACTTTGGGGGGGGATTGGGTGAGGGGATGTGGGGTGGGTGTCTGGAAAGGGATGGGAAGGGGAAACAAAGAGGAGGCAACAATGCTTGATAAGAAATGTACTCGTTATCTTGCCCATGTAATTGTAACTTCTCTGTATGGTATTCTCACAATAAAAAAAGACATAAAAACACATCTATTAAGGAACCCTTATTAATATATATTCCAGTCTTTCATCAGATTAATATTGATCACTGCATTAGTAAAGATGTGGATAAACTGAAGAGGAATTTAAAGAGAGCAATAATAATGATGAACGGGATGAAAACCGATCTTACATGTAAACACTAAAGATATGAGGTTCATTTAGTTTAGAGATGAGAAACCCTGGAGATGTCTTGATCACTACTTTAAAATTTTATGAAGGAATTTTAAGAATAGTACACCTGTTGCTGTTGTTTAGCTCTGTGCAGAACAAGATGAAGAAACAAATTTAACTCTTTATAATAATCTTTTACTTGCAGATGAAATGCTTAGCTATATATTAATGGAATCTATTTCTCATTATCTAAGTCACTCCCTGGCAATATTTGTACCCTTTGGGTTCTACATTAATTTTTTCAGGTCCCACTGGCACCGTTTTGTAACTGAGCAATAATACTATGTGCTAAAGAATATAGGGAAAGCTGATACTGGCTCACTGATCATTCTGATAGATCAAAATATTGTCTTCAGGATATCACTGGACATAGACTCTTGAAATGAATAAATAATAACATCATAGAAAGCATATTTTGTTTACTTTTTCAAACTTTACAGCATTGGACACATTTTTAGCTTTGTGATTAAATTTATTTATTCATTTTTAATTTTATTTTATCGTCAAGGTGATGTACAAAGCAGTTACAGTTACATATGTAAGGTAATGTGTACATTTTTTGTCAAACATTGTTACCTCCCTCATTTTTCTCCTGCTTTCCCTCCTCCCTAATTCTGCCTCCCCAATTTGTAAAGTTCATTTCCACCATAGTATCTACTGGTATCACTGTTGCATTGGTTTACCCATTTTCCTCTGTCTCACCATTTGTTTTTCCCCTTCCATTTCCTAATTCCTAATACCAAAGTCAAATATAGTGACAACAAAGGATAAACCATAGGGAAAAAAGAGAAAAAAACACAAGAAAAAGAAATTATTTTACATAGCACATTAAAAACAACAACAAAGAAAAACTTGTTTCCATATATTGGAGTTCATTTAGTTTAGCATCATCTTATATGGTCATATGTACATCACTATTGAGCTATTGTGATCCTCTTCTAGAACTATCCTAGACATCAACTAATTATTACAAAGGAGGAAAACTATAGCGCTGTGTTTCTTTGGGTCTGGCATTCTTCACTTAATATGATTTTTTCCCAAGTCTTTTCATTTCCTTATGAAGGGGCAATGTCATTCCTTCTGATGGAAGCATAGAATTATGTTGTGTATATACACCATTTATCTACTGAGGGGCATCTGGGTTGGTTCCATATCTTGGCTGTGGTAAATAATGCTGCAATGAACATGGTTGTGTTGGCAGCTTTAGTATGGCCTTTTTTGTGGTCAGTTGATAAATTTCCAGAAGTGGGATTGCTGGATCATAGGGGTTCTCTATGTTTAGTCTCTTGAGCAACCTCCATACTGCTTTCCAGGGTGGTTGAACAAGTTTACATTCCCACCAATAGTGTAGTAGTGTTCCCATTTGGCCACAACCCCTCCAGCATCTGTAGTTATTAGATAATGGCCATTCTAACTGGGGTGAGGTAGAATCTTAATGTAGTTTTTATTTGCATTTCTTTTAGGCTAGAGATGTTAAGCATTTCTTCATATTGGACAACTTCTTATCAATGAGAAAATAACATGGATTAAATCATCACATGTATTTCCTGAACACATGAGAAGCAGTATATTGGATATTATAGTTGATGGTGAGTGGATAGGAAGGAGAGGGAATTGATGAGCAAAAAGAATCCATTTATTCTTTTTTTAAATTGGCACATTAATAAATAAAAGCATGCAAGGGAAATTATTTATGTTGATAAGTCTAGGTTTTAGTCATTTTCAACATGAAATAAATTTGTGTAAATAAATTAAAGAACATTAATTCATAATTAGTTTAAAAGAAAACCAGTGTTTTATACACCATGCCTTCAAGTCTTTTCTAACAAACCCTAGGAACAGATTATAGTTGAACTAGCACAAAAATCAAATGCTATTGTGATTAAGATTATTATGGTTAACAGTAAATCCTCCTTGTGAATAGAGATAACACTACAATATTTAATATTATAAATCAACAATATATTTTCTCAGATAAAATAAATGTGACAGCCACTCACCATGCAAGAGGAAAATAGTCCTGTTGAATTATTTTTATATTTTCAATATAACTCAGTTTTTAAAGTTTTATTAATAAGTTTTTTATTGTGAAAATACCTTACAGAGGGGTTACAATTACATGAGCAAGGTAATGAGTACATTTCTTATCAAGCATTGTTGCCTCCTCCTTTGTTTTTCCCTTACCATCCCTGCCCTCCCATCTCCCTGACTACACTGCACTCCCCAAAGTTGTAAAGTTCGTTTTTTGACATAGCATCTTGTACATTTCATTAAAATATTGTTTAGAATCTTTTGCATTATGTCTTACACATCACTACTCTGGATGATCATTGTTTCCTCCTACATATGAATGAATGTAGGTGGTATTTGTAATTCCAGTGCTCTGCTTTGGGAGTTATACTTCAGGGCTGATATGCCATTTCAGTATGTCAGAGAAGTAGATCTCAGTTTGCTGCACTCAATTTCTTTCTGACAGAACAGAAATTTGATTTTTTATAATGAAGTGTAAATCACAGAGAATGATTGTCTATAAAAAGACTTTGGGAGAGAGTAGGTGTGTAAGTGTTTATATCAGTGGAACTGTAAGTTAAATCAGAACATCAGAATTAAGGACATCTTCTGAGGACTTCAGCCGACCTGTACATTCTCTCACTGTATTAAATATTCAGAGCATGCAAAATTAGCAGTCGTGTATGTCACAGTTGGATCAATTTTCTTATGATGGTAGTCAAGTGGGCGGTCTACCTGACAGAGGCATGGCATATTAAATGTAATAAAATGTACCATCCCTCTGTGACTTTCCACAAGAGACTAGGATGGGAGAATATTTTCACTTCCTACAACACTTGAACTTACTGACAGGGAGACATCATGGTGAGAACTCTGGGTGGGCAACCTGAAAAGGAGAGGATTATATAACAAAGCAGTCTTGTCTATTGAGGTGGAAAAGTCGCTCGTGCCTTAACTGATGAAAAAAATATTTGGTTCTCAGGACCTAGAATTGGTGCTTTGGGGTTCTTATGAACTTTCTATATAAATCTTCATATCTATTGATTTTTATTTAATATCTGAGAGGGTAACTAGACATAAAACGATTAAATGGGATGTATACCTACTTGCTGTTCTCATCCTACATCTTCCCTCAATTCCAGAGTCTCCCCCATTCCAAATATATGTTACCAGATAATCATTGTTCAGCATCTGCATGAGATCAGCACACATCTAACTATTCTTATCTTTGATCTACTACTGATTCAAACCAAAGCATTTATTCATAAAAATAAATGTGATATAATCATAGGTAGATGACAGCTATATAATTGTAAGAAGCCAGGTAAAATAGTATTCAAAGAATATAGTCTAGTATTCTGTACAAAGTCTGATCCACCCACATGAGAATGACGAATGGTAATACATATTTAGAAAGTTTTACTTACATAAAATGAAACATTCAAATATTTCAGAACTAGCCAGGTAACTGGATTCTATACCGAATGAAGGCATTTAGCAATATCCATTTGATGCATTTGGTATGCAACAATTATAAGGTGATATTCAATTCCTAATAAGTTGAACAATGTTTTCTTGCAAGGCAGGTATAGGTAGTAGAAAATCATATGCATTTTTCTCTTGTCATTTCATGTCTCACATTTGCAAATTATTTGTTCACAATTGTTAAGTTGTAAGAGTGCTAGTCTATCAGTAAAGATAGGCTAGGTGCGGTAGGTAATAATGAATCATGAAAATAAAAGAATCTTGTATCATATATTGGGCTTATATTACTACTTGGATGAATTTCAAGTCAATTGGCTTGGATGCTCTAGCTGCAGATTTATTTGACTCTTAAATAACAATTTGAGAAACTCTAATGTTGCTGACGAGGCTCCTAATGGTGATCTATAGGAAAAACCTATTTGTTTCTTTGTATTTGCTTGTTTGCACATCATTCTTTCTGGAAGATTAGTGCAGACGGAATTGTAAACCCACAGGGGAATGGTTTAAATACGATAATGCAGACATTAGAGAAAGATTAACAGTAATTTCACAAAGGTGGAAGGTAAGCTGCTCATTTTTATGAAATGGGACAAATGTGTTTGGAATGATTAACAAAATACAGTGTGAAAAACCTAGGAAAATATGGACACACAGTTCTGTTCAGCCAACAAGCCATAGGAGATATAAATGCAAATTCTCCCCAAATTCAAATACTTAACATTATTTAAATTTTGGCTGGCTTGAAGCCCACAACCAGCACAAGACATAAAAATTACAGTGCTTAAATGTTAGCCCTTCCACTCAGTTAAAAGCTGTTTATTGAGGCTTTTTAGAAAACACTGTACAAACCAGTAAAACACAAATATTTAACAATAGTTTTTCAAGAAAGCATAAACTTTCTTGTATAACTAGGAAGGCAGACAAATTTAAGTCCTAAAAGGTTCCATGAAAGACCATTTATTCAGTCATTTATTCATTCCAGACATATTTAACCTTTACTCCATTTGCAGTAGATATTGTCAGAAATAGGAAGGACTCTAGAATAAAATGTCCCACAGACATTAGAAAAGGATATATTTATTCAATATATTTATTACTTTCCAGAGAACCTTGTTTCTCCATCATTTAGGCCAAGTTGGTACCAGCCTTAATTTCAGTACAGCTGCTACTACAACTTTCTGAAATAACTTCTAGTACCAGCCAACCTGCTGTTACTCTTTGTTTCCTCAACCTATCATAGGTAGATGATCACTAAGTACTTCCTTGAAAGTATTGCTTTCGGAGTCCTTTCACTTAGCAGCCAACATGCTTAACCTTGCTTTATTGTGACCTCTTCTTGACCCCATAAATCAGAAGAACTCAGTGAGAGTACATTGGATCATTGGTAACATGAAGGATACAAGCTCTTGGGTTAGGATTGTTTTGGAACCTTAAATCCTTGCTAGTAAGAACTTCTGAAAAAAAGCAGTAGCTCAATTCTCACATCAGACTTAACCAATCAGATTCTGCATTCAAGAACCCATAGAGTCCAGGAAGCACTATTTTAAGCTATCTAAAGATAAATATAATACCAAAAAGCTGGTACTTGAAAGAGGTGGGGTAGGATTAAGGGGAAAAGGTAGAGAAATAGAGAAGAGGGGCACAATTCAGTCAAGAATCCAATGTATTTCCTACAAAATTAAAAAAGAGTGAAAGAAGGTGTAGGTAGGGGAGAAAGGGGTGAGAACGTTGAAAAGAGTGAGCAATTTCTATCCCTAAAGTTCAGTCTACAAGGTTGAGGTCACAGGTGAATTCAGGAATCTAAGTTATAATATTTTCTCTTAGATACCTTGGGACCTCATCGCCATTTTGGATTCTCTTTGCATTTCTCCCTAACTCATGGCTAGCTGCCACCTCTCAGTAAGCACAGGTAGACATATGAATTAAAAAACTATTGTAATACTACTGTATTTTAAAATGATTGGAACTATATGCCAGAGAATGGAATGGAGGGGAAAACAAAGATTCTGTCTTGACTAAATGCTACTCGGGCTTTCCTGATCTCTTTTTTAAAAGGCCTACGTTTCATATTTCCATCTTTGTCTCTGTATTACTTAATCTAAGCAAAAATTTTTCCATTCTGACCATCTGATCACTTTAATATTGGGCTCCTCATAATCTACCATCCCTCAGGTGATACCTGATGATCCGGTCTGCCTTCACAAGAATCTTGTTAGGTTAGCCAGAATCCTTGCTTGATGTTCTCTCCTAGCATTTTTCATTCATTGACCTCCTTCCAATTCTTTTGCTATACAATGCTACTTATGCTTGTATTTAGAATTAAGCCTGTCTCTCCCATTGCAAAACCTCACTGCAGGAGTTTCCTCCCATGCCATTTCTAGACAAATGTCATGTCATTGAATAATTTTTAAGTTGTTGTTGTAAAGATGATGATGTACAGAGGGGTTACAGTTACACGAGTCAGATAAAGAGTACCTTTCTTTTTGAACAATGTCACCCCTTCTCTTGCTCTCTCCTGATTTTTTCTAATATTTTTTAACAGTAGAAAAAATGTTTTCAAGTAGTGTTCAGATATCATCTTAATGATGAGGAAGACTGCAGAGTTCCCTGTATTCATTCAGTTTGGATAAAAATTAGCTGCATTTGGTAGAAATCCTTTTCTCTGTTCTAATGAGAAAGTAATTTTTATGGTCATAATATAAAAGGATCCAGTTGATTTCTTAGTATTATTTATAGCTGGTCTAAGAATCTATACTCTATGATAAATTTCAGAATCAATGCAACAGAGAAACCCAGAGTACTGAATATGAGTTGCTAAGCAGAGAAGTTAGACTGTAAGGCACTTTTAAGACTGGCCTATCACATAAGAGAATTATGTTCTAATTAATTTGTTATAATTAATTTGTTACTAATTTGTATACAGGGCCATTTATTTCCTGTATAGTATGATTTAAGGAACAGTTAGAAAGTGTCCCCCCCATCTCTCCTTCCCACCACTAGCTGCCATCATTAATGGTGTCCAAGATTCTTATCTTTTGAGGTGAGAAGTTTACTTTGTCAGGGAAATCACTGAAGAGGTTGAGATTTGCTTTCATCTAAAATTAAGAAATGTGAGAGTATAAGGAGCATGTTTCCTAGAACATGCTAATATGAGAACATCTAGTATGACTGTAGCTTAATGAAGGCTAATTCAGAGCTGTTGGAGTTTTAACATCCTCACAAAAATCAGAAGATTTTAAGCTACAGTTGTGATTCAGTAGGTTTGCATTGCAACCAAAAGCTCTGAATTTCTAGCTAGTCCTACCTGATAAAATATTGCAAATACTGCTTTTAAACAAAACGCCAAGACAGGAACAGTAAAACAAGCAGAAACAGTTATACAACACCCACACGCGGATGGGCTGAGATACAGGCTGGCTAATTTGGTGTGGAAGAGTGGAGAATTTTGACTTTATATCTTCATAACATAAGGGCACCCTCAACCCCATTCCTCTATATGGCAAAGAAAAACTAGTCCCTTGCAGAAGTGTTTTATTTCTGTGAGCATTTCTAACAAGTTATGTAAGGTGTACTTGGAATGCAAGTGTAGCAAATCTTTACTTCTTAGAGCATAAGAATCACCTTGTTGTGTTTGTAAATAAAATTGACTGGTATTGGTGGCTCAGGCCTGTAATCCTTACTACTCTGAAGGCTAAGATCTGAGAATATCAATTTGAAATCAGCCCAGGGAAACAAGTCTCTGAGACTTTTATCTCCAATTAACCACCAAAAACTTGGAAATGGAAATGTGGCTCAAGTGGTAGAGCACTAGCCTTTAGCACTAGCTCAGGGACAATTCCCAGGCCCTGAGTATAAGCCCCAAGACCCATATTAAAAAAAAGTGCACTAAAAATGTGCACTTATAATTTTTTAAGATATCTACATCCAACTGAATTTACTTTTTGTGAATAATCTGAATAATTGTTCACACTTTTAATTTTATATAGATATATCTTGATGGTGATTAGAAGAAAAAACCTTGCACATGACTGGATGTAATCCAAAGCATAAAGCTGCAGTGAATAAGGACATTAGACATGGGAGACAGAATACTTCAGGTACAATTATAAGATTGATTCTTGCAATATTTATCACTGTTCCTTCTTGCATAAAAATGGTGGTTTATTTTTAATGAAAGATTAAAATTTTACTAAACATTGGCATTTGCAGCAACAACAAGGAAAAGAAATGGAAATTTCATCCAGCCCTAGTCCAGGATTTTAAAAAAATCTCTTCTATTGCTTAAGTACAATTACTTTACCTGGGTCAGTTTATTTAGCTATTTAATGTTTTAAATAGATTAAAAATATGTGACTCTATACTATTACCTAGCTTTGAAATTAAAGCTAGGCTTCTGTTCCTACCATATAACAAGTTGCTGAACTTCTTTGATGGATACAATATGAAAAGAGGATTAAAACTACTTTTCCTACCCTGAACTTTGTTGGGGATAACAAAAATCTCCGTCTTTCAAGTAGCCTAGAGAGTTCTAAAGCATTAACAATTTATGCAACTTACATTTTATAAAAGCTAGGAAGTATATATATTTAATACTAATCACCAAATCCAACCATACTGCAAAAACTCTATTGCAAGTCTGATTGTCCTGCAAAATGAAAGAAATAGGGCATGCTCCTGGAAAAGCTGGTGTCTAAGAAAATTGACAATAAAAATCTCATCCAAAGGGGTTATAGTAGGTGTTTTGGGGGAAACACTATTTGACAAGAAAGGTACTATCTTTGATGTGTAAATACTTTCTAGTTTTTGAATTTGTCAGGACATAAGGCATTGGCTTTTGCAGTGAAAAAAAAAGTAGTTTAACAGCTGTTTCAGATGTTGATTGCAACGTTCCAGGAATTACTTCATAATTCCTTATCATTTGTCCAGAAGAACTGCTTTTAAGAGATGAGTTCAAACAAGACTCACAGTGCTGGCCTGAGGCGAAGTATCAAGAAGAAGACTTTGTTTTTATGTAACCTGCAATACCTTCCCACCATCTCTCAGTTCTCTGCTCTTTATCTAGTCCACTGTGTATGCCTTGGCAGGGTTTGGGGAGAGGGGAAGGAAAGGGAAATCTATTTATGTTCCTTTCTTGCAAAAATCTAAAAGGGTAGGAAAAGCTATTTTTGAATACATCCATACAGAATATATAACAGAAAAAAGTAACATTAAGCAAGCTGAATCTCTATCTTTCCTCTATGCCTACATTTTTTTGAAATCTTTAAAATATCAAAAGGTATTTAAAAAGCAAAGAACAGCCATGTAAATAATAAAACAGTCCAGAGTAAGCTGACAGTCAGATGAAATAGCCATTTCACTCTCTTCTTTTAGTTGTTTTTGAAAAACAAAGAAAGAATTGACGTTGGAATTCCATATGCATGAGAAGAAATAAATTTGATCGTTTGTAATGGTTATCTCTGGCCTCATTTTCCTTTCTTTGGGAAATTATTTTTCCTTCCTCCATCTGACTTTTGTGGAATATATAACCTGAGACCCAGTTCTTTCTGACCACAGGGCTGCCATATATCCTACATTAGACCAGTACTGGAACCCTAATGAGAAATTGATTTTTAGGTTTTGCTAGATAGGGATGAGAAGTGGTAGGAATTGAGTCCTCAGATGTCAAAGTACTGAAGACACTTATGTGGGATAATACTATTGAATTTTTAAAGATAGTCTGCTTCTTATACTTCTGGAACTGTAATGGTTCCTTTCTGTTTTTGACACTACAAGCTATTCAAGAACAGCTGAAGCCAACATGATTCCTTTGCACTAGACAGTTCTGAAATCCAGTAAATCTAACTTAGCAAATATTGATTATTTGTGATTTTAGAAAATAAAATTGTTGATTAATTGCTTATCTGAGCTCATTTAAAAGTCCTAGGCTTGCTATGATCATTAGTCTAAAACAATTATAATAAAATAATATAAATTACCATAAGTTATACAAAAATTTTGCTCAAATACTTTCCTGTTTTGAGGGCTTATTTTAAAATCACTTTAGCCATGCCACAAAACCTTATATTCATCCACTTTTGAGACTGACACTTGAGTCTTCAGATATCCTACTAACATGCTTTCAAGTTGTTGAGTTCATTTAGGGCAGTAGATCTTAGCAACAGAGATTTGCTTAATCAACAGCTATTTTTTTTCCTAAATTGTATTTCAAAAAGCCAAAACTGAACAGCCAAGAGATTCTTTATTGTGGTTTTTTGTGTGTGTGTGAATCAGGCAAAATTAAAATCTGCTGCTGGCAAGTAAAAATTGTTAATTGTATCACAACTTATCATACATGCTTCAAGCAATGTCAGAAATTAGACCATAAATTTTTGGAAGGCAGAAAATTTGTCACATTGGGAACTAATTTTAAAAAAAACAGAGCATAAAGAAACTAACATACTTAGTATTTTGTGTTATCCCTTCATTTTGTTGTTCACATATTGTGTTAACATATCTCAAGTATGCATGCCAATCACCATGTAATATGTAATTAGATTTTAACATAGTAATTTTGAGAAAATGCATACATTCGGTCTGTCTATAACACCAGTTGATCAAGTATCCCTAAGATCATATACCTCAAGTTTTGCTTTAAGGATAGATCCCACTACAAGATAGACTTTTTAATCATTCAGTGTGTTTACTTATAGATTTATAGGCACATTCTAACTACCACAAATGAGGGAAATCATGCAACTTATGTTTCTTTGGAACTGGCTTACTTCCATTAATATATTTTTTCCAAGTCTTTCCTTTTCCTTATAAGTGGTACAATATCATTCATTCTGATGGATGAGTAGACTTCCATTGTGTATTTATACTACATTTTCTTGATCCATTCATCCAATGAGGGGTATTTGGGTAGATTACATATCTTGGCTATGGTAAACAATGCTGCAATAAACATGGGTGTGTTGATCACTTAAATGGGGAGCTGTTTGTGTTCTGTTGGGTAAATGCCAAGGAATGGCATTTATGGGTCATAGGGAAGCTCTATGTTCAGTCTTTTGGGGAACCTCCACATTGCTTTTCAGAGTGGCTGAACAAGTTTACATTTCCAACAAGAGTGTAATAGTGTTCTGTTTTGACCACATCCTCGCTAGCATCTGTCATTGTGAGCTTGTTTTCTTTCTTTTTCTCTTTTTCTTTCTTTTTTCTTTTCTCTCTTTCTCTCCTCTCTCTTTCTCTCCTTTCTTTCTTTCTTTCTTTCTTTCTTTCTTTCTTTCTTTCTTTCTTTCTTTCTTTCTTTCTTCCTTCTCTCTCTCTCTCTCTCTCTCTCTCTCTCTCTCTCTCTCTCTCTCTCTCTCTCTCTCTCTCTCTCTCCTTTCTTTCTTTCTTGTCAGTTGTGATGCTTGAACGCTGGGCCTGGGCACTGTCCCTCAGCTCTTCAGGTCAAGGTGAGCTCTCTACCACTTGAGCCACAGTGCCACTTCTGGTTTTCTGGTGATTAATTGGAGATACGAATCTCACAGACTTTCCTGCCTGAGCTGGCTTTGAACTGGGATCCTCAGATCTCAGCCTTCTGAGTAGGTAGGATTATAGGCTTGAGTCACCAGTACCCAGTGATTAGTTTTCTTAATAATGTCCATTTTAAATGGGGGAGGTGGAATCGCAATGTTATTATGATTTGCATTTCTTTTATGGTCAGAGTTGCTGAACATTTCTTCATGTATCATTGGTCATTCTTACTTCTTCCTCTGAGAAGTCAAATTATTATAGTTCTCTAGACATTCATACATTGAGACCAAAGGAGGATATGCCTAGGAGCAGATCACAAAGTCTAAATTCTATCTGCACATGATCATATAAAATCATATTGTCTGAAACGAACTGCAATAAAAGGAAACAAGAGACTTTTTTAAAGTTGCTGCTGTTGCTGTTCTTGTTTTCCTTTTATCTTGTTCATTCTTTGAGATGGTAAAAGGAGCACAGAAAAGGTGGAAGAAAAGTTGAACAAATACAACAGTAGTAGTCACGGAATACCGTACGGAAAATGAACTGTGCAACTTGTGTGTAGAAACGGGAAGGAAAAGCTTGGAGAGACTGAGTGAAGGGGGAGTCATGGTTCAAAAAGAATTGTACTCATTACCTGACTCATGTAACATGAACACCTCTGCAATAATGTTAAAATTTTAAGAAAAGATACCCTTCTAAGGAAACTATGTTGTCTTTATTGTGTCATGAAAAAAAGCAGTTCCTAGAATTGTGTGAAATATAACTTTTGGTGAAGGGGCAGTGGATTAAGCACAACTAGCAAAATTAAGCATTTGTTTTTGCTTATCAAGTTGCTAAGGCAGTGCGCATCATATTGTAATCAAATACCTCTACTGAAGGAATCATGGCGGTCTCAATAGTGTGGCTGTATACTTTGATAAATCCAGGGATATGGCAATCACAGGAAATCACAGTTAGCTCATGTTGAGGAATTTACTCACTACATGTCCAGCCAACATGTACATAGACAGTATGTATTGAGATAGCTGGACCACTTATTCATGGCTGCTGTCTCTTCTGATGAGTTGTTATGTCTGTTTTGATTGGTACATATACATATTCTTCATGTAGCTACATATTTGCATTATTGTTCGTACTCATATCCAGAGATGTCAACTACTTTTTTGAGATGTGCTTGAAGCTTGGCTTTGAAATCTGTAATGAATTCTAATATATTCTTCCATGGTTAACATGGTTAATCTCCTCACCAATTCCTTAACATCTCAAAGACAGACTGTTTGGGCCAAAATTATTGCTTATTCTAAAGCACATAAACCTGATCAGTCATCCATAAGGGCATTTGTATTTCTTCTTGGGAATTGTATTTCTTATCATCATTGATTACATTGGCCTAGGGCCAATCTACTCTGTGCCATTAGACAGAATTAAATATTAGTTTTGGTTGAAACCTTGGCACATAACTTATGATATCCTGGACAGTTTTAATTCAGTACTTAAAGCTAATCAATTGGAAAACACTGCTTCAGTATCTAATATATGTAAAGTGCCATATAAAATGGCCAAAGGGAGATACAAGAATTTCAATAATTATCTCTTCCTTCTAAATATATGTAATCTCAGCTCAGGGCTGGTAGACATTATTTATATAGTTCTAGAGAAGTACCTTAACCTACTTTCCACATTTACTTTCTTTAGACTGCCTTCATATAAGATTTTTTAAATACTCCTTCATATGATATACTCAAAAATTTATCTGTAGTGATTATCAGTAGTATTGCGAAGGGAAGATGCTAAAGTACAGCACATATAGTAAATAATACCACCCAATATATATGAAAAAGCATTGTACAATTTTTACATGCCCAGAATATAGTACTAAGAGATCTGGGGAGTTAGCCATTCTGGGATGGATAAATAAAGAGAAGAATTCAGGAACAAGTATAATTAGAATTGGATACTCCATTAGGGTTAAAAGTGAGTAGCATGTTCAATGCCAAAGGCTGAGACTATGGAAGTTAAGCTGGAATACCTAGGGCAGGTGTTGCATGGGGTTAAGATTGGGGATTCAGAAATTTTGGTCAAATCCAGAAAGAGCTTACAACTCCTGCCCTGCCCATGAAAGAAGATAGTAGTGATAAAATCTTGCTTATAACAATAATGTAATGAAAACACAACATATTTTTATGAGCTAAATTGTGAAAGGAGACATGGAGGGAAAAGGCGGAGAATGAAAATTGTGCTGACCAAAGCCAGGGTTTATTCATGATATGACTGTGGTTAGTATCTATTTGTTGAACATCAATATTTTTCTCCTTCCAGTCATTTCTCTTGGGATGAATATATATGACACAGTCAAAATAAGTATTCAAAATAACTTGCCCTTTCAATTGAAAAAGAAATCTTTTTTTTTCTTTTGGGGTTGGATCTCAGTATAATAGGTCTAACTGAACTCATAATCCTCTTACCTCAATCTCCAAAGAACTGGGATTAAAGGCATGCATCACTACTCCTTGCTTAATTTTTTAAAAACAAGGTTAATAAAATATTACACATGTGAAGAATCATTTTTGATCTCTGCTTTCAATTTAATGCTTGATTTTCATTTATTTGTGACTAAACTCTATTTATTAGCAAGAATACGATTCTAAGTAACTCCTTAAAATTTACCATAGTTTAAAGAAAATCATTTACTGAGTCCACTAATTAAAAGAAAAATGTGACAACAATGACAGTAATGTAAAAATAAAACAATGTACTTTGGTTATACTTAAAATGATTATAAGCTATGTAGAAATGAAGGTGTTAAGTTCTGTCTTCAGATCTATTTTTATGTTACTATACACAAAGTAATGCCACCACTGAATTATAGGTGTGAGAGCCATTATCTCCCAGGAACACCTTGAGCAAGAGATATCTAATCTCAATAATGTGACTTCCTGTGTTGAATAAATTCCCCATGTTCAGTACTTATTCTTTTCTTAGTAGAAAATGTCTTATCCTTCCTCTCATTCACCTCTTCTAATCTGAAAAAGAAAAGAATCTCAAAGAAATTTGCATTTTTACTAAGCAGAATTGATTTTGTTTCTTTCTACTTAGTATTCTTCATCAGATTGCTTTTGTGAATATGTTATGTAATGGATGAATACACTCAAAGATTCACTTTAATCTATAAATTATTTTTATTTATTTTGATTTCACTCTCCTTTATTATACTGAGTATATGCTTATTACAAAAGCAATTAGCCTAATAAACCTAGTTTGATCAACACACTTCTGAAACAGTATGTGGAAAATGCCTAAGTAAACAGTTAAGGAGGATTTTGAAGAGCTAAGGAGTTTTGTACTCTTTCTTGCAGAGGACTTACAGTAAAGCAAGAAGCAACTTCCAAAAGCTTTACTTTTCTTTAAAGAAAAGTAAAAAAAGTTCTACATAGTTTCAGCTAGTCCTATTCTAACAATTCTGTTTAGCTTGGCCTTTGCAGGAAGGTTTCTGAATATATGTGCTTATTTTACCATTAGTTATGCATGTTCTTCCTTATAATCACATTAGATATGGTTAATGTATTATATAAAATGATGTTTGAGCAACCAAGAACAAATAGAGAATAATTGTTTTTCTGTAAATTTGATTTAGTATGGCCTTTTATGGTTTCATTCAAGCTCCTGCCCAACAAAACATCTTCAATGGCACAGAAATAAATTTTGATTAAAGAAAGAAGAAAAATAAAATTGTAATTCAGATTGGTGATCCCAATCAGTCAATATTTGGCTTGCTGAGTGATTATAAAGTTTGATTTCTATTTTAAATGTTTATATACTGTTATGGAAATCATCACACGAAGTAGTAATAATGTAAGAAGATAAATGAGCTCCCCTATGACCCAGCAATCCCACTTTTGGGCATTTACCCAAATGATCACAAACAAGACCACACTAAAGCTACCAGCACACCTATATTTATTGCAGCATTATTTACCATAGCTAAGATATGGAACCAACCTAGATGCCCCTCAGTAGATGAATGGATCAAGAAAATGTGGTATATATACACAATGGAATTCTATGCTTCCATCAGAAAGAATGACATTGCCCCATTTGTTAGGAAATGGAAAGACTTGGAAAAAATTATATTGAATGAAGTAAGCCAGGCCCAAAGAAACATAGGTCCCATGGTTTCCCTTATTTGCAATAACTAGTATATGTCTGAGTCAAGCAGAAAAGATCAGATAAGTTGATGTTAGGGAAATGAACCCCAAGATAAGTATTCAAATGTTTTTTTCTCTCATGTGATTGTTTCTAACATATTTATAGGATGATTTCTTTATTGCTTTGTCTGTCCCTCCCCCATGGTATAACCCCTGCTTTCACTGTATTTGATGTTGGTATAATTTTTGGAGGGAAAGGGAGAAAACAAATCATTTAAATAGGGATACAGGTGGACCCATTGCAACAATGAGATGTACAAGTCATTATGTCGAAAAACGAACTTTACAACTTTGGGGGGGGACCAAATGGAGGGGTGGGGAGGGGAAATGGGAAGGAATAGGAAAGGGAAACAAAGGAGGAGGCAGCAATGCTTGATAAGAAATGTACTCATTATCTTGCCCATGTAATTATAACCCCTCTGTACGGTATTTTCACAATAAAAAAAGAAGATAGATATTACTAAGATTTATGATTGTTTTAGGTATAAGTTTTCCCCCTATGAAGCATTTTGTTTTGGTCGGTGGTGGGGCTTGAACTCTGGGCTTGGATGCTGTCCCTGCACTCTTCAGCCCAAAGCGAGCGATCTACCACTTGAGCTACAGCACCACTTCCTAGGTATAAGTTTTATAAGGTTTATATATCCAATAGACTAGATATAAAATTAACCCATTTGAAAAAAATCTATCTTCAAATATCCATAAAGTCATAATTTGGGAGCTAGAAGTGATATCAATATTATTTATTCTAACTCTGTATTGCAAAAAAAAGAACTACAGAAATAATTAGCACTGAACTAGCATTAAAGGCAAGGCTAGACTCACATTGCCAATAAAGTGTATAGTGAATATTATTTCCATGTAATTAGTATCAAAATATTATCCTCCTATGACACAAATTTTCTTAACAAACCCAACATTACAAAATGTTAAACCTGTAATATGGATGAGCACTGACTGACCAGAAAGAACTATTGCTTAGATTCCCTGCTGCTCAATATGGAAATGTCAACATTGCTTGGTTCCTGATATGGTGTTCTTCGATTAATAATATACCTGAGAACTATGCTTCTCTTATTTACAGTGCCATGCTAATATGGCAAGTTTGAAGTGGGTCAGATCTGACCTCAGATGTTTGTCTCCCATAGAAGAGTCAGCCTGTTTCTAGGTATTTTATTTTTTTCCTACCTAATTGATGTGCGCTGCACCTGGCACTATATTATTACTTCATGCAATTTGGACCCACAGGCTATTTCAGCTTATAAAGGTCATGTTTTATTTTAGCTGGTTTCAGCTAATTCACTGTCATCAGAAAATTAATTAGAGAGCAGATTCACCTAAGAGTCTGTCAACACCATGACCAACCTTCCAGTTGATAAATATAAACTAGTGAAAATTGGTTCTGTCGGTTGTTTGTTGTTGTTTTGTTGTTTTTGAACAATTCACTCATTTATCAAATCACCTTTCAATAATTCATTAATTGAGTTGTTAATGAGAAAAAAGATATAATATAAAGGACTAGCATGTAGAATTCCATCAGCATTTGGATTCTTGGATCAGAAATATTCATTAGATAAACACCTTCTTGTGAATGACCCCTAGAAATTTCTATAGTCGCCTGCTGATAATTTGATTTAAATCACGTTTCTTCAATCTGTTGGTGAGTACCATATGCCACTTAGAATAGAATGAAGAAATATATTTTGATGAGACATTATATGTATTTCTTCCAGCCTGCCATACATATTTGAACTTGTTGTGTCAAAGCCTTTCTTACTCGGCCCCTATACTTTTTAATTGAAGCCACATAATTGATATAAAATTGTAAAGACAAACTTGAATCTGATTTTTTAAAATAGAAAACAGCTTAAAAAGCGATAGCTGTTAAAATGTCCCATGTAATATGAAGGGGCATGAGGGGAAGAAAGCCAGATTTAATTGGAGAATTCAGGAAGAAACATTGCTGAGAGAGATTAATCAAATGAGAGTTGTCAGAGAAGTCACAGAATTGGATGATTCACTCGTTGAAATGAATAAAAGCAAGCAAGCAAGGAGGGTGGAGTGTGATGCCGTAGAAGGAAGCACATATGTGGTGCTTGTCAAATGTCAAACCTAATTAGAGAAGTTGTCCAAAACATCGCTAATGAGCTGGAAACAATGTGCAACTCACCTGCTTTGAGGCTTTTCTGCACAAATTCAAACTCAGGCCAGGTTGCTCAATGGGTCTTCTGAGAAATTACAAATACTGGAGTGAATCTTAGCCAAGGGGAGCTGTGTTAACTGACTTTTTCCTGATTGCATCATAATGTTATCCTGAATTGGGTTCATTTATAAGTCACCACAAATAATTTTTACCGAAGACATTAGGATTAGGAAAAAACAAAACAATAAAAACAACAACAATAACAACAACAAACAACCCAATGTTCGTTTTAGAGTCCTCAGTATCAAACAAGGCTGGGGGCCAGACAGCAAAGAGCAGGGAAGGATGTGATGGAAATCTATGTTCCTCTGCCAAAGGAGCTAACTACACCAAGCAACCTAAGCCATCTGTATATGCAGAATGACCTTGGCAGAAGTGGAACACACTATTTGTTTCTATGGAAGAAGAGTATTTATTTTTAAAGTCAGGTGACATAGTCTACTTCAGGGAGGTTGTTACTTCTGCCAAGACCTCCCAGGCATTGATGAACTGCTATAAACTTCACGTTTTTGATCTAAGTTTGTCCTCCATGAATGCTTTAAAATTAGTTGACTAAAGTTAGCAGACATCAACGCCCCCTCCCTTCTTTTTTCCTTTTCTTCGGCCAATTACAAAGCACAAGGAATAATGTTTTACAATCATTCTTTTGATTATGTCACTGTCTTTAAATGACTTTTGAATCCACATCAAAGCACGGTGTTCCCTCTCCCTTTGTCCAGCTTGTTCCTTGCTGTTCTTAGCTTGTGTTGCACACTGCCCTCTCTTACATCTGCAGTGGGGATACATAAACTATTTGTCATCTTGCTCTACTTACTATTTTCCTCCTTTAAAATTTGATACCTTCCTTACTTAAAAAACAAAATCTCCTATACCTTTTTCCATTAAACAGGGTCATTTACTTTATTCAATCTCTGTTTACGTTTTAGAGCTTTCCTATAACTGTGAATACCTATTTCCGATTCATTTGTTAATCCATATGCATTTATAGTGTTCTTTTTTACCCATCAATAGTTTGTAAGTTTCTTAAGAACTTCTCTGTTCTCTGTCTTTGTCTGTGGTTATGATAATATTAAGCTTATCATTGTCAGTTGATTATGGTTCTTTTTACAGAGCAGTGAATATCACGCTTCTTTGATCTTCTTCACTCAAGATGGGGCAGATTGCATATTGCTTTGTTCAAAGATTAATCATTTCCATTTTCTTATTTCTTGAGGTTTCTAGCTCAAGTCTTAACATATTTTCTTTGAAATAGCAGTAGCATATTACAATGAATGGCTTCAAGCAGGCCAGAGTCCACTTTGGAAAACAGAGAGAGTATAAAGAAAATAGTAAATCCTCAGTTCCTTTGATTTCCACATACTCAAGAGTTACATGACTGTAGTTAGGCACAGAATGTTAGATCATTACATACAGTCAGTGGCTGGTATGCCTGTTGTTTTTTTCTGTTTATACTTTAAGTCCTAGAAATACCATTTTCCTGATGATTAGATTATACGGTCCAATACTAAGTGTGATGGCATGAATGCAGTATCTCTTAATGACTTGATAATAATTAAACCTCTAAGTTTATTTTCTTTAATAAATGTTTCTGAAGGGCAAAAATTGTACATGATGCCATTTTCCACGTAGGCCTCAGATTTGAGTTTGAGCCATGTCCTTGTCTCTGTAAGAGCCAATACACTGGCAAAAATGCTCTGCAAGCAGAGCCTTGTAAACCTTGAAGCCACTGAAGGTGAGTAGACTTGAAAAGGTGCTGTGGACATGTTCAATGTCACTTCTTTTTAGAATGCCTCACATTGACCCCAAACAACCTTTCCATGGACGCCTGTTCTCCAAGACTAAGATTACTCACATAATTGCTCTGCAATCACCCTGTCTCCCATGATGTGAGATCATTGTACCAATTCAAAACACTTGGGAACCAACAACAACAAAAAATAGACGAGGATACATTGACTAAGCCTCTAGTCCAAGAGGCCAAAAATCTTCCATTGTGCTGAAAATACTACTTCGTACTCTTCAATATTTCTCTCTACAACTTCCTCCAATCAATTCTCAGTTACAAAAATAACCAATAATTGAGAAGGAAATAGGCTGTTGTTTCGCTTGGTGAGAATACTGCTCATTTTCTTTCATTCTTTGAACCAAAACCAAAACCCCCAAACAAAACAGGGCTTAATGAGGCCACGTAGGTGGGAGAAAGTTTAGGTAAGATAAAAGAAAAAAGAGAGATGACAAATTAATATGAGTTTATTGTTTATTTTTCTAATTTGAACATTATGTAATACAACCTTGCCCAGAATCAGGAAGATCTTGTTAAAAATACCTCATAGGACTGCAGGGTCAGCTAACTCTCATGATTGTAAAAGCTCTCTCCCAAGGGATTCTCATGTTCAGTAGAATTTAAGGGCCACTGACAAATAGTAAATCAAAAACATTCACTAGCTCCAGGTGCTGTTGGTTCATACCTCTAATCCTAGCTACTCAGGTGGCTGAGATCTGATGATCACAGTTCCAAGCCAGTGGTGAAGGGGAGGTGGGAGGGTCCCTGTGAGACTCTTACCTCCAATTAACCACTCAAAAACTAGAAGTGGATCTGTGGCTCAAAGGGACAGAGCGTTAACCTTGAGGAAAAGAACTCAAGGACAGTTTCCAGACTCTGAGTTTAAGTCCCACAACTGCCCCAAACAAACAAACCAAAAACCCAACCAACCAAACCAAAAATAAATTCAGTAAATGCTATATACTGTGCTAGATGCTAAAATACTAGAGCAAGTAAAACAGACCCATTTCAGAATCCCCAGTGGCAAAATTATAACAATACAGTAAATGAACGCAGTTATGTACTATTAAAGATGTTACACAAGTTCTAAAATCTAGTACTCAGCTCTCAAGTAGGTTACTGTTATCTTCTTTACATGGAAATGCAATTTTCTGACCAATTAAATGAAGGTAAATAATTTAACTCAGTCACAATGTTCTTAATTCAATCTCTTTGTTGTTGTAGTTAGAGCTTTAAGAAATTACTTGCATAAGCCAACCTGAGGTATTTTAGCAGAAAAGATAGACAAAGTTTCGTCTTTTAGTCTCACTTCTCTGTTTTTTCTTCCTCAGCTCCTCCGTAGTATTTCTTCAGAGGACTTCTGACCTCACAGAACCCCTCCTAAATTCCTGTCAAAACTCCCTTAGTGATATGGATAAAATGTTAAATAGTCAAACGAATAGAGCCTGAACAAGGACTCATACTGCATTAGTTATTTGGTTTTGAGCAAATGCCTTGAGCTTTCAGTTTCCTTATTTGTAAAAGTAAAGGGTAACATTATAATAGCTCTGCTGTTGTTCTGGGATTCATTGGGTTCTCTGTGCATTGGCTTTTAGACCCCATGAATAGAAGTCTTAGATAAGTTGTTCCTGATTATTTGAGCAGAGGTCTGAGTAGCACGTCATAGATAATTAGGAGTTCAAGTACAGGAGTTGAATCCATCCAGACTTAGTTCTTTTTCCTTATTTTTGAAATATAGATAGTAAAGATAATTGTAATTTTCTCAAAGTGTATTATTGGCATTTCCAAGTGAGTTGGACAGATGTGTGGAAGTCACATGAAATTGCATAAGTGTTCTTTTATTCACTACAAAACGAATATTATATTCAATGCGCCACTTTGCTAACCAAAGTTGGATTTAAAATCTGTGTAGTAGCCCCTTATAGAAAAACAAAAGGATGAGACATCAGCATCTCAAAACAGGAGATGCTGTCATTCCACATCCTCTTTCTTACATGTTCTTATCATACTTCATGGAGAAATTATAAGTCATTTTTTTTTCTGTAGTTTACCTGACTTGGGTTTCTGTTGAGCTGGAGAAAAAAATTCATTGAAATTCATGCCAGGATGCTATTCCTTACTCCCTCACTCTCTTTATTATTTACGTCATCACATATTTATCTTTATTATTTCTTAAAATCCCCTTCCCAGGTCTTAGAGAGTACACAAATAATTTGTGGCAGGGATAACTTTGTCACATAATAATCTCAAAGGTTTGATATTTATCTGGTTATTCTTATCTGCTTATCTGTGGCCTAGAATTCCATCAAGGTTTTTTTTTTTAAACTGGAGATGTTTACAGAATGACTAAATCATGAAAGAGTCACTCTGGATTGGAAACTCTTGTAGTTTCCAATACATTCAATACAATTATTTGCTATAAATTTATTTCTATTAATATTAGGATAATATTAATACTTATTAATTCTATATTATTGTATTAGCGATGTTCTTACATTAGCTTTAATTGGTTAACTATTGTTATTAGTAATTGGTTAGATTTAGCCAGTTAGAACTAAAAAATGTTCTGTGCTGGGTTGGTTTCAATTGTTAAAGCTTTCTACTGCTCAAATTCTGCTGAACTTCCTAGGTAATACAATTCCTTTCTAGGATGTCGCTTTCTCATTTCAAGTTGCTTTTGCTATGGTCAGACAATTCTTCACCTCTGCCCATAGAATTGCTCACAGCATACTTTATACATTGTCCCTGTTTCTATCATCCCTATTTCTAAAAGTGTCCAGTGTCAGAAATATGATCTGCCAAATGTCTGCTATTAATCAATTATTGCCCTGAAGGTGGTTTCTGTTGATTGAAACATGAGTTTGAACCTTCCTGTCTTCACCTGTCTTCTTGCTCAGTTGATTTTACTCATTAAGCATTGGCTGAGCATCTACTAGATATTGCAGGGCTCTGAAGTTACCAACACAAATGAAATACACCCTTTGTGTTTTGGAAGCTTACTTTTTAGAGTTGGACAACTGTATACCCACCTATCAAATTATTTGACAAGGCCACAAAAGAGATACAACCAGGGAGGATAACAGTCTAAAAGAACCTTGTCAACATCATGCTAGTATAGTGATAGCAGAGAAGACTGCACAAACAAAATGAATTTTATATTGGGTTTTGAAAGAGGAGCGGGGTTGGATGATATACAATGGTAGAAAACCACAATACTTTGAAAGGAGAAATCACGTGCATAAAAACCAGAGCAGTTCAAGAATTGTCATATTCAGAAAACCAAAGGGAATTCGTTGCTCTGGGAAGGTTCTGATACTAAGATGCCCGAAGGCTTCTGGGGTCATCATAAGGGTTGTGGACTCCAAGCTAAAATATTTGTCTTTGTCCTGAACATATTCTCTTTAAAAGGATTCCAGGTCTATTTCCTACTCCAAATACATATTTATGCATAAATACCCAAATTCACTTAGATTTAAAAAGCACTTAAGTTCCAAACCAAAGATTAGATTAAAAAAAAGTTAACTGAGATGAGGAGAGACATATCTACACCTGTTAGCAAGGGAAGAAGTTTGGTGGTGCTAAAGTCAATAGGAAGGGGAACAACAAAAAGGTGAGACAAAGGACAGAGGGGAAAATGCAACAAGACAATATGTTGGAAATGAACTTTACAGCTTGGAGAGGGGCACTGGGTGGGGGGAAGGAAAGTGAGAGAAAAACAAGTGAGTGGGTAACAATGTTTGACAAGAAAGGTACTCACTGTAACTCAATGTAACTGTAACCCCTCTCTACATCATCTTGAAGATACAATGAAATTAAAAGAAAACAATTACAGTGAGCAATTGCAGAAGTGAGCACTAAGCTATTAGGGCAATGAAGTTGGAAGCAATGATGGCTTCATGTGTGAATCCGGTTACAGAGCTAAGTAGAAGTGTGAATTAATGGCTGTGGTGCAAAGATGGAATATTCAGAAGTAGATATGTGAAGCTGATTTCAACACTCTATAAAAGGTGAACTCAATTTGCCTATGCTGAAGCTTCAGCCTGGATCAGAAGTCCAGTGTACCATTTGTCAGTATTTTGCCCTTCTGTTTTTCATTTAGATTCCTAAATGTCCTGTGCATTAATTAACTACTTTCTCTTCCTCCTTTCTTCCCTTCCTCCTCTGTTGCCTTCTTTCCTTTTTTCCTTCCCTTAATTGAAAGTGTTACCTGCAAATTGATTAGGCTAGAAACTTTTCATTGTGTAAAATTTGATACAAAAACCTCTAACTGGCTGAGGAAGTTTTAAATATTTACCTAATCAAATTGATGAATTCTAAGCAATTCTAAACATTCACAGACAAATATTTTTTTATTTTTAAAATATGCTATTACTATTATTGTAGCTATTATGCTATTATTGTTATCTATTCTCCTTCCATTTGATTCACATTTTTGGATGACTACCTTCAAGGGAAATTCAGTATGTTTTCAAGGATCTTTGTCAGTTTCTACCAATAATTTCTGTAGAAAGTTCTGATGTAGAATTTCATTCTTAATTTTACAGTCATATCTTAGAGTTTGAGGTTAAGATCTAGTTTGATCATTAGCTTAATATAACTACCCATATTGTTACTTGTAAATTTAGATATATTGAGTATGCTAAGTGAATAAGAATGTAAAAGAGAAGACTTTCTTCAGATTTTAATTTACAATTAAAATCTTTTACAAAATAATAGATACTTGGCCTAACTTTAAAGGCTTGGTAGAAAACAGACATCAAAATTCATGACCCGCCTTTTTATCTAGTAATCTGTCATTTCCTGTGTCACAGCATTCTGGCTCAGGGCTAGCACAGTAATGACAAAGACAATATTAAATACATAAAACTCACTTGTATATTTGACAAAATAATGTTTATTGAAAGGCCTGAGAGTTCATAATATTAGCTCAAAATATGTCATCAAATGTGAAAATGAAGTAATTCAAGAAACAAAATTGTTTATCTATCTATTGTCCAGATTTTCTTGAGTCGATGATTTAATTTTGGGTTTAAGAGGTCACATTGATCTGTTATTTTGATAGTAATAACTTGACATGCTCATTACCTCCAGAGATCTTCTTTAAATGATCTAAGTATCCTTTGCCTTGGTAACACTCAACTTTCACAAACCTGCATTTGCATGTATTTTAAAACGACACCATCTCCCACTTTCCCTCCCCAGGGATGTCCCTCCCTGCCAAGTTGTAAAGTTCATTTTCAACATTGGGTCTTGTGAGTATTGCGGTTGCATTGGTTCACCCTTTGTCCTTTGTCTTGCCAGGATAACAATGACAAGAATCATTTCCTTACTTATGTAACCATAATCCTTCTGTACATAACCTTTACAATAAAAAAATAAAGAAAATACAGACTCTAAACATTGAAAAGAAATAAAAAGACCTCATCAATTAATTTAACATTTGACAAGCACAGATTGCTGCGATCCTACACAGAGTACTGCCTGCCTTCTTAGGTGGGGTTGTCCCAGACCATGAGCTCCTTTTAGGCTTTTCTACCATTTGTGTCCTCATCATGTGTGTAGGGTAGAGATACGTCAGTATTTTTTTATTATTGCATTTTTGTTAGTGCTTCCCAAAGGAAAAATACTTATTTCAATATCTACAATGGACTTTTACTCTTCTTACAATGTTGAAACCTATCATGTGACTTCTATAGCTTAGAATTTTACCCATAAACTTTTGTCCCACAAAATAAATAAGTATAATAGGCAACTGCATTACAAATAACTGAGAACGTAATTACCTAAAATAGAAGGTCTTATTTTTATGTTTGAAATTCATGCCACCTAAATTCACTGCTCTGGCACAAATTGCTGATTTAGTAGCAGAGATAAACATAACTTGCAGAGATGTAATTGAGGCTGTAGGTGGGAGGACTAATATGTATAGAGTTTTCAGCACGGAATTGAGGGATGCAATGGTTGATATCTACGGCAGTGTCAGGACAGGCTCCTTGCTAGAGGTAACCATATGATGGTTATTAAAATATCAGGTGTTGATCAGTAAGCCAGGAGAGAAAAACATTCTAGAGATGCATAGATCAGAATGGGGCAACATAAGATCAGATTTTCTCTATAGTATGAATTGTATTATAAGCAAGAAGATGAGGCAGGTGGCCATAGGAGATAAGAAGATGTGATATGCATAAACTAAAAGAGCATTTGTTTGCTGTGAAAACCTCAACAAATTCACTAGGCTCTAGTGCCCACTTCAAGCTGTGTCTTAAGAATGTAGGATTGCCAACATGTCATTCTGGCCATTCGTGGTACAATAGAAATGACCAGGAGCAAGAACTTTTCCCAGGAAGCAGGATGGCAGGAGTTGATGTTGAATAGACCACCATCAATGTCCTCCTCTCCAGTAGGACAACTCAGAATCATAGTTTTCATGGCATTTCTCCAGAGTATTCCAGTGAGACTAAGCTATCACCTCCTCACCGTTTTTGTCTATATCAGTACTCAAAACTTTTGTAGTGTTCCTGGAACTTAGAGTCTGTTGTAAGAGGATTCGAACCAAGGCAAGATGACAGGAAGTGCTAAGATGGGCTTCAAAGGTTTCAAATGAAAATGAATTTTTGTATTTTTCAAAATTATTTTTAAGCAGTTGTAGAAAGCAGTTGCCATTTAACAAAACAATTTATGAAACCAATGTATCTTGATCTATGTCACTCTCACTCCTTTCAACATTCTCACCCATCCCTCCCACTGCACACCTTCCTTAACTTTTCTTATATTGTAGGCTATACACTGAATTCTTGACTACATTCTCCCCGCTACTCTACCTCTCTCTCCTTGACCCCACCCCACTGGGTTCAGGTATCCATTCCCTGGTGCTTATTTCATTGAACTTTGCCTTTGCCTTTCTAAGGAATCTGAGTTTTTCTTTGAATCCATTATATCATAGTTTATACATTTGTATACATTAGCATATGACCCAACATTTACTTATAAGTTTATAAGTTAATTCTAGCTTCCACATATGAGAGAAAACATGCATCATTTAAAATAAATTTTCCAGGTCTTTGCATTTATTGGCAAATGGTATGATATTGTTCTATGAGTAAAATATCCATTGTGTGAATATACATTTTCTTGATCCATTCATCTATTGAGGAGCATCTGGGCTGATTCTATACCTTGGCTATGGTGAATAGTGCTGCAGTGAACATGGTTGTGCTGGTGGCTTTACTTCAGGTTTGTGTGTGTTCTATTGGATAGATGCCCATGAGTAGAATTGCTGGGTCATAGGGTATTTCTATGTTTACTAACTTGATAACCTCTATAATGCTTTACAGAATGTTTGAACAAGTTTACTTTCTCACCTACAGTGTATTAGAGTTCCCTTTAGGCTGAATCCTTGTCAACATGTTAATGTTTGCCTCTTTTACAATGGCATTTAACTGGGCGAGATGGAATCTCAGTGTTGTTTTGCATTTTCTTTATGGACAGGGATGTTGAACATTTCTTCAGTTGTCTATTGACCGATTTTCACTTCTTCTTAGAAGACTCTTTTTAGCTCATTAGCCCATTTATTAATTGGGTCCTTGGTTCATTGAGAGAAAGGACTTTTTAAAGTTGTCTGTATATTCTGAACATTAGGCCATTGTCTGATGTGTAGTTAGAAAAAGAAATCTCACATTATATAGACTGTTTTATAGCTTATTAGCCATGTCCTTTACCAGACAGAAACTTTTTAGTTTCATGCAATCCAATTTATGAAATCTTTCTTTGATTTGCTGTTTCCAGATCTTAACTCAGAAAGTTCCTACCAGTGCTAAGGATTCCTAAAGTCTCCTACTCCTTCCTGTAATAGTTTCATGGCTTCAGGTCTTATATTCAGGTCTTTGGTCCATTTTCAATGGATGCTGATGGAAGGTGATATATAAGTTTCAGTTTCAGTTTTCTGCATATAGAAATGCAGTTTTCCCAACACCATTTGTTTAAAAGGCTGTCTTTCTTCCAGACTATGTTTTTGGCTCCCTTATCAAATATTAAATGGCTATAGGTCTATGTATTTATTTCTGGTTCTTCTGTTCCATTGATCTTCAGGCCTGCTTTTGTGCCAGTACCAAACCATTTTCATTACTGTAACTCTGCAGTAGAGTTTGAGGTTTGTATTATTATACTTCCAGCACTGCTTTTCCCCCTAAGGATTGCTTTTGCAGTTTGGGGCCTTTTGTGGTTACATATGAATTTTTGTATGGTTCTCTCTATCTCATTGAAGAATGGCATTGTGATTTTGAGGGGTCCGGTCGTGGGGCCTGAACTCTGGGCCTGGGTGCTGTCCCTCAGCTCTTCAGCTCAAGGCCAACGCTCTACCACTTGAGCCACAGTGCTACTTCCGGCTTTTTTCTTTATGTGGTGCTGAGGAATCGAACCCAGGGCCTCAGGCATGCAAGGCAAGCACTCTACCACTGAGCCACCTTCCCAGCCCCGGCATTGTGATTTTGATGGCTAGTATATTGAACTTCTGGATTGCTTTGGGGAACATTGTCATTTTCACAATATTTATTATGCTCATCCAGGAGAATGGAAGTTTTCTATTTCCTTATGTCTTGAATTTTTCCATTCAAATTTTATAGATTTCACTGTAGTGGTCATTCCCATCCTTGGTTAATTCCTAGGTATTTTATTCTGCATTTTTGACATTAGAACAGATCTGAAGTTGAAAAAGAAAAGAGGCAAAAGATAATGGATAAGAGAATTCCTGGGATTTAAGGAAAGATTGCAAATACTGAACTAGGATTCTGGAGACTGGGGAGGAAAGCAAAATTTGGAGGCCCTGGGGAAAATACTAAGGCAGTAGAAAGGAAAAAGTATCATGAAAATTAGGCCTTAGGAAAGACTAAAGAAATAATCAAAGAGACCAGGAGAAGGGTTTACCTGTCCAAGGGAAGACACATGCTGTTATGCCAAGGACTACAGAGAGGTGACATTTACAGTGAGTCTATTGGACCAAGAAACTGAATTGTCAATATCCTTCCACAAATCATTTTAACTAGAATGATATAAACAGAATTCTGATTGTAGCAGATTGAAGAATAAATGTAGCTACCGAGTGAATATAAACCAGTCTTTGGAAGCACTTCTCTGTCATGGGAAGGAAAAAGAGACCGATGGTTAAAGGAGAGATACTTGAGGTCAGAGGCATGCTTTTTCAAGGGGGTGATGGAATGAGTAGATGTGTAGACTTCAACGACAGAACAAGTACAGATAAAGAGGTTGCAAACACATCAGGTAGAGGTATAAGACCTTAGTTCTGGAAGAGAAGGGAAGTAGGGGCTGAAGCCTGGACCACTGCAGTGAGTTTTCTTTACATTGTCAAGGTAAAAGAGATGCATTACAGGATAGGCCTATGAAGGGAGAAAGGATGTTAGGAAGCTTACTTAAAAGGAACATCATATTCATTATTTCTTGATTGTTTCTATAGGCATTCCTGAAAACATATTTGTGAAGAATGTCAGCACTTTTTGCAAATTCAATCCTGAGTCTTCCAAAGGTAATAAATACAACTATGGATTGGAAATTTTTTAAAAAAGGAATGAAGCCAATTTGGAAAATATGACTGTAATTTTCGTAACACTAAGAACTCTCAAATGAAAGAAGAATGCAAAAAAGGATGGATACTTTCAAAAACACACTTTTAACATTTAGTTTGCAATTACTCTTTTTTAATGTTGTATAAATTTCTCAGCATTCCATTTTGAAAATATGACTGCATCATGTGTGTGGATTGCTAATTACTCTAGTATTTAATAATATAGGTTAGTACTGTTTTATATGTACTTACTAATTTGTCTCAATTCTACCCTCTGTGTCTATGTTGAGAATTCTAACATCCTTCCTTTTTCAAAATAATCCTCTGAATTCTCAATATTAATTCTTAGTGTAGCTCTCCCTGCCTGGGTCTGAAATGCTCAGACCTAGCAGATGGCAGTTTTTCAGATCTTAATTTTAGTGTCTAATTTCTTGAAGTCTAAGAGACAGCTGTCTGGTTGCCTGATATCTAATATGATAAACATGCAGATGTCAAGGAAATGGTTTGCTTACAATCACAGCTCCATTTAGACCTGAGCATTTTCCCATTCTTTCTTGACTTCAAAGCATCTTAAGTTTCAATTTATGCTAAATTTGGACATTTGATGGGGCAGTTATGGTTTATACTTCTTATATAGGGAAAGATATAATTTACTAATTTTCAGATTCTATTATTTCATCATTTTGACTGTGTATTCTATAGAAAAACAATGAATACAGATGTTTCAAATGAAAGCAGTGGAAAATACTAGATTTTTATTATTCAAAGTTTTTGTATGGGGAGCACTGTCCCTCAGCTCTTCAGCTCAAGGTTAGCACTCTACCACTTGAGCTACAATGCCACTTCCAGTTTTCTGGTGGTTTTATTGGAAATAAGATTCTCATGGGCTTTCTTGCCTGGACTGGCTTTGAACTGTGATCCTCAGATCTCAGCCTCCTGAATAGCTAGGATTACAGGCGTGAGCCACCAGCACCTAGCTAGAAGATTGATTTTTATTTCTAGATAATGGTACTTTCTGATTTAATGGTTTTCCCATATCAGTGTGAGAAAAAGCATTTATTCAGCTCTTATAGTTGGGGTTTCTAATAAGAATATTGTCATTTTCTGCATATTAAAACAGGAAATATTATTGCCTGGTTCACTGATTTAATTCACTTACTCTCTGCTTAAAGTTTAGGGTTCACAAAATTGGTTGAATCTTTATGGCCAATTGAAAAGGGAGATGAGTCAATTAACCACTTAATTTAAACTATGTTAACTAACATTGGCAACTTTAATACTTTGAATTATTGATGAAGACAAATCTATAAAGTAGTGTATTGGTCAAAATCCAGGGCCAAAATCAGGTCATTTTGGACATGAAGTGGACAGTTCCCTTTTGAGTAAAGTGTTTGTATATGTCTACTTGCCTAGATTAGTTCTGTCAAATGGCTAAACTAGCAATTTTAAGTCATTTTCAATGTTCAATATACTGTTGTTTGATTTTATGTATTTTCTCTCCCTTCCTTCCTTCCTTCCCTCCCTCCTTCCTTCATTCTTTCCTCCCTCCTTCTCTCCCTCCCTCCCTGTATTCCTCTCTCTCCCTTCCTTCCTTCCTTCCCTTCCCTTCCTCCTTCCTTTCTTCCCTCCCTCCTTCTTTTCTTCCTTCTTTCCTCCATCATTCTCTCCCTCCCTTCCTGTATTCCTCTCTCTTCCTTCCTACCTTTCTTCCTTCCTTCCTTCCTTCCTTCCTTCCTTCCTTCCTTCCTTCCTTCCTTCCTTCTTTCCTTCCTTCCTTTCTCTTCTTTGTTCTCTCTCTCTTTTTCTTCTTTTGTGGTATTGGGCTTGAACTCAAAGTTTCTCACTCTCTAAGCAAATGCCTATTTTAGGATTCCAGTCACAGGTAGAATAACAGGCATGCATCAGTATACCCAGTTGTGGCTTGAGATGTTTTCCCACAAAATTTTCTGCCCAAAGAGTTAGATTTATTTTGGGTGTGAATTACTGATGACCATGATCTTTCTATATTAAAGAATATGTTGGCATACATTTGTCACACAAGGGAGTTTCCTTCTAACATTTCTGTAGTTTTCACACATGCATGCAGTGAGCCAACTCCCTGTCCATCACTCCCCTCATCCACATTCCTTCTTCTTAAAACAACCCAATAATTTCATGGTTCTATGTTTATACATGCATATCAATTAGTTTACCATACTCCCCCTCAGTTTGCCCTCTTCCCTCTTGCTGGGAAGAAACCATGTTACTTTCATGTCATTTTTTTTCTTTCCTATTTTAGTGTATCTCGATTCTATGAGGGATCTCACTGTGCTATGTCACATGTTCATACATTAAAATTCAATTGTATTTAATCTCTTCTATTGTTCTTTGCTTTTGTTTTTGAAGAAGCTCCATGATTTATTTAGAGGCTGATGTTAATTTAACCCTTTTGGCAAGAATACTTGGAAATGAATGAAGGGATAACATTTATGTTCACCTTTGTGTGCTTAGCAACAATGAAATATTTCTTTCTAGAAGAGGTGTCTAATTTGCCTTAAAAAACAGTTTGGAGAAGGATTACCTTTTTGTCCTAACTTATTTTAGCAGACAAGAAAATGGAGGCCGAGGGAGGTAACAGCATTCTAAAATCAGACAGCAATTACAAAATGCGCGCAATGGTTTTGGCACACCTGTGTCTACATGATGGTAATATGAATTTGTAGTTTCTTCCACTCAAAGCTGGCACTGACTTCCCAATTCCCTGAAGTGAATTTTGGACTACAATTTCCTTTGGCTGGTAGAATTAGGAAGAATTAAGGTGCCAGTTCAGCAGTGATAAATAACTAATGCATAATTTATTTTGTTTTTTCCTTTTAACTCCCAGAGTGGTCTAGAAAGTCAGCAATATTCATAAGGATGTACTT